>NW_027211737.1:6880000-7407500 GCF_022749685.1 Semicossyphus pulcher | reverse complement strand
CTTTATTTCACCGGAAACCTGTATTACAAACCTAAGGTGTGCGGTCACAGAGAAGTGGTAATTTACCAGAAAAAGAGGCTCTGATCAAAGATGCCAATAAGATGCATAAAGGTGAGATTTAGGAACCAGTGATTTTTAAATTGCTGTTTGAATGTTTGTTTTAAAAGACCCCATCCTTTGTAAGATAAAAGAGTTGATCATTGGGGTACTGCACTTAGAAAAATACAAGAATAAATTGAACATAAAGGATTATATACTTTGTATAGTTATTGCCAGAGTACACATGCCATAGGCTAATGGTTTAAGATGATGAATAAATAGAAATTAAACATTTACAAACCCAAGAGGAAATCAAAAGTTGCATAATAAATATTTAAACTCAGAAGCTTAATGAGTCGATAAGATGCTCATGCTCAAGATTTAAATAAAACGGGCTAAACCTGGATTCATGCAGTCAGACGGAAAGACCAGTGACAGTCGTGATTCATCAAAATCATTTGTCCTCTCTTTTGATTTTATTGTAATTATAAATAACAGCTTGTCTTTGTAACGTTGTTAATTTCACAGTATTTTTACAGACAACATTCGTTACACTCGCTAACTGGTAATACTGATGCCAGTGTGACTGTGTGGTCGGTGTTGTCCAAGCCTAATTAGCCCGGTCTCGGCTCGTGGCTGCTGCACTCTGGTTCTGCCAGGTTTGGCCCAGGTCTGATGGCAGTGTGAAGTTTCTGTCCGTCAGCCAGACAAACCACAGCTCAGCCATCAGATACATAGAAGAGCAATAAGATTTGTTATTCTCGCAAAGAAAGCTGATAGATCTATGTGAGGATGTTCAAACAACATGCATGACATTATTCATTTGCTCATCCTTTTAAAGGGGCAGATAAACGAAGCAGTATTAATGGCACAGTGGTTCTTAAACTTTTTTCCTTGTTTCCCTTTATGCATCTGTTTGCTACTTTGTCCCTGCAAAAAAAATGCTGGGGAAGTTGGTTAAAGGCTCTATCGCTTTGTTTTTCACTTCTTTTTCTGCAAACTTTATTAAATATTGCAAACAAAATGAGACTTAATTGTTGTGACTGATTATAAGTCAGTAGTCCTTTTTACACTGCGGTTCCACCTCAGTGCCGTAACGAAGCTCTGTCCTCATGCCACCTTTGTCACATTGGTAAAGCCGCCCCTTCCATCCATCCATCCATCCATCCATCCATTATCTTCCGCTTATCCGGGGCCGGGTCGCGGTGGCCCCCCTTCTGGGGGATTCCGAGGCGTTCCCATGCCGGACAGGATATATAATCCCTCCAGCGAGCTCTGGGTCTGCCCCGGGGACTCCTCCCAGTTGGACGTGCCCGGAAAACCTCCAAAGGGAGGCGCCCAGGAGGCATCCTAACCAGGTTCGACAATCGGCTAGAGCCTCCTTTCCAGCACCCTGGAATAAACTTTACCCGGGAGGCTGAGTAGTGTTATACCCCGATAGTTGGGGCACACCCTCTGGTCCCCCTTTTTAAAAATGGGAACGACCACCCCGGTCTGCCATTCCACAGGTACTGTCCCAGATCTCCATGTGACATTGAAGAGACTGCCAGCCACGACAGCCCAACAATGTCCAGAGCCTTTAGCATCTCAGGGCGAATCTCATCTACACCTGGCGCCTTGCCACTGAGGAGCTTCTTGACTACCTCAGCGACCTCTGCCACGGATATAGATAAGGCTTCCCCTGGAGCTTCAGACTCTGCCTACTCATCAGAGAACGTTTTGGCTGGGTTCAGGAGTTCCTCAAAGTGTTCCTTCCACCGTCCGACAATATCCTCAGTCCGGGTCAGCAGTTCTCCACCCCTGCTAAAAACAGCTTGAGCCAATCCCTGCTTCCCCTTCCTGAGTCATCTAACGGTTTGCCAGAACTTCCTTGAGGCCAACCGAAAGTCCTTCTCCATAGCCTCCCCGAACTACTCCCACACCCGGGTTTTTGCTTCCGCAACCACCAAAGCTGCAGCCCTTCTGGCCACTCGGTACCCGTCCGCTGCCTCTGGAGACCCCTGGGCTAACCAAGTCCGAAAGGCCTTCTTCTTCAGCCTGACGGCTTCCCTCACCATCGGTGTCCACCAACGGGTTCTTAGGTTGCCGCCACGACAGGCACCGACAGCCTTCTGGCCACAACTCCTACTAGCCGCTTCCACAATGGAGGCTTTGAACACGGCCCATTCGGATTCCATGTCCCCAGCCTCCCCCAGGATGCAAGAGAAATTCTTCCGGAGGTGGGAGTTGAAGACCGCGCGGACAGGGGCCTCTGCCAGACGTTCCCAGTTCACCCTCACTACACCTTTAGGTTTACCAGGTCTGTCTCGCAGCCTCCCCCGCCATCTTATCCAACTCACCACCAGGTGGTGATCAGTTGACAGCTCTGCTCCTCTCTTCACACGAGTATCCAAAACATGCGGCCGCAGATCTGATGAAACGACCACAAAGTCGATCATTGATCTGCGGCCTAGGGTGCTGTGGTACCAGGTACCCTTATGAGCAACCCTATGTTCGAACATGGTGTTCGTTATGGCCAATCCATGACGAGCACAGAAGTCCAATAACAAAACACCACTCTATGCTGCCGGGGATCAGCACGCCAAGGCCCCCGCCTTTGCCTGCTGCCCGGTTTGCATTGCACCCGACCCCTATGCCTATCCTTGCAGGTGGTGGGCCCACAAGGCGGCGGCTCTATGTTGCTCGTTCGGGCTGAGCCCAGCCGGGCCCCATGGACAAAAGCCCGGCCACCAGACGCTCGCCAACGAGCATCCCCCCCAGGTCTGGCTCCAGGAGGTAGACCCGGTCTCCCTGATCCGGGCGAGGTAGCTGTTTTTCGTTTGTGCCTCTTCATAGGGATTTTTGAACTGTCTTAGTCTGGTCCCTCCCCTGGGACCAATTTGCCTTGGGAGACCCTACCAGGGGCTAGTGCCCCGGACAACACAGCTCCCAGGTTCACAGGGACACGCAAACCCCTCCACCACGTTAAGGTGGCGATTCATGGAAAGCCGCCCCATTGTTTGTTTTTTAAATAGCATTGCGGCATTGTTGAAGCAAACATGCACGAGGTGTAAACAAATAGCGCATGCTTCAAATACACACACACTGTGCTGTTCCGCCCTGCAGGCTCTGCAGTTTACACAGCCGCTGTTTCGTCTCTGTTACGCCTCTGTTACTACCTCTGATGCCGGCTCAGAGGCGAAATGACTTCGCCCCACTCCGCTTCCGTGTGTACTAAAAAGAAGACGGAACATTACTGAGGCGTAATAATCCCGCCTTGAACAAGCAGTGTAAAAATGGCTACTGTGAATAGGGAAGGGCAAGAGAAGTGAAAAACATAAGAGAGATGTTACGTTACTGTAGTTTGCACAAGTTGCTGACTAATATGACAGATCAATTAATGCTCTTTTAACCCCAGAATGAATAACACCCTTATCCTGTCATTTATTGGTTTTCTGCTTGACTTCACAGAATGGTAACAGCACATGTCACAACGCCATTGCTTTTGTCATTCATCCTTATGCTTCTTGTTCAGCCTGTTCTCTGTGTAACATGTGCTAAGTGCCTGGAACAAGCATATTTATAAGCGCACTGTTATTATCTTTGAGAATAAAAGGCACCCTGCTGGCCGTCTGTATCTGTATTTAGACCTCAAGTCGTGCAATTATCCATGTAGATTAGAAAGAGCCGAGCAGGCAGGAGATCACTCTTCTTTCTAAAAGCTACTTAGGCACTGAGGGGGGTGAAAGTTATTAGTGCACATTGGAATCATTTAAAAGGCGCTGGATGATTGGTAGATACATTTCTCCATTTTGTATGTCAGAGCTCGCTAATCAGTATCATGGGCCAAGTTCCCATAACTACCGCTGTGGACTTCAATTGACGTAAACTGCATGATCCTGAGCGCAGGAGTGTGCAATGACAGATGGAAAGCACACAGTACTTATGAGAGGTATTTCTGCGACTAGTGCAAGGCCCATAACCAATGTACATGTGAATACGTTTCTTGTGTACAAAAGTTGTATACAGACTTTCTTACAGGCCTACTTATGCCATTGTTTATCAAAGCTTGTAAGTACACCTAGTTGATGCCAATATCCGGTAATACACTGGTCTTCATGTGCTATGTAATTTACAATGTAAGATTACTCCTCCACACACAGCTCATCTGCTACTGTGAAAGCTGTAATGCGGGTGAATAAGTTCAATAGTGCCAACGCATTGGGGCAAGCTGATGTGTGCGCCGAGACCAGAGGAAAAGACACAAACAAGAGTGAGTTAACACTAAAACAAGGTGAAGTAGAATTTAACAGTTTGAATAACTTAAAAAATAAGACCAAAAACACCCCGTCCTCTTGTTGTGTTTAAGAATTCATATTGTTACTTTGAATTAAAGCCCCATGAAAAGCAGTTAACACCAAAGCTATCCATCAGTGGAGAAAAAGTCCAAAGCAGCTCAAAAACACTCCAATTCCTTCATGCCCTCCGAGAACAGAGAGGCAATCTAAAGCTAATTATAATGAACAGCATGCAACAATGGCATAAGAGTGTTTTCTTTTTTTCTCACGCCGAGCTGCGGCATATCATTAATCCCATGGCAACCAATGCAGCGTCAATGTGAGGCTCAGCGTGTCCCTACTTACGCCTCTGAACCAATCACCAAACAACAGTTGAACTCAAGCAAATCCCTTTTGCTTTAAAGTAAAGTTATGTTTCTCTTCCTCGTACATACAGTATATTCCCTGGTTCTTTGTATATAGAAACACTCTTTTGAGTTTATTGTGAACTCGCCCACAAATTGAGCCTTAATGTCATGTGTACGAGGCAGCAGGGAAAACAGGAATGACAGAGAAATCATAGTGCCAATAGTTCCAAGTACATTATTTAGTGACCAACCAGGTTAAATAAACTCAGAGTAAGTAGTAAACCTCATTGAAGAAAGGTCCCATGCTGCGTTATCCAAGCAAAATGAAGAGAAAAAGCTTCATTTAAAAAAAGAAAAATCTATGTCCATTATCTCTCCTCTTGAGTTTTTGGCTTGGTAAAAGAGAAAAATATGACACCCCCCTCTAAACTGTGCTAACGTAGGATTGGACAGTGACCGTTCAAGGGAGGGGCTTAGCAAAGTGTCAAGTACGTCTCCTCTCGCTGTTCCTCCTCTGCTACTCCAGAATACCTCGGTTGCAGGTGCCGCAACTGTCAACAGGAGCCGAGTGCACCAGCTGGGCGTACGCCTGGTCGTAACCTTACGTCCAAATTACAGCTGAAAGTTACGATGGAGTTTAGATGACTCCCTCTGCACCAGTTAGATTTAAGCCCTGTTTGTATTGCACCCAGGTGTATCTTTTACGCCTAAGATGGAGCAGTCGTAAGTTTAGAAAGTCAGACTTAAATCCACAGTAAAAGTAAGTCACAAAACCTTTAAGAAATACACAATGGCAGCGCGTCTTGTTGTTTTACAGGATAACTAAATAGGAAGTAAAACGAGAGAGAGTCATCCGTGATTCGACAGTAAGTTGATTGAAAGGCTTAATTTTTGTTCCTGTTAGAATTCATTAAAGAACTCTCCCCTCAGCTGCAGCATGTGTCGGACAGAAACGCGACACTGTCCCCGCCCTGCAGGTGCTGATTGAGCTCAGACTTTGTGCCAGTAGGGCCTTTCAGAACACAGAGGGAGAGATGATAAACATCGGACAACGGCATTGCTTGATTATTTATGTTTACTCATTTCAGAATTCGGATGATTAATTTTTCTTTAATTTTGTTTTGTTATCCATATCTCCTGTCGATCATTTGATGAGAGAAGTTAGCGAGTGCAGACTTGGTAACAGTCACTGCTTTTCGAGTGGTCATGCGAATGCGCATCATAAGACCAGACACAGCTATGACCGGTGTCAGTTAGGCTTGGTGCACGCGCTTGGTGTAAATTCCATTAAAGAAGTTGGTTGCAGCTAAGACGGACGTAAAAGATAAAACCTATTTTTTTACGCCCAGCTGGGGTCCAGAGCTGTTAATCATGGCGTTACACCCCTTTTTAAACCTCCAGAAATTAATTATAACTAAACTTCTCAATAGAAATTAACACTTGGACTTAAATCAGCATGATAAAAGCTAACTATAATGACAGAAACCATGTCTGAGAAAAAAGTAATTGACGTGTATTTTGATTTTATAGTAGACTCATGTCCCATCTGTTAAAATGGAGGAGGCTGGCTGCAGTACAGGTCATGACGCTCGTCAACAGGGGGCGATAGAGATGTTTTGGCTTCACTTTTGGGGAGCTGTCATGTCGTCCATCTTTTTATACAGTCAGTGGTTGGAGCTCTGCATATCAATTACAATGGTAGTAATATACGTACATGCATGACAAATAGATTCTCATGTTAAGCAAATCTGTTTACTTGAATAGGCCATTTGATCAAAGAAGAATAACTGGCAGCATATCGTTTGTTTTCTTCATCTCACATTGTTTGTCATAAATTCTCACAGTTTGTATTGACGTTTCCAACCCCTCAGCTCTGTGTGCAAGACAGTGTGCAGAGAGAGGATACACATATCTCCTCAGCACAATCATCTGTAATGGTACACTGGAACAAATTGCCATTAGAAATGTGAATAATACGTGTATACAGTATTCATGTGTTTGTTCATGCATGTATTCATACAATTGTTTGCATCTGAAGCAGCACAACAGTTACATTGATACTCACACTCCTGCTTTTCAATCGTTCACAAACCATTTCGTTTTAAAGTTGATTTTTGAAAATGTGTTACTCTTAAAGTAACAATCTCAAACTTTTTTATTTGAATACATTAAGTCACTATCACCGAATGAGTTAACACAATGGTGATTAAGCCTCTGGCCCACTGATGAAAGCCTTTGCATTTGCAGTTTATCATGTTTTTATGGACTGGGTGTCTGTGGCGACATTGTGGCGCCCAGTTAGTGACGCGTTTTCCATCACCCTGCAGTGGTTGGTCTGCCAGAGAGGGTAGGCGGAGCTAAGCGGCTGCTTTTCCGGTCTCTGCAAGTGTTGCGAGTAAAAGATGGATGACTACAGATACAACTTCAAAAATAAGTGAAAATCCAAAGAAAAAGAAACAAATTCAATGCTCAGACGAAGGCAAACAGTCTAAAAAGGAAAGCGAAGAAAAAAAAGTTAGAACCATGACAAAGGGAGCCATCCGTAGACGTCTGGTTAAATTGTGAAGAGTGCTCTCTGTAGTATTGATTATCACCAGAGGGAGGTGGCTAAGAGCAAAAAAATGGAAATAGTTGAGATTGTTACTTTAACAAACACCTAAATGTATAAACTTTTAGATTTGGTAAGCTTATCAATCAGAAAAAGAGGCAGTGATTGTTATCTGCCTTGCTACCCTAAAGCAATAGAACAAGTGAATTATTTATCGCAGGATTCTGTTTACATAAAGTGTTATTCACGGAAAAATGCATTATGTGTATCCTCAAGGTCTAACCAGTTTATGTGAGCCGTTTGGTTGCATAAAGTTTCAGTATTGTGAAAAGTCTGGACTAAGTTATTTGATAGAGTCGTGGTCTGTTCTCTGTCTGGCTGTGCGTACAAGTTTTGCACGTAGATGTGCAATGCCCAGTGGGAAGAGGAAAGAGACACGGGGTCGCCATTTGCATTTGCCTGCTGAGCAATTGATTCCTAATGAATTAGAGCAAGGATATAGCTCCAGGATCTTCTCTTTCGTTTATGTTCTGATCTCAATTTTGGCAGTACAAGTCAAACTCAATCCAGTCAGGGTTTAAAGATAAGGGCAAGTGAAACTGGGTACAGACACAAAGAGAGACACTTTCAGACTCTGTCTTTACGTCAGGTTTATGAAGTTGCACATACACCTGGTTCTGTTTCACAATCAATGTGGAACTAGGTGCACATGCACAGGCCTCATTTCCTCTCCCTTAGTTAGCCATAAAAAGTGCATCTTGTGCATGGCTGTGTCGGCTTATCATCTATAGCCAAATCTGTCTCCAAGTTTTCAGCTCTGAATTGATTTATCAATTTATCTTTTGGAATTAATGTTTTCTTCACTCTTTCAAATTCAGTTTCTATCAACATTAAATAACTATGTGTCACAATAGCAGCAATCATATAATCGTACAACAGCGATATACAGCTGTGGTAATGGTGTCATAATTGTCCTGTAAATGACTTGAAGTTGTCTCTGGAAATGACTGATACTGTTTAGTGTTTCCGCTACATGTAGACTTCCACACTCTTAATTGTACTCTTTTCTTCACTGTATTAAGTTTTAATTCACAAACTACTTTAATCTGATCACTTTGCTTTGCTTAAGTCCCCCAACACACCTGCACCTCTGCTCTCTGCACAGAAGCTGGCCCCGCCCCCTCTTTCTGTCTGTCTCTCTGTCTGCTTTGTTGACTGTCTTCATCAGCAGTCTGTTTAATTAAGTTACAAAAGTTGAATGTTTTCCCTCGCAATTCAAAACAGCACGTGAGCTGCGTGTGCACGAGGGACGTTATTAATGACGTAGCGATCAAAACGATCAATCGATCGTTACCAAATGACAGCGGCGAACAAACGTTCAGGACACGTTATTGAAATCTGAAGCAGCGGCTGCAATCGTTTTGCAGTGGCGGGCAATATAATTATTTTTTTCCTCTTTAATGTATCATTATTTCACAGACTGCAACCCATACGATATTAATGGGAATGTTACATTTTATTACCTGGACTGACAGTCTGGATTATCCGTGGACATAACTGCCCATTTATATAACCCATTTGTTTTCAGCCATAGTAGATTACTGTTTACTTGCAACATCTACAGAAACCAGAAATGCAGCCGCTTAGCTCCGCCTACCCTCTCTTGCAGACCAACCACTGCTGGGTGATGGATTTTTTGACCACAGACACACAGTCCGTAATACTACTGTACTGCAAATGTAATGGCTTTCATCAGTGGGCTCAGTTACCTCATTCGGCGATAGATAGGGACTTAACAGACATTTATTTACATGAAAATCTTCATTATTACTTCAAAGAAAAAAAGTACTATTTGACCATAATAAGAATTTGCCAAGTCAAAGCCTTCAATGCTCATATTCCTCTGTGATACATGTGTGAAGTTAAGTGCATATTAATACACAAAGTAATAGGCTAAATCTTGCCTTTTTAAGTGGTGCTTGTAGCAAAATAAAATACATTTTCCACCATTAACAGTTTCAAAATTCAATTGTATAAAGCAGAACACCAACTTCATTTTGCCTCAGAACACCAGCGCGCTCCCAAATCAGATTTTCCCACAGATGTGGAGATAAAGTCACTGTTTTTACTTTCTGACAAGCCGTCCATGGATTAGGGATGTCTTCCGGGTAAAGGCCATTTGAGCGGAGAGGAACAAAACCCCTCATTGCCCATGATGCATTTCAATGAGAAACCACACATAAAAGTGATTTGCCTTTAAATGATTTTTCTTACGGGGCCATCTTCTGAGTGTCCTCTTCCATTGAGTTCTTCTGGCACAAGAGCTCCATTACAATGATTGAGCCTGCACAGAACGCACTCACGCCTCAGGCCAAGGGACCCATCAATTAGAGAGGGTTCAGTCAAGTCATCATCGTCTTCCTCTTTTCTTTTTTTTCCCCCTCAGTGCACAGAAGTGGCACAATATGGACTCTCAAACCCTCACAGCGCTTTTAAATCTGGAGCACTTGCGTAAGAGTCTATTTTATAGGCGCGTAAGCAAAAATAAATCCCACAGTCCGTCGAGGACCTGGGAGTGGATCTTGTTTTATGTCAAGGAGGGAAGGTGTGAGAGGCAGAGGGGTGTTTTCTGGGAGCACAGATTGGCAGAATGAAGCGGAGGCCATCAGATCGCGTTTGTCTGCTGCTTTCTGTTTTGCTTTGTGCCTCTGCTGTTCACTGTCCTGCAGACGAAGGCTGTGGTACTCGTCAGGGAGCTACATTTACCTTGTGCTGTCAGATGTCATCTCAGGGAGATGTTGGGCACAACACAAACACACACACAAACACTCCTCCCTCCCACAGTTGTCTTTGATTTCAAGTCCTCCTCGCTCTGTACAAGCTAATGCACCTCTGTGATGTGCATGCAGAGGTTATTACTGGGTAATGTCTTGTTTTATTCAATGCTGTGTGCCCTGATGTTGGTATTAAATGTAAAACTGGCCTTAGAGACAAAAATTAAAGATGCATTGGGCATTTTTGGCAATTTTGGGAGGTCCAAATCAGACTTGTAATGTCTTTGAATAAGGTAGGAAATGCCTTTAACCCATTTGTTTAACTTGAAGGTCACACGTAATGAGTAATCGACAGATATAGGGTATTTCCATTGGTAAGAAATTCACAGGAAGTGACACAATTTAACTTTAGACAGCAAAAGGACTTCCCCCAAGCCTTTACCTCTAAACAGAATTTGAATCATAAGTGTTCAGCTGTGGTAGAGTCGGTTGTCTCTCAATGGAAAGGTTGGCGATTTGATCCCTGACTGCTGCAGTCTACATGTTGAAGTGTCCTTGGGCAACACACTGAACCCCGAATTGCTCCGGAAGGCAGAGCCAACGTGTATGAATGGGCATAGATCCTGATTGGAGATTGGCACTTCATCACATGTGGGTGAATGTGACATGTAGTGTAAAAGCAGCTTTGAGTGGTCAGAAGACTAGAAAAGAGATATATAAGTACATACCATATACGATTTCAAAGATCCATCAAAAATGTATCCAAGTCGTTGGTTGCTTGTTTCGTTTACAGACCCATTTATTCATCAAACCCTAACCACGAATGCAACAAACATTTTAATTGGTTAAAAAGTGTTTGATGCTGATTGCAACCCATTACCGTTGAGCCCTGGTGCGTGTGTGCGTGTACAATCTAACACCATTTACTACAACAGCCCTGCAATAAATCCTCCCTATGAAGATTTTAATATTGACTTTTAGTTGACACTCACAGAGAGGCGGTTATTTTTTATGGGTGCAGTTCATGGCTGTGTAAAACCATTTGGACAGTTAAATGTGCCGTATTTAATAATCAAAGGGATATTTCAACATTTTTTCAAACGATGCCTTTTTGCTTTCTATCTGAGTTTGACAAAAAAAAAGTTTATTTTCTGTGTGCAAAGGGAAAGCCAAGACATGGAAAGACGAGCTTCCCATAAAGACAGGAAAAAGAGGGGAAAACAGCAAGCCTGGCTCCGCCCAACATCTCCCCACACATGTGAATCTCAGTTATAAATTCACTGTATCTAATCTGTTAAATCTGTAGGTTATAGTGTAAGAATATTCTGCAGAGGTTTCCCCAAATATTGACCTAACCTTTAACTGTGAAAACGGCCTGCATTCACATTCACACAGTCTTTATGCAACACTAATGATTGACAGTAAAACCACCACATCAGGTTAGTTCTTAGTGCTCCAAACAAAATCGTATCCCCTCTGAGAACTTTCTTCCTCCTGCACTGAGCAGCGCCCTCCCAGCACAACTTGTTATGTAAGTGAATCTGCTGATGGGCTCCTACAGCCCCAGGGTCAGAAAGGCGGCCATATTGATTTTGCTGTTTATAAAGACAGTAGCAAGGGCAGACTCTGAATGCCAACAGGAGTGACTTGAAAAAGGCATCGCCCCGAGGTATTTCTCTTTTTTCCCTGTCTCTGCCTTCCTCGCTGCTTACCGTGATGCAGTTTTACTCTCCCTCTCTCTGTCTCTCTTTGTGTTCACACCATCACTGTAACCCTTCTGTTTACCTCTATATCTTTATCTCCCATCCACGTTTTATCCCACATGGATGAGTAAATTTAAATAAGATAAAGAGAAATTAGGACGATCAGACAAACACAGCTGTTATGAAACAGGGGTCCATAAGAGGCCGTGTTTGTTGTGGGAATTTTCTCTGCCGTCCGGCTATGGATTTCTCTGACAAGTTGATAAGTAATGCAATTAAATGGACTGCATGCTGCAGAACAGGGATTATTTATTCACGGCTAAAGCTCATTAAATTTTTGTTACAAAAGCTTCCTCTGAGTCTTTTTACAGCATGTATGTTTCATTTCATCTCATTTATGTGATTCCTCAGGGTTTTAGGCAGTGCATGAATTATTGCATGGCATCCGATGGTTTAAAGAGAGGTCATGTTAACACATACACACACACACACATAGATAAACTTACAGAAAAAAGTCTCTCAAAAGTTTAGATTTGGATCTCTAACTCTTGTGTTGGCTTTCTGACTCTTGTTATCTGTTTATCTTCACACGTCTGCTAACTAGAAGTACTACTCGTAATAACATTAATTGGTTGATATTGGTTGATTGAATCCCTCTTGTGGATTTAATTAACTAAAGCAGCAAGAAGTAGGAGGGCAAACAAAGTGTACAAACCTTCACCAAGACCATTATTCCAGTCTTCTGCCACCACTAGTGCTGTCAGAATTGACTGAAAATGACGTTTGATTATTCCTTCTGAAAAAACACAACTATTCGAATACCTATTTTTGCACAATATGTCTACAATAGGACGTACCAATACAAGGAGAGACTAACTTACTTGCAAAGATGTATTTATTTAATCATAAACATGCCTTTTAAAAGATCAACATAGGCTTTTAGTAGAATGGACAGCACTCCGAGCGAGCTGTGCTGTGATAGGTATATTTAAACATCAACATACCTCTACCTGTCTATTATGCTTGGGGTGAGAATCTGTCTCTCCGGCCGGGCTGGGATTTAAATTCTCCAACATCATCAACACACGCCCCACGGTTGTTGTAGTAGCTCGTCTCAATTAGACTTAAGTTAATTATTAACATATAAGGTGATGTTTTAATGCATTCAAAGATGCTCCGTAACCAAGAGAGTGCTCGCGAGGACATAAGAGAACATGGGAGACAGGCGTGGTAGTGCTGATATTTTAAACATCGAATATTAATTTTAATGTATTAATTCTAGCCTCTTCTCCTCTGTCGTCCCCCGGGCGTGGAATGAGTTACCAAACTCCATTCGTTCTGCAGAGTCCCTTTCACCTTTAAGAAGAAGCTAAAGACCCAGCTCTTTGTGAACACCCCTGACCTTAATGACATTGATGCTATTGATGATGATGACATTGAGGATGTTCATGTTGATTAGGATATTCACAATCTCTGATCCCATCAGCTATAGTCTGAGACGATATAGCCTCTGATTTACTTTTTATTAACGGGTCTTACCTTTGTCGAAATTTCAACATCATGATACAGTGTAGTAACAAGTAAAAATGAAGCTTTGTCAGGTCTGTCCTTTTAAAAAAACTTGTAAAATGCTTGTTTGTTGAACGGAGGTTGGATCGACCTGACGCATTCGAGGAAGTCGGGAAATCTGAACGCTGAACGGCTTTTGTGACACATCATCAAGGGATTATCTCAAGTTAAATTCTTAAATCTAGAACAGATTGTCAGCTGAACCTGCTGCAGAAGCTAAATCGTCATCAGATCACACTGATGGGGGCCGGGATGGCATTGCGGCGGATTATGTTCCGCCTGCTTTTGCTCTCCTCACGGACTGTTTTTCTTGCATACACCACAGCCTGCTGATACGTGATTGGTCAATATTACTCGGACAACAAGCGTACTTCAAACGGAAAACCAGAACAATTGCCTCCCCGTTAATCCACATCCGTGTCTGCTAAATGAAATTGTAACATTGTAATGACCGAAAATCTGTTTTTAATACAATTCAGTTACATATTTATATTTAGAATATTCATTGACAGCCCTAGCCACCACTATATATTATCCGGATATGATATCATCAGGTGTGTATTTATTATGTGCTTCTTGTGTTTTGTGTTACTAAAGAACACATACCTGAACAAAAACAAACGTAATACTTTTTTTTAGTACCTAACATACGTTTGTGAAACACACGATCATTTACAAGTATCAAATTCTAAGACAAAATAAACTAGTCATGCCCTAGACTTTTTCTAGAATTTTCTGGTTGGTCATAAACTTAAGACAATAGTCTACTTTTGTTGCACGTTTATGATGAATTTAATGGGTAAATATACATAATTCAGGGCATCAGAAAACGATTTCAGTTACAAGCCGACAAAGACAGTGATAAAAGCCATTGTTACCACTGTGCTATATTACACCGTTATAATAAGCCTTTAAAATATACATTTTACTAGCGCACACACGGAGCTAGCCGTCTGTTAGTGACAATGCTAGGATGGATTCAGCTCTGGAAATGAACATGGCACCTTGTTATCTGAAACAACTGCAGCTAAAAAAAGAAAGAAATTGCCATGTTCTTGAGTTGGAAATGCAATTATTGCTTTTTAATAAGTCTGATCTTGATCCTTGGTCCATGTTTTAACCTTAAATTAAGTTTCATCAATTTTTGGTGGGTAGTTTTTGTGTAATCCTGCAGACAAACAAATGGACAAAAAAACAGCACCACAAAGTGTCTCTTTATTCAAAGCCTCCGCTCACAGAGAGTGACAGAGCTCTGGCCTGTGTCAACAGGAGGTCCTCTCAGGGCAGGAGAAAGTCTCCCCCACTGCAAGTCAACATCAGACATTTACCAACACCTACCACCTTTTCTTAATTGCCAACTGTATTTATAGATAAAGGACTCAGCCGTGAGGTGCTGGAGGGCAGCACTGCATGTCGAGCGGAGCAACACTTGCATCAGCCGGATCTTTGCCATCTGTCAAGTCGGCTACTTTTCAGTGCAACTTTTTGAGCACACTGTGTAAAGTAAAAATGTTACCCAATCATACCGCTTTATTTGGACATTTATAGATTCTCTTTAATACCCAAATATCATGCAATATATTCTAAATGCATGTAATCAACAAGAACCATAACAGGACTGCAGCAGTAAACGTAATAAATCAGGGATTTAACTACTGAGAGGCGTGAAAAAGCAGCTGTTCAAATTAAAAATCAGATGTTTCTCACAGAGACATTCGCAGAGTTTCTCTCTTTGTGCCTGAGGAGTGTAAATTCTGTTTGAGTCTTGCAACATGACTGCTGTCCGCTTGGATGACGGCTCACGAGGTGACCCTCAGCTTGTCTTCAGGGGCTCAGCGTAACGCTCCGCAGCCTGTCACTACCATCACCACAGATGAGCGTTATTCTGTATCCCTGGGTCCCGAAAAAAGCAGATCCGCTGCACAGTCCTCCCTCAACCCCAAAGTTTATTTACCCTGATGTAGTCTTGTAATTTAATTTGGTAGGATGGGAGCGTCCTCTTCCCCTCACCTTGTGCAGCTGGGTCTCTCCTTCACACAGCTCTCCCTGACCGCCTCTTCACCTGCCTGGCTCACGCCCAGTGCTGAGTCACAATATAAATATTTCAGTGTGCACATCTGTTATGCAATAGTGGAGGCCAGACAGAGACTTGTAGATGTTTGTTACCCTTGTTGTGTTCTCTGTTTTTTCACTCTGACATTTGGCTGAGAGTTAAGTGTTAGTAATGGTCCGTTCCTGCATCTAGTGAGATATACATTTTCTTAACAACATAAATACACCTTTTAAAAAGCGTAATGTAGAGGAGAATGAGATAGCAATAATTATTTATGCTGTAATGTTCATAAATTAAAGTTAGCTTCAAATGCCAGAGATGGGAAACTGGTTTAAACGTTTGACTTTCAGCCCAGAAATCTTGTGATGTGTCATCAGTAAAGGGAATAACGCACACTCATGTTTTTAATGTTGGCAGGCAGCACAATTATTTCAGTACAAACAGGCGCACCTGTGCTTATTTAAAGAGTAAAGACAAAGCCATTCATTTGGCACGCACTGGACAAAACAGTCCCTTTTTTTGCTGAAAGCTGTGGAAAAAAAGGAATCCTATAAAAACATATTTAGTCTGACTGCTCTATTAAACATTGTGCAACGTCTCAGCCCAAAAACTCTACCTGTTTGCCTCTTTGACAAAAGCAAAGACAAGCCTGATTTGTAGAACTTAGCTTTTTTTGGGTAAGACTTTGTGGTCACAATAATTCCTTAAATTGCAGTAGATTTTGCCTGGATTTAATCGGCTTCAGCCATTGGTTTGAGGACTACTGTTCAAGCCTTGACTGTTGCATTTGGCCCTTTCTTTTTTGGAGCGTGAGGTGACCATGTTTGGACAAGATGGTGAAACTCAAGCGATATAGTTCAGTGTGTGAAATCAACTGAGGTTACACCTAGCTAACAGCTAGCAGCAAGTCAATCAAAGTAGCCACGTCCTCAATTATGCATAACTTTAAGCCTTAATAAGATTTATGTGGCTATATAAAAAAAAAATTAACATTAGTTATAGTGACCAAAAACTTTTTTGGTAAGAGGCTGCAAACATGTTTATTCCACTATGAAGTTGGACGTTTTAATAATGGGCTCTACGGGGATGGACTCCCCTTTGGAACCAGCCCCAAGTGGCATTCTGAGGAACTGCAGTTTTTCGCACTTCCTTTTTGGTTTCTTTTTCCAGCGGTTGCAACAGTCACAAGTGTATGAAATATGAATTGTTTTGAGATTAAAGTAATAATCTTGAAGATTTTCAGTTGTTAAGTCACTCTCTATCATCGAATGAGGTAACACAATGGTGATTGAGCCCTTGACCCACTGATGAAAGCCTTTTGCGTTTGCAGTATTACAGACTGGGTGTCTGGTGTGACTTTTGCAGAAAAAATCACAAGCTGAGCCCAGTTAGTGACGCAGCCAGCAGTGGTTGGTCTGCCAGAGAGGGTAGGCGGAGCTAAGCGGCTGCTTTTCCGCTCTCTGCAAGTGTTGCGAGTAAACAGTAATCTACTATGGCTGAACAAACAAAGAAAAGATGGATGACTACAGATACAACTTCAAAAATAAGTGTATCATAAAAGAGATAGACAAATAAAAGATGTCCTGAGCACACCTGGAAAAAGGTTGCTTTTTCACTTCCAGTCTTGGAATCTTCTTCATGTCTCGCATCTTGTGGTTATTGGATACATGGTATGTGAGGGTCAAACCAAAGTCATGTGTTAAAGAAAATCTGTTTTAAAGATCACCTCATGGTCATGTTATTTTAATGGCCGACTGTCGTCTGTCGATGTGTTTACCTGGACAGTGGTCTCTGCTTATCAGAGCAATAAACTGTATTGATTACTGATAGTGTGCAGATGTCAGTCATAGGAGGATTATGAAGAAGACTGCATGAGAACTGAGGTGTCTTCCTGAGGTGTTTTATTGATCTGTTTCTGCTAAAACCTTCTCTGGTGTACAAGTTGTTAATTGTGCAGCCTTATTACACAAGTTCATTATGTTTGTGGCACCTCTATGCACACTGAATGAAAAATTACTTGGTATAAAATAAGCACAAAGGTCTTAACAACTGCAATTAAAACAGAGAAGACTTGCTTTCATAAACAAAGAGCATCCTTTTAACTTTCTAACCCGCTGTGCCACTTTCCATCTATTTGCTAATTGCTGTCTTGTGAACGTAGATAAAATTGGCCAATTTTCACATTTTAAGCTCAAAGTTTCTATGGTGACAACCAGCACTGCGAGGTAGAGCTAGGTCGGGTGTGAAGGATTATCTTTATTTTATCTCGTCGTGCACCTAGGGGGAGGAAGAGGAGTTATGAGCTACGGCATGATGGGTAATTACACTGCCAGATTGACTGCTTTGCTGGTTTTAGTCGATGTTTCTTAGGCTGAGACACTTTTCTACATCCACCCTCTCAGTGTGACAGTGCTGATAGGGAGATAGAAGTGGGATGGGAATACATTTATATTCTTTATGATATGCTAATAGAAAGATGCAGCAAAGCAATATATCCCACTACATTTCCAGTGGTGTTATTTGTCTCTGTTTGGACGCTGTGTTCAATTTAAAAAACAACAGTACTAGCTCCCTATTTTGCAGCAGTTACAGCGTTTAACTCCCTTTGGTATTTTTACTCAGATCAGATATCCCCCCCCAGTACCATGTCCCACGACAGGGTCACACCAGCTCTATTTGCTTCCCCAAATTGCAGTGGCCTGAAAATGAAATATCTTATCAGGTTTGAGCAGCCTGAACCAAAGCACCTTGAATTTGGGGTTTACATGTTAATGAGGGGATTCTGAGTAAAGCATCAAACCAATCAAACAGCCTGTGTCTTTGTTGGCAGCCGTCCTACAACACAGTGACCGCACGCCTGGCTTTAATAATAATACAGCTGCTGCTTTTTGTGAAGTCATTTGTACTTTATAACTGAAAGAGGAGCCTCAGAGTGTTTGTGGAAGATTTATTTTAGTTGTGTGGATTATTTAGTATTTCAGACCTCTGGAGGTGAGGGACCACCTTATGATTGTGATTGCATTCGTAATCCGAGTGCATACTTAGATTATTGGTCATTTGCTTTCCATTTGTAGGCGGGGAAGTATAGTCTACTTGCGTTTCAGCAGGCATTGCTTGTCTGCAGGAAAGCAGTCCGTGTGAGAGCAAAAGGTGCGTAACGCAATCTGCTAGTACTACCACCGCGGCTCCCAACAGACTTCTGCATGCAAGTGCAGCTAGCGATCGGCTCTTAGACATCGTCTCTCAACTCCATCTTCTTTCCTCCTTCTCAGGTTTCTAGTTGGACTGTAAACAATGGACTGTAAACTGGTGTGATACTGGTCTGGCGCCTGAAACTGGTGTTGCGATTGTTCGTTCAGGACAGCTTGGATCTTCTTCCATTTTAGCAAACAACAAAACATGTATGCCAGGGTTTACTGAGCGTGCTATAAATCATGCCGATATGACATTTATGACTAACTGCTGGATCACAGGGCAAACTACTTCAGAAGCTCGTTTGTACTTATAGACTGAATTTATTTTTGATGGGTCTTTACAGTTCAGACATGAGCACTTCTCCCCACGTTTGAAGTAAAAAGGGACAGTCCTTGTTATTGACTTAAATTTTGTTATCAAGGCCTTTTACTCAAGTTCTGTACTTAAGAACAGTTCTGAGGTTCTTGTTCTGTATTTGAGCAGTTCCACTCTGTCAAACTTTATACCTCTGCTCGGCTGCATTATATAGTACCTATAATTAGCTCCACCTCTACCAGCTGCAGTATTACGGTGATGTAGGCCTACACAATGATGCATCCACAATCATAATGTAACAATATCATATGGACTACTGTTGCTTTTGGTACTTTAAGTTTATTTTGGTGCTTATACTTGAGTACTTTTAATTAAGTACATTTTTATATGCATTACTTTTTCGTAATACGATGGTCTTGCTACCTTTATTAGTAAAAGATCTTTGCACTTTTTCCAACAATGAGGAAAGTTTTTTATTTTTATAAAAAGTTGAAAATGCAGGAAGGCAGTTAGAAAAATAGGTCACAGATAAATGATTATTGATGTAAACCGTTTTGGGAACGCTGTTCTGTCTGGTGTGTAAACACAAGGAATTGATTACAGCTGCTCAAAGCTTTTCAGCCGTCTGAAACGTTTTAGAAAAACTACAACAGAATTTAAAAAAGGGAATGATGTTCGATTGCTGGGATTTGTTTGGAGCTGTGGAGTATTTCTTTTATCCAGTATAACAATACACAGTCACTCTGAGATAGCCTACATGTGGTAGAGATACATATACTAGGGATGGGTGTTTCCAGTAATATCAGAATTCGAGTACTCTGTTTACCTCATGAACGAGTAATCAAGTATATTTTTTACCGTTAAACAAACATATGTCGGACACGGACCTCCCGCCCGGAAATAGTAGGCTATATGCCTGTAAGAGGACATTACTATCTAACACTTTTACATTAACGTCAATATTTATTGAAGAACCATAACAGGCCCTTCAGTTAACGTTGTTGTAACATTTCGTTGTCAAACGTCAAGGCGGTAGCGGACTGTATGGACTTCTGTTCTGTGCTGTTAACACATGACTCTAAATCAACAGCCGATCATACGTTCCAAGTTAAAATAAATATTAAATTAATTTAATTTATGGCAGTTTTATTCTGCAGCTTCCCTTGAAAAATAAAACAAAAAACATCACGCAATGATGAGTCATGAATAATACCTTCAACTTAATGATGAAGGTAATAAAAATAGTCTTACTGGGCATAGTACATGTTTTCCACTCTCGTAGCTGTTGTCCGGCGTGATGGTGGCTCGTACTCCGGCTCAACAGACGGCATCAGCTCACGGAAGCCTTCTCCTTCCACAACACTTCATGGGAGCAGTCACCATTTTCGTTATTAGCAGGCTAATCTTCTCTGCTTTGGTATCATCACAACGATGTGTGCTAACAGGGCTAGCAAATGATGTGATGCGAGACTGCCTGGTGTTGAACTAGTGTTTATATGATATACAAGTTTAACACCGCATATCAAAAACAACGCATGTGCAGGTGCGCGAGTAGTGTAATGACATCAATGAATCCCGGTTCGGACATCTTCTCCACTGTCCAAAGACATGCTCTTGAGGTTCATTGATGACTCTAAATTGCCTCTAGGTGTGAATGTGAGTGAGAAAGGTTCTCTGTCAGCCCTGTGATTGACTAGTGACCAGTCCAGGATGTACCCCGCCTCTCGCCCAATGACAGCTGGGATTGGCTCCAGCCCTCCGCGACCCTGAGCAGGATAAGCGGTATAAATTAAGGATGGATGGAAGTACAGCTTCAGTTGAGATGCGGGTTTAG
Organism: Semicossyphus pulcher; assembly: GCF_022749685.1. Taxonomy (NCBI): domain Eukaryota; kingdom Metazoa; phylum Chordata; class Actinopteri; order Labriformes; family Labridae; genus Semicossyphus; species Semicossyphus pulcher. The sequence goes on along the minus strand of NW_027211737.1, from coordinate 7,386,846 downwards.
GCAGCACCCAAAATTGTACAACTGCTCACCTGCTGCGATCAAACCAGTGACAATAAGTCAAAAAGGAACAGGATCATTCGATTAATCATCCTGTGAAAACAACATGAATGACAAATGAAACCAGAAACCAAACATGCAGCAGCACGCTTGTCTAAGTTTGTATCAGTTTTCACTGCTCACTAAAGTTTACAACTACATCTAAACTTATTGTAACTAAACCTGCAGAGAAAAAGTAGAGCCCAGAAACATCATTACTGTCACATCTCTTCAGAGCTTTCTATAAAGTGAGCTTGGCTGTCCCGAATGCTGCGGCGACAGCTTATCTTCAAATAATACCAGCAGGTGATTGCTGTTGAAGTTATGAGGAGGTGTGCACGCTGAAAGGGAAAATGAAAAGAAATGAACAATGCTATGAAAAGAAAATACTGTGCAGGCTGTTGAAAGAAGGCTGAATTTCAGCTTCACTGTTTTCATGCAGAACAAAAATAACAACAAATTATGCATCAGTCGGCGAACAGCACAAAGAAATGCGCCGACTTGAAAGTTTGTTGGTAAAAAGAAAGACACATTACATTCCTGAACAATTTTCCCTTTCTTATTGAATAGATTTGCAACTTTAAAAAATCCATCGAGATGAATCCATCTGCTCTAACAACTGCAATTACTGTCTGCTGTGGATCTGAGCCATTTCATATATTCCCTCTGCTTCTCTTTAAAAATTCATCTAATTTCTGATTGACTTTGAATGGATGCACTTCATGCTAAGCTGGGGCTGTGAGTCAGATTACCCAGAAAATTACAGAGGACTGTCCAGATCCAAGACTCTTGATTGTCGTGTGCACAACAATTTTTTTTAATGATGACATTTTTAATTGCCAGGCTCTGTCCACAAACGCTTTTAAATATATGCATAAGAAAATCACTAAAATAAAAAGACAACCTTATATGTATAAGAGTGCAAGTCAAGTATATGTATAGAATATAGCAGAGGTACCCAATCTTCTCAGACCATTGTTCCACCATGTACCAAACAGAACTTCAAAATAAGCATTCATTTTGCAATAAAATATCAATTTATAATAATAATAATAATAATTATAATAATAATTGGAGCCATTTCGATAGTCCATTTATTATGCTTTAATCAAAGTCTGAAAAATACAAACCCATTTGTATTGAATCCTGCTTTGAATAGCTTATATATAACCTCAATGTTTTTACTTCCTGCTGTGTCTGTGTTACTTTGTTAAAGGACCAGTTTGCTGGGGAGCTAATGCAATTATGGTAGGAAAAAATGCAATTTCGCTTAAAGCTTAAGCTTATCTCAAGCTTAAAGTAAATAAAACCCATCAATTAGACATTAGACTACATACAGTGTGTAAAATCAAGTAAAATGCAACATTAAAGTCGAGCTGAAACGGCATTTCGAGAGTATCTAGCTTCCGAATCGTGACGTATTTCTGAGTGAAACAGGACGCGCAGGAGGGACATATCATTAGAGGGATGTGATTTGATCGTTGAGAAGTGGGCGTAGACAGACGTTCTCCACAGCGCAGTAGCTAGCTAACTGACCGAGCGTTCTTGGTGCTCTGTGGCTAAATGTTGCAGATTGATTGGTTGAAATTGTTTGGTGCTAGCTTACGTAAGCACACGGGATACTTTTCTTTTTTACAGGAAGAAAAAATGATCGGATTTTGATACAAGAATATGAAGAAATGGATTTTCTGTATTTTTTTAGCCTATATTGTCAAATAGATATATTACAGAGAATGTGATCTAAAAGGTTTAAAATGACATTTTTCATTGCACCTCGACTGTAAAGTACAGCGGTGCAGCACTGAAAGCGCATCATTAAAGTCACAGCATCTAGCATGTTTGAATGTGTTTATGGAGCTGCCTTCTCTTATGTCTAAGTGTAGTGTGTTTTACAAGAAAAGAAAAAATGGTCAACTGTTGCTTCTCTCATATCGGTTGTTAAATCACCACCCACCACTGAAGTGACTGGATAAATCACTGAGAGTCCATTAAGAAAAACGTTTTCTATTGCAGAATTTGTAGCTCCAGCAAGTGCTCTATTAGTGGCTCCGTAGATTATTATACAGGTGGTTTCTAAAGGGGGAAATTCACTTGGATGCACACAACAGCAGAAACAAAACAGTAGCAACCGAACACAGAAACTCAATCCATCTCTGGTCTCTCTCCTTCAATCATCGTGCACTACAGTGAGGAGACGGAACACACCACTCTAGGAAGGGGTTGTGGAATTGTCCAAGTGGTAATGGCCTGTTTAAAGGAACAATAAGTAATATACTTACTGGAATTTATCATAAAATGGCCATGATATGTCATCAGAGATTAAGGAAACATGCTAAATTGAAATACTGGTGCGGAACGTGCGTGTTTTGGCCTGCGTGTTCCCGCCCACTGCCCATTCCGTCACCCGGGTTGCCAGATATGAAACAAATTGGTGCACAGGACTCGCTTGTCATTGTCAAAGCGCACATCTTACGCTCGAGTAGTTTTCAGTGTCCTCAACCTGGCAACCCGCGTGAGCTTGGTGTTGTACTTGAAGCGTAGCTCTGGTTGGGAAAAGCTGAGTGCGTGAGTGTGGGTGTTGGAGCAAGTGAGTGAGAGACACAGGGAGTGAGTGTGTGCGCATGAGTTATGAGAACAGGGATCAGCTGAGAGTGTTATCGGTAACTGAAAATAACAGAACGACTATACAGTCAGGATGTGTGTGTAATAAAGCCACGTACTCCTCAAGACTGAAGCTGCGCTCCCATGTCTTGCTTCTTGCTCGCTGCTGTGTGTGCAAAGTGACGGGAGCTAGTTTTGTAGTCAAATAAGAAATGATTTCAGCTTTCGGTTTTATATCTGATGTGATGTTTTTACCATAGAGACATTAAGAGGACCAATTAAGGTGAATAATATACCATATCTACCTCCATCTAACACTTCAAAAACAATTACTGTCTGTGGGTGCATTTCTCTCTATGAAAACACCAAGGTGAACACATGAAAAAATCCTCAGTTTAATGACTTCTTCCACAGCAGCTCTGTGTCCTTCAGCTCATCTTTCCATATAAAACCAGTGGCAGCAGAAGCACTTCATAAAAACACTCAGCAGGAGGAAGCCCACCTCGCTGCCCTCGGCACAGCCCTCCAATATAACCTCGACTTCATCTCGCGGCAGAACCGGCTGTTTGATATTCCTCGCCATAAATGAAACATATTCCGTGTTTTGCTGGAGCGGCTCGTCTCTGCCCTCTGGTTTGATTCAAGAGTGCCTCGGTCCAATCTTTATGCAAAGCACAGGGATGAAGCAGCCACTTATCATTAAGTGACTGCGGTTGTTATACATCAAGGTTCCATGTTATCAGCTAATATATGCATTATTAATCCAGATGAGGTACAGCGCTGTGTCTTTATGCATACTTATTAGCAGGGACAGATATTAATTCCTGCCCACGCCAACAAATCCTCATCAGGGGAAAGAGAAGTTCACATGACAGTGTTGGTCCGCTTGGGAATATTATGGTGTGATGAAAAATATAAATGTAGTCTGCATCATGTCATCTATAAAAACGGATATTCTAACTTGTTAGGTTATGAAAATATATTAATAGATCTTATAATGATGATATTTAGACTTTTGTTTGTATAGTTAATAGAAGAAAGAATGCACGTAGACGGTAACAAAGGTTGCTAAACATTGCTTGTTTATTCCAACATACAGTCCAAAACTCAAAGATACTTAATTTATATTGAACCCTATGAAAGTGGACCTCCAGCAGGCGGCTTCAAACCTTGTTTAAAGCGGGCGTATGTTTGTTGACGACATCTTGATAATGATAATAATCAATGCAATTCTTCCTGTCAGGCAATAATCACTTCCTGGATGCTGAAGAGTCCTTGAATGCAACGTCCATGTCAGTTTGAAATTGTCTTTGCTCACAGTTGCTGCACACAAGCGCCACATGACAAAAATAAAGTGTTCAATTTATTAAAGGTTAGGGTTATTTTTGTGGAAACCTGAAATTAATCGAAGCCAATTGTTGTCTGGAATATTGGAGATCCATCTAAAAATGAGTGGAATGCTTTGTAATATGGTCAACAATGCAAAGAGTTTGATTCAGAGCAAATACACTAAAGACCCCCTCCAGTGGAAATCAATTGTTTAACCTCCATCTCCATGTGGTGTTCTTCATGTGCTACAAGACATATCAGGGACAACATCAGCAGTCATCTCCATGGCTGGACCTGTCTGCTTTTAAACTGCAGTGTACCAAGGACAGGCTGAACAACACGTTTTCAGATTGGCAGGTTTGAGACGTCACAAACCTAAGGAGCCAATCCTGTTAATGGACGGGGTGACACTATGCATATCATTATGTGCAACCTACCACTGCACGCGATGAGCGAGCAAGCTGTAACCGTCATCGTAATTTTTGCAATCTCACTACTGACTACTAACGTTAACGTTACTACTACTAATTACTACATTTCAAGCTAGCTAAGTTTCAACAAGTTGCCACTAAACGATGACAGAGACGTGTTTTGTTTTCGGCTGTAATTTTACGAAAGGAGAAACATAGCACATAGTGGGCGGGGCCTCTGCAGATTCAGAAGTTTTTAATGAGGGAGAAGGACGAGATGTCTCTGGAGGATTTTTACAAGGTAATTAAAAGTATTTTGCAGAAAAAACATATTAGACACAATTTATTATATCAAGCAGAGCATGTTATGTCTTAAAACATGACTGGAGCTGCTCTTTAAAACAGGACCACCTTTCCAAGAGAGTATCAAAAAGGCATAATCATAAAATATAAAAAATGCAGGAAGCATGTTACAGTAACGAAAGTGAGCTTGTGAAATAAGTGAACAAATCAGCAGAGTTTTCTGTCACATGTGATTGATTTCAAGCAATTCCAAAAGGCTGTTAATAATATCCCTCTGTAAAGTATTATTCAGGCTGTCTGTTGTAGCTTAAACAGCGTGGCATCCCTGTCGTACTCAATAATCCAGACTGAGTCCCGCGTGTTTTACAGCAGCAGCAAACAGCCGATGATATGCAGCATTAGAGACAGACGAAGAAGAGAAGGAGAGGAAAAGAGGGAGGGAGGGCCGGGGTGAAGTTGTTGAGCTGTTGCTCCGTGTTATGTATCGTGTTGAAGCAGACTGGAGAGGAGAGTAGTGGAGGGGGGGGGAGGTATCCGACGGCAGGGAAAAGCTGAAACCCCCGGGGGAGGTTTGTGTCAGCCACATGCTCCGGCTGGTCCTCACTGAGCCGGGCCTTTTGTTATGCTGATGCACTCAGGCCTTTTGTCCAAGACGCTGATGATGTTTGTGTGTGAGGGAAGAGGAGAAGAAAGAGAGAAAGGCTGACCGAGTTTACAAGATATAGCACACTATATGGAGAGTAAAAGCATGAATGGGAAAAAGAAAGCAATCACAACTTCTTACAATATCTAACTTTTCTATACAGCACATAATCACTACTAGCAATTATTAATGACTGAGGAAGTTGTTGATCCAACTCTTTGGTTATCTGCCAGTACAATGTTTTTCCAGGGCTCCCACTAAAAGTCGATGATTTGTATCATCAGTCAAAAGATCTCAAGTTGACCTGCATTTCATCAGTCTGATATCTGCCCTTTAGTTTTTTGTTTAGTCATTCCACACAGAGCCGGAACAACAACAGCAGCAGCAGGGCAGGCTGTAAACTTTACAAATGAAGTGTCAAAATTAACCTTCACTATTGATCATTCACAGGAGATGGTCTGCAGAGGTCTCATCCTCTTGGAAACAAACCAACCCGGTGATAAAAACGGATAAAATGCTCGATAGATCAGTTTCAAGTTAAAACTCAGAGTTTCTCTGAGGCTCTTTGACAGCAACAGGATGTCAGGAGGGGCTGCGAGCTGAGCTGCGGCTAGCTTCAGCCCTTTTTACACTGCGGTTCCCACTCAGCACTGTAACGAAGCTCCGCGGTCATGCAGCCTTTGCCATTTTACACTGGACCGAGCAATGCCGGCGTAAAGTCGCCCCAGTGTGGGTTTTTACGTAGCGTTGTTGTGTTGCGGAAGCAAGACGAGCGTGAGGTGTAATCAAACAGCTCATGCTTCAAAAATACACACGCGACACTGTTCCGCCCTGCCGACTCCACTGTTGACACAGATGCCGTTTCGCCTCTATTACTACCTCTGATGCTGGCTCAGAGGCTGAACGACTTCGCCCCATGATTACGCCTCCGTGCGTTTTACATAGAAGACGGAACGTAACAGAGGCGTAATAATCCTGCCTTGAACTGGCAGTGTAAAAGGGGCTATTTTTAGGTTACGATTCCTTTAGTGTTCATCATCCAGAAGGTATATACATGGAGCCAAATTATTTGCAGAGGTCTCCTCCTCTCCAAAACAAACAGAAATAGAACTTAAAACAGGTAAAAAGCACTGAGTAAAGCATCATTGTTTTTCTGACGCTCTTCTGCAGGTTTCAGGGACTGGGAGCCGAGCTGTCGTTAACTTTAGCTTTTTACTGTTTTTATGATATAGTTAAAAATAATAGTTATGTGACTTGAAACAGACAAATCCATTGAACTGAATGAATTCCGAGTTGGCTGCAGTCCTAAGGTTTCGTTTGGTTGGATTAAACATCATACAGTAAGACCGTTCTCTTATTTAATCAACTCTTTCTGCAGTTAACCTTCAACATGCGACGACTCTTCAGCTGCAGTTGTAGAGATGTGTCGTCTTCACATACAGCTAAATGATGATGATGACATTTATTTCTCCCTGCAGAAAATTTGACTTATTCACCATCAACATCAGTCACGGTGGTGCTGGCAGAAGGTTCAATATAACAGACGGGGGGAAAAAAAGCCAATACATATCGGAGCAGTAATGAACAGCAACATAACACATTACAGGAAGGTTCAGTGGAAGATGCAATGGTTTGGAAAGAGCTGGAGGAAGCTGATAGCTCTGTCTGTCACTCTAAAAGCATGGTGATAGATGGAAACACTAGGAATTCTTTTTTCTCTGTAGTCTCATAATGCACATTTAAAAAAGGAAAAGTCACAGATTTCTATTTTATTCAAACACAAAAATAAATTATTCAAAACGCTTAAAAACGAAGGCGAGCATTATTTCATTCAAGGGAGAAATTGTAGGTGCTTCAACTTGCAATTATTTTCATTATCGATTAAGTGTTTGACCTTTAAATGTCAGACTGTAATAAAAAAATGCCCCTCACAGTTTCCCAGAGCCAAAGGTAACACAGACAAATATCCTGTTTGTCTGAGCAACAGAACAAATCCAGAGATTTTCAGTTTACGGAGGTGTACAAGCAGAGGATCCTTGCATCGGAAAAGCTGCAAACAGAGAATGTTTCGTGTTTTTCCGAGAGATTAGCTGACTAATTATTGTAGTTTTAACACCAGTATTTACTAAAAGAAGAAATTAGGAAAAGAGAGGAAAAAAGGAAAGAAGGATGAAAATGGAAATACAGAAACAACGTCACAAAGGAGGAAGGAAACCGAACAAGATAGAAAAAGAGACATCTTACTGCATGTCAAGATGAGACGTGAACTTAATCAAGGGTATAGTAGAAAGAGACAGAGAGAGGTTGACAGGAGGTGTCCCTCTCCCAACCGGCCAGCCCCCAATTTTGACGTCACGAGCTGAGAGACACAAAACAAGCGGCTCTCAGCTGAGCTCCTCACTCGCTTCTCACCCGCACACTCTCTCACACCTGCCCTCAGACACGCCGCAGCAACACTTGCCCTGAGCCGGTGTGCGAAGGCGTCCAATCATCTCAGCACCAAAACACAGCACTCCAGCACCAAGAAAAGCATTTGGTCTCTCACTCCTCTGGACTGAAACACGCTCCGGCTCTCGTGAGTGATGCCTTATTCTGTGTGAAGGAGCACAAGGGGAGAAAAAGGAGCGCTACGACTCCCAGACCCCGTTCCAAAAAGCAGCAGATGTGACAGAAGAGGAGAGGCGGAGAGAGAGAAACAAAATCTCCCCCACCCCTCCTTCCTTCATCTGGGAGAACAATACCCAGCCTCCAGTTGGAGAGGGTCAGCTTTTGTCCCTCTCCCCACGCTCCCGCTGAAGAGCGCGGGGGCAGACAGACGCGCTGACACATTGACCTGCCGCTGCGAGAGGAGAAGACTGTGCCGAACACTTGCTGCGCTTTACGCCGTTTGATTCAGTACTTGGACAGCTCCTGAGCGACAACCAGCCTGCGTGTGTTCGTGTATTTCCATGAGAGACTCTGTCGGTGTGGTTTGGAGACCGAGAACCACAGATGCAGCCCCCGTGTTCGCTCCAGCTTGGCCCCTGTGGCCCCCCTCCTGCCCTGGGATCGCAGGGCAGCACTGCCGGCCTCCAGCAGCTGGAGGAGAAGCTGCTCTTTGAGAAGTTTTGGAAGGGGACTTTCAAAGCTGTGGCCACCCCGAGACCGGAGAGCGTCATCGTGGCCAGCATCACAGCCCGCAGGAGGGTGCCTGAGTGAGTTTAATACTTTCTTATCACAGTGTTTCCCCTCTTCTTCAAAGGAGTTTTAAATCCAGCTGCTTTCGGGAGAGGTTTCAAAGATTGCTCAGCTTATTTTTTCTTGTTGATTATACAAAACATCATCAAGTGGCTGTGGAGTGATTGCTAAGAAGGAGTGACACTTTTCTACACTTCATGAGGCCAGACCACTAAACATATCTTCTGTGTCACATACAGTAGGTTTCCTGTTGTGTGCACATGTCAAGACATTGAATTTTCAAAGGTCCTAGCATTGATTTTAAGATATTTCTTTAAGAAATGTTATTTTTTCACACAAAAACAAGTTGATTATATCTGCAATCCCAATGAAGTGCTATTGATAATGTACAAATCAAAGGACGTCTAGTTGAAAACGGGTTACATCGGTTGAAAAGTATGTCTAGGTGGCTTTGTTTTCAAGAGCATTTCACTGACTGTATTTAACATGTTTTAAAAACCTGTCATCCCTTGAAAAAGTAAATTTAAAATGTTTTTAATACCACAGTTGTATATAAATCAGTGTAAAAACTTCCACATTTCATCCGCAAGTAGCCCAGTTTTGACCTCGACATATTTTGACCCCCACATCGGGGCTACCAGGGCCCCTGTACGATCTGAAAAATGAAGTCTTTGGTGTTGATTTATTATTATGATCTCTCTTTGCTGTTGTGCGCTGTCGAACACATTCGCCACATAGCCAAACACAGCTGGCCTGAGGAGGGTGACGTTCAGTTAATTGTCCCCTGTTAAGGTCATGTGGCAGCATCGTCATGCCTCTAATGCCAGTCTTGTCCCCTCTTCCTCCTGTGACATGGCGTTATGCCAGAGTCTGCTGAAGGAGCAGCATGTCACATGTTTGTTCCCCTCTCTCTGACCAAAGGTTAGCTGTAGCCTGTGCAGCCTGAGAAAGGAGGAGAGGGACGGATGGAAATCTATCGCCCTCCTTCCTCCTTTTTGTTCCTGTATGCACGATAAACCATCATCAGCTGGATTTGACAACTTTATCCGTTTTGCTATGCATGCTCTGCCTGCTGTGCCTATTTGTCAAACATTACACAACAGCAGCAATGACACTGCTCTGCCTCTGAAGCGGCTTACAGTAAATGTAACACAGCACCTAATAAATGTTCAGACGGCGAGAACATTTACAAAAGCACTGTTACAGAAATACCCATTTGCAGCTGCGTAGTTGCATATCAAATGGTGTAGCTTGCTTGGCTGACCTTTGAATGGTTTTGACACCCACTATCAACTTTCTCTTATGTGAAATTAGCTATGTTAATGAGGATTAGAATGGCCCATTTCATCCTACATCGGCACAGGCAGCGGAAAGACACACTGAACCAGATAATGTGTCTTTAATGGGTTCTATTACAGCGGGACCATAATGCTGCACATGGCCTGGTTATTAAGGATTTTATTAGCTTGTGGAATCTGACAAAAAAACCAAGTATATTGCAAGAATGTGACCAAATATGCCATTTTTTCATTGGGCCCCAGCAAAGCAATCTAACCAAACAACCTCGGCTTCAATTTCCCTGTCAATCATCCGTAGCCTGGCACAGACCATAGATTCAAATCTATTCAGGGGAAATTAGGAAAAAAGCAAATGAACCCATGAAAAGAAACGTGATGGCGGCTGGCAGAAACGAACTGAGCAGCCTTTTTGAAATAGCCCAAGACTCGGGATCAAGGCCCGACTGTCTCTTTAGCTTCAACTTCTGGGGGAAGCAAGCTTCCTCAAGTGTTTTCGCCCCTCCAAGGGCTCCGTCCAGGGTGACAGTGACGATGATGGCAGCGTGGCAGGGGCAGGTGAGAGCGAACGTCCCCAGAGAGCAGACATAATGCTGCTAACTCGCCCGGGTCTGTTTGTGAAAGACGACAGCGGCGTCTCTGGCGTCCACTGTTCTTCTCTCATCCCGCATCTGTGTTTATTTTAAGCGGGGTGAAATGCAGAGGGACTTTTGGGTGATACAGATTGTAAATAATGAGCGAAACACAACAAACAAACACCCGGAGAATATGGATGCAGGAGGATGCGGCTCATGCATGCATCCTCCCTCCCCTCTCTGCTGTTGATTTTGCCCGAGCCAGAGTGTGACTGGGGAATGCTTAGACCATCAGAATGCATGGCCTCGGGCTTGCTCCTTTTGCCTCGTCCTCTCCAAGAGGAAACATCATTATTCACTGTGGATGACTGAGGGCTGATGAACAATTGCAGGGAAAGTGAGGGGGCATTATGTACGACGAGACGAGTGGAGGCTGAGGGGGAGCCATAGGGAGATGTTTCATGTTCAATCAGCAGGGGTCTTTCTTCTGTTTGCAGCCTTCTCTCCTCTCCTCTCTCTTCTCCTCCTTCTCTCTCTTAACTCCTGAAATAAAAATGCTGGAGGGGCCCGAGAGCCACAGAGGAGTAATTAGAGTTTGTTGTTCTCCCTCCGTCCTCCCCTCTCTGTCCTCCCTCACTCACAGAGGAGGGAAGGAGTGCACTGGCTCTTTTCCGTGGGGTGGGGCTCTGTTTGAAACCATTATGACCCTGCAAGCTGTTTTGTCACATGGGGGGGCTCCTCATTAAATATGCAGCCTGGCTAACTTTGGCTCGTGTAGTGTGTGTGTGTGTGTGTGTGTGTGTGTGTGTGTGTGAGTAAGCTGTGTGCATTCATGTGCATCTGTACTGGAACTGTTCTCCAGCAATTGCAAGGGTTTGAAATGAGGGTGTAAGCTTGTGTGTGTGGCTGTCGTGTTAGTGGGGTCTTGTCCAACACTGTGGCAGATGGCAGGCTCAAGAGAATGGAGTGCAAAGGAGGGGGGAAAGTGTGTGTGTGTCTGCGTGTGTTTGTGTGTGTGTGGTAGGGGTTTCGGGCCTCTTACCTCAGCAGATGCTGGTTTAACGAGGATGAGAGGAGAAGGGTTTGGAGGGGCTTGTACACTGACAGCCCCAGTGGGAATATACAACGTGGTGGACAAAATAACAGGAACACTTCAGGATAGAACAGAGTGAAATCTAATCTAAATCTTTGCAATGGTCTCATCAAAACTGGATCATAAGGAAAATAAAACTGAATAATAATTCAAACTTAATGTATGTGGCATTCTTCTAAACAAAAAGAATGCAGAGCAACAAGGGGGAAAACAAAACATAGCGAAGACTTAGTTACGATAAAAAAAAAAAAAAGGCTATCCGGTTAGAGTGCTTTAGAGTTTGCTAGTCGGAGATACCTGAGACTGGTCGGTCCATGCCATTGTGGAACTTCCTGTTAGCTCGAGGAAAAACGAGTAGTTGGAACAACAACGAGATCCCTGCCGGAGGATCTCAGGCTCATACGCATATTAACAATGACCGCTGCAAGTTTTTATGAAGATCTTAAAGACAATTCTTAAAACTCACTAGGAGCTCGAGCAAAAATGCAAGAACGGGAGTGATTACATCTGATTTCCTAGAGTTTTTTAAAAGTCTAGTGATTTGGATGAGCTTGAGGCAGGCAGTTGACTTATGGCAGAGGTCGGTGAAGAGAATTACAGTAGTTCAAGTGGGAGGAAATAAAGGCATGGATTACTTTCTTAAGATCTGCAGCTCTTAAAAGTGAGTTAATTTTAAATATTTTTCTCAGCTGAAGGAAATTTGTAGCACAGCGGATACTTGGTTGTTAAATGAAAAATATGTCAGATATGATCCCTATATTACTAGCAGGCTTATTTTATAATAGGTAATAAGCAACCACATTTTGTAGAGGAGCTGACAGAGATGGCTGGAATGGTTTGATTCAGTTCTGCGCCATCCAGCTCTTGAGGTAAAGAGACAGGAGTCAGGCTTTATTCGCAGTCTCATCAGGTTTTAGGTAGAACATACAGCTTAGTGTCATCAGTGTACACTACAAAATTAATACTAGGGGTGGGACAAAATATTGATATGGCAATATATCATCGTTCTGACTCTTGCAATACAATTATCAATAGGCTGGTGCAAAGTATCAATATTTTAAATTACAAATATGTATATGTCACTCTAAACTGATTTCCCTGCGATTTTGAGTCACTGCGTCACTACTCCATGACTCCTCGCGGTGGCGATTACGACATGAATGAGGCTAACGTGAAGGGAAATTTATTGGCTGAAGAAGAAGTTGACAGCAGAAAAAAAAGAAGAAGACAGCAGGATAATGTCAGACAGCAGTGAAAAGAAGTTAAAAGATGCGGCAGCCACTTTCACATCCAAAGTCCTGATTTGTTTTTACAGTTGTTCTAAAGTTCTGTCGTTTTAATTCACAGACTGAAAACACGTAGATTGTTTCATCTCAGTTTGTAAGAAATTCTGTAAAACACCAAATTGCAGTGAATAAATAATCCTGCACTTGACCTTTTTAGGAGCATTTTGTATTCTTCAGTTAATCAGATGTCGTGATGTATCGTTATATGATTGTCTTGCAATATATCAATTATCATAGAATCTCTGTATCGTGATACTATCATTATCGTGGGCCACGTATCACGTACGGTATCGTATTGTGAGTTTCCGTGTGATTCCCACCCCTAATTAATACAGTGTTGATGAAATTTGTGGCCCAGTAGCAGCATGTAAATGGAAATTAAAAGAGGACCTAACATTGACCCTTGAGGTACACCACAAGTACAGCGAACAATCATGGATGGGGTTGCCCCAATTTGAACAGTGATACTTCTTTGCCAAGGGTCGGAGATTGATAAGAATTTGTTCATTAAGACGAAGCTGTTTTAATACAAATAAGAGAGATACTCCTATGACAAAGGTCAGAAGGAAACTAATTAAGATTTTGTTTCGACTGGAAATCATTTGATACCAATAAGGCAATGGTGGACTTTTTCAGCAGAAGCTGGGCAACTGTAATCGTAATACTAGCAAGTAAAGTGCCAGTGGAGAGATAAAATTAATAATGGAAAGAATATTCGATTTAATGATGTGTGAAACCAGAAAATTAAGTGGTTAAGACATCTAGAGAGCAGGAGGAGGTTTTGACACACCGATCAGATCAAAATGAGTGAATAAAGGAACTGGCTCAGGAGAGATGTAGATGAAGGGGGAGGGATTTGTAGTCAGATGTCTTTGGTTTTTTAGCTATAATGATTTTGGACCTCTATTTTGTTGTTGTTACTTTAGGGAAGTGGGTAAGATAATTGAGTTAATGATGTGAATTGAAATAGTTGTAGTAGATTGAAAGATTTTTATAGACTCCTGAAGCGGAATGAAGAACCATAAAGTTCTTTTTACAATTTATTTCTTTCATTTATAAAGAAATCTCCGAGTTAATGATGAATAAAAATCTAATCTGGTAACACAGCAACAACGACGTCTGACACAGCAAGGTACATTTGAGTTAAAATATCAGACAGGTTGTAAACATGCAAGATTATCTTTGCTTTGAGGTGAAACTAAAAGAGAGTGTACCCGAAATGACAGGTATAGAGTAGGAGGAGCTATTTTGGCTGCACCTGCTTTTGGAATTAAAAGGCAATGTTGCATGATTGACAGTTGGAGCTCTTCTATGGCTTAGATTCACATAAAACTCTGCTGGATGGAACATTAGCACTAAATACGGATGACTTTAGAAAACATCTGGGTCTTTGATGAAAAGTCGCACCTTTTTAAGAACAAAGGCTTGTATATTTATATTCCCATGGTGCATTTCTAACATCCAAACACCAAGCTCGGAAATCTGTTGTGAAAACTGACAGTACGATCTCTAGCTTAAATGATTGACTTTGGGATACTGGATTAGTTTATAATGAATTTAGCAACTATCCCCTCATGGTTTTATTTTCAACTACAACAACAAAGTTTTGGTAATTTTTATGAATAATCATTTAGTCCATAATATATATAAAAAATGACTCTGCTCATTCCAGAATTCCACAGCACAAAGCAACTCTTCAAATTATTTTAGTCCTAAACCAGAAGACTTTACTATCAGAAATGCAGCAAATTCTTAACTAGCTAGCTAATGTTTGACATTTATGCTTGCATGATAGCTGAAACATTTAATGGATTATCAAAGTAGCTTGAAACATATTTTGTCTTGATCAACTTATTGATAAATCTATGAATGGACTAATCATTGAAGCGATAGTATTGTAGTAACTTTGCATTTCAATTTGGGGTGGGAATCACAAGGTAACTTACAATACGATATGCGATATGTGGCCAACGATAACGATAATATCATGATACAGCGATTCTGCGATACTCGATTTTTAGTGCCTATAAAAAGTATTGACCCCCTTGCTTTTATAAATTGAATCATGGTCAATATAATTTGGATTTTTTGACTTTATTAAAAAAACGTTTAATGTCAAAGTGAAAACAGATACAAAGGAATGTCAATTAATTAAAAATATATAATGTAAAATAAGTGATTGCATAAGTATTCACCCACTTTAAAGTGACTGACCTAATTGAACAGAGGTCCAGCCAATTGGTGCTTGTAGTTAATCAGTATTACTGGCTATAATTACACCATGAAGACAACACCGTGATGCGCCACCGCGAGGAGTAATGAAGTAGTGACACGGTGAGTCAAAATTGCAGGGAAATCTGTTTAGAGTGCCGTATATTTGTATAATAAAATATCAACTGAAGCAGGCAGGCTCCAGAAGTAAAATATCTCGGCCTTGTTTTAGATTCCCGACTAAAATTTGATAATATATCAGGCTTATCAGAGACTGTCTACCATTCCATGCCGCTAATAGTTTTATGCACTCTATGATTTTCTCACATCTAAGTTATTGTGTAACCTCCTGGTCACATGCAGCATCTTCAACAATCAAGCCTCTGATGATGATATATAATAAAGCCATGAGGATTTTAGACAGGAGGCCGATAAGATCACATGTCTTACACTGTGATGTTCTAAAAAAGTTTAATATGTTCATATCATTTTATTAAATTTGATAATCTCAAATGAGTCCATAAATGCTTACATCATCAGGCTCCTCAGGTGCTCAGTGACCTCGTGGTCCCACTGAGACTATCAGGCTCTGTAACACCTGGAGCATCTAATGGAGATGGTAAGGTGCCCTCTGGAGCGGTAGAGTCGGTCATCTTTCAATCGGAAGGTCGGAGGTTCGATCCCCAGTTCTCTCAGGCTACATGTTGAAGTGTCCTTGGGCAAGACACTGAACCCCAAATTGCGCCCACTGGCATAGCCAACGTGTATGAATGTGATAACTGACAGTTGGGCACTTTATGTAGCAGCCTCTGCCATCAGTGTGTGAATGGGTGAATGTGACACATAGTGTAAAAGCAGCGTTGAGTGGTCACAAAGACTAGAAAAGCGCTAGATAAGAACAGTCCATATACCATATACATACATACCCTCTGGTAAGTTATCACTCGGACAAAGCGCTTTTCGTGTTCAGGGGATCAATATGTGGAATGCCTTACCTGCAGAGCTCAAACTGGACCCTGACTTGGAGCTTTTTAAACTCAATCTGAAACAGTTTTTGAAGAGGGCTCTGTCATGTAGTCCTGTTTGATTTGGTGCTTCCTGTTTTACATTAAGTTTTATGGTAGGATATTTTGTATCCTGTATTGTTATATTTGTTTTATGGTTGAGTCTGTTTTGTTCTGTCTCTTGTCTAAAGGCCCATCTAGGGACGGCATTGCAAATTAGCCAAGGCTATACATGCTGTAGTGTGTGGCATCAGTTTATGTGCTTCATACTTGTCCCTATATAAATACACATTAAATAAATACATATTTGGGTACTAGCCTATCGGTAATTTTATTGCACGAGTCAAGATGCTGTATCGATATTTTGTCCCACCTAATTACTATAGTCCCTAATTTCAAGGGGTAGCTGTGCATACTCAACTTAGACATGGTCAGTCATAGCTCAACTTGGAAGCTGATGGATGGACTATAAATATGGTTTTCTCTTCACAATAAGTTTGGGTAATTTGTTGGTTTGTTTACCACCTGTATGATTGTCAGCCGCCTGCGTTCCTTGCATCATCAGAGTCAAATCCAGCCAATTGTTGCTGAGCTGTTATAAACAGGAATTATCCTTTAAGAAGGTGTTAGTGTTTTTGTGTACACCCCCTGTGTGGTGGAAACCATTTGTCTCTGGTGTGAATTTCTACCGCCACGCTTTAAATCATCCACAAATACACACAAATGCAGGCTTAAAATGTTGTGAGCGTGGGAATTAATGAATACAGGATATACAGACTCAAAAACATCAAGGAGCAGCAGTCAGAGCTCTCTCTGGGACCAAGCATCACTCTCTCCTTCACTCCGCCAGAATGACAAACATGATTTAGTGACGGACGAGGGCTTTGTCTGCCGTTATATATATCTCTGTCTGTGCTTCTGCTCTCTTCATCGCAGAGTATCTTTCCTCCACTCGCCTCCCTCTCCTCACATCAGTATCTCTCCCCGTCCTCCTCTCAGTATCTTTTCAGTGTGCGTTAACTCGCCCTCGCTGTGTCTGTGTCGTATTACTCAGAGCGCATAGGATGCGGCCGCTGAGGCGTACTGACAGGAGAGAAGGAGACGATGCCGACTCCCCAGGCAGGAATCAGACTTATCACAGAAACGGATTCACATTTGATATTGATTCCCGCACAGCCAATCCATTCGAATCAAACCAGTGTCAGCGAGTCCGCACTTGATGCACCGTTCCAGTGTGTTTTACAGAAGGATGCGTTTTTATTATGGAAATCTGAGCCATAACAGAGATGCTAATTTGTGGAGTGGGTTTATATTTGGCATTGATTTCTGCAGCGCTAATCCATTTTAATCTAACTGATGTCTCATGAGTAAAACTAGTCTCCAATATAGAAGCATTGGGAAGTTTCTTTTCTTGGTTTGTGTTGGCTTTCTAGCTGCTACATTCAGTAAAACTTTGGAATTGTTCACCAATGGATGCCTGTCAATAGACAATTTCATAATCCAACTGTGAGAGAATAAAAGTGTCTCAACAGATTTTTAACAATATTTCATAGATGCTGAAAACCAGACTGGACGCCCCTGCCGATAGCAAGTCAAATAAAGGTTGAGATCTGAAGATGCACCGACATCTCTGACAGACGCTGTAATATTGTTGGAAAAAGAAAAATGTGATGCAGAAGACAGAAGACGGCTTATTTGTTGTTTGGGTGAAGACCTCTCAGGAAAACACGAGCTTTGCTGTATGAAAACGAGAGAGAGATGTTTGTAGCCTGAGGCGAGTAGTTTTAGTTTGTCCAATGGGGTTTCAAAGATTTTCAGTATTTCTGAGATGTGTAGAACATCCCTTATTACCCAAACAGCACTAAACCGCTCAGCCAAACTCGAACAAGACATGTAAACCTTTATGTGAAAAAAGCAAATGAAATCATTTTAATAGCAGAAACCAAAATGTCAAACATTTACTTCTGATAGCTGTGTATTGATGCAGTGAGAAGACTAATTTAACAAATTTCGATTCAATTCAGTTTTCATTAATTCAATATAAGTATGTTTTGGAGCATTGCATTAATGCTTTATGTCTATTTGGGTCTGCTGCATCTAAAACCAATGGGAAAATAATGGTGGGTGATCGTATTTCTGGGGCTGCACGGTGGTGCAGTGGTTAGTGCTGTCGCCTCACAGCTACAAGGTTCCTGGTTCGGACGCAGGGGGCCTTTGCATGTTTGCATGTTCTCCCTGTGCATGTGTGGGCTCTCTCTGGACACTCCGACTTCCTCCCACAGTCCAAAGACTGCTCGTTAGGTTCATTGGTTACTCTAAAATTGAGTGTGTGCGTGAAACGTTGTCTGTCTCTGTGATTGACTGACAATCAGCCCAGGGTGTTACCCCGCCTCTCGCCCAATGACACCTGGGATAGGCTCCAGCCCACCCCCGCGACCCTGAACAGGATAAGCGGTATAGATAATGGATGGATTGTATTTCTACTGAAACTGTGAGAAACAGCAGCCAAACATGACATTTATGGAATTATATTAAGAGCTAAATACTGTAACATTATAATATTACAGAGGTGTGTTCAAATCAAGTCATTGAGTCAGTATTATCCACTGTAGAGCACAAAAGTTGTTATCAAATAATAACATTAGCCAAGCTTAAGCTACTTGATCATACCAGACAAAAGTTTGCCTGAGGCAACAAACCGACTGCGTGTGTTATATTGAGCTGTTGTGTTTAATTACTTGAGAATTTAACTTTCCATTCTAAACAAGACAAACGTGTCATTTTCTTCCTTTAAAACTTGAATGTATCAGCAGTCATGTGTTTCTCACCAAGGCTTAATGAGTGAAGGAAAATCAATCTTTTTCTGTTCTATTTGACACGTGAGACAGACGTCATACAATACTACTGCTGATTTTTAAGTGGAAATTAACTGATGCTGTCATTTAGTCTACGGTGGATGCAACCTGCAGAGGACAGCCAGCCCCACTGCTTCTACTGTTCCAATTAAAACCACTGCAGCCATCCATATTTCACTGAACCTGCAGGGAACTATTGTAGGAAGACTAATCCCTTCCAAGTGCTGCTGCAGCGTAGACTACACAGTTAAAAATGTAAAGTTCTCTTTCTTCTGTCTCAATCTGTTACAAATGTGTATAATTAAGTGGAAGATTCAGTGAAAGGGTTTGTTCACTTCATTCGAATGCCCAACTGACGGGCAGAACAGCGACACATAAAAGGTAAAAGAAAGACGTTCTCGAGCCCATACTAGAATATAAGCTGGGTTGAAGGTGTTATTGATAAATGCCAATGACTCAACTTTTACTTCAGGGGGATTTTTCTGGCTTTTAAAGCCGACTTTGACATTTAAACACTTTATGTTTCCAAAGTGCAACCTAGCACTTACATCCTGTGGGACATTCAAGGATTCATGAAGGTTTGTCATTCCAGAGCGTGTTAAGAAACAAATTAAGATACTCAGATCCCGGTTTGAAAGAAAGCAGTACAATAGTAATACTCTGAGTAGAAATTAGATCTGCTTTTAATGATTTTTGTTTAAATAAAAGTCACTATCTGTCGCCATATTGGGTAACACAATGGTGACTATGCCTATGGCCCAGTGATCAAAGCTCTTGCATTTACAGTATTATGAGTGGTGGCATCGATATTTCCAGCAAATTTCACAAGCAACACAGTGAGTGATATTGTCAATCCCCTGGATTGATCACTAGAGGGGATAAGAGGACTTAACGCACGAGAATCGTTCTTCATTCCTCTAATGTGTGAAGCACAGGAGTAAACGGTCACTATAGCTGATGTCCAACACACACCTGCAATGACCTCTTATCGCCAGAGGTGCCACCTAAGAGACAAAAACACAGATCATCAGATTGTTACTTTATCAGAAGTTACTTATTAAGTGCAGCATATCATTTCCCAGAAACAATAGGAGTGTCATTAGTGTAGATGTTAAATATAGCATGATGTAACAATGACTGCACACGCAAGCAGCAGGTCTCTGTGAATGCAGAGCTCAAAAGAGTCTTTGATATCCAGCCAATCTCTTCACAATTCCTGGAAAGCTGTGAGGTTGGTGCTTGTTTGGTGCTTGTCTGTGTACACACATACACAGTCTGTATATTGTTGTTATCACTGTATTCAGGTGTTGGGTGCGATACAAACCCTAAAGGCATCAACATGAGGAGCGTGCCTAAATAGAATCAACACATGAACACATACAAATCTGTTGCGATCATTTTTGTGTCATGTTGCTTTTTGTGTTACTGTCCATGACAGGCAGGCAACATGAAGACAATATAAAGAGTCGTCTGTATCCTACAAAAAAACATAAATAGCGATGACATCAACTGAGAGAATAGCAAACATCGGCTGCGGTGAAAGAGCGACACAGACAGCTCTGATAAATGTGAGTCTTTAGAAGCAGTTTGAATCCATCATAAAGACATGGGCAACCTTTAGTTTGTTCAGCAAGACATGTTGAAGAATTCAGTGTTGGCGCTGAAAGCAAAACAACTGACTCAAAGCAAATTGAGACACTTTGTCACAACAGGACAACTGATATTAATTTAGTAAAGATTTGGAGTCGTGTCAAAACCTGCAAGTTTGTTCGACTGTAGCTGTATCCTGACCTTAGCCTGACCTTAACTTTAACCCTCACAACCATGTAATCTAAAACCATAATACAAACTCTGAGGGAGTGATGACGTCATTTTGTCTCTTCTTCTGAGGATAAACATATTCTATAATCCTATACAGGAACAAAATTGCAGCAGGCGTGCACAAACTGCTTTCACATGCAGGTACGTATGCACATGACAGCAGATGCACAGACATACTGTATATGGGCGTGCACATCCAGTACATATGGGCACTGACACACATTGCGCCAGAGGGGGTTCAACATGATAAATCCTGGAGAGCTGAGCAGCAGCAGCAGCATTTCTGAAGATGAAAGCAAAGAGCTGGGAGTTAACCCTTTCCTTCAAACATCAGCTCAAAGCTGCTGTGAAATTCCCCCTCACAGATCCCAGCCCACTGTGAGGGGGAACGTCCTTCCTCCTGCAGTCCTGGCCGGCAAATTCTCATGTGCAACGTTTGTGTGCAGTCCAGAAATATCTTCATTGTTTGGGTTAAAAAAAAAGGTTCACCTACAAATCTGAAAGTCAAGGATGAAGAGTCCCAGACAGACGAGTGGAGGGCTGATGTCTGGCCTTTTTATTGCCATAATGCCCGACATCAACTGGTGCCATTCACTTGATGATGTTTTAGTCGAATTGCATTAACACTTCCTGTAGTATCCCTGTTTTTTTGTAACTTTTTCCCCCCTTATCATTGTTTACATCCCGTTTCCTGGTTATTTAAGATTATGTATGACACATCATCCAGGTATCTGATCACCTGTACAGACACATTTATGTGTCTTCTACATCTCAAACATGCCTTTGCTTATCACTGAGCGGCCTCTTTTTATAATTTTGCTTAGGGAACTTCTTTAGTTTTTTTGTTCAATATTTACTTACCTCTCCTGTGGCTCAGTGGTAGAGTGGATCTTCTCTCAGTCGGAAGACTGATGGTTCGATCCTTGACTGCTACAGTCCACTCATCCAAGTGTCCTTGGGCAAGACATGGACCCCAGTGAATCCATAGATCCTGATTGGAGCATAGTAGACTTTACCAACAGTGTGTGAATGTGACATGTACCATTCCTGTACTTTATCCTTACCTATGAGAGATGAGTGGATTTAAACATAAAACAATCCACAAAAATATAAAATAAAAACTAAAATAAGAAGCATTACAGGTCATTTTTCATGGTTTCCCATGATAATATATTTCATCATATTTACTAATTGTTGTCCTGTGATTTATAAAACAATGTAATTTGTGTTTTATAATGAATGGTATTTTATTATCTTTGCATTATCTTACTTAAGCTTCAAAAGACATTAATTAAAAGTTTAACAAAAGGAAAAGGACATTTTACAGCAAATGCATTGAAAGTGCTTTATCCATTGTGCATAAGGTTCACAGCACTGTAATGCAACTTTATACACACAAATATGAAGGCATAAAGATAAAGTCTTAAAACAAGATGGGGGTGGGGGTGTGCGAGGCTTTGTCTGCACTGAGACTGTCGAGATTAGATTTGCATATGTTAAATAAAATCAGTGAAAAAGCACTTAGTTGATAATCAAAAGTCTGTTCAACTATTAGAAAATATTTCTCCTCATTCAATAATAGTAGCTACTTTGTAGGCCACACCTCTGTGAACTGAAGGCTGATTGGTGTTCATTTGTTCCGATAAAGATTTATAATGAATCACTTTATTGTTTTGGTGCACATGTGTGCGGGCTAGGCGGGCTCAGACACAAGCAGGGGGGCTCCAAGGAAAAAAGGTTGGGAACCACTGCTCGAAGAGACTTGATATTAAATAATATGCAGACACATTTCTGTCTGTCACAAATTTTAAAATGATATATAATATCACACAAGCTTTACCTGAAACACTTCCGCACCAAATTTAAAATGTAAATAAAGTGGAGGAAAATGTATTAAAAAAGGATGCACAGAAGGTAACTTCCCAGGGTTATTGTGCTTCTTAATGTTACTAATGTGCTTGTGTAAGTCAACTCTGAACGCTGACGATGACACTAAGACACAAACACACTAAATGCAGTTTATTTAATCCGTGTACAAAGATGTAGATGTTCAATCAGCATCAGTTAAACGTAAGGCGAGCGTTTCCTGTCACGCTGTGGAGAGACATTTTCTGCTCCAGTGGCAGGGACGGGGGGAACTGATTCTGTTTGAGCTCAGAGTTTTTACGCCTGAATTAGCTTCGTTTCATAATCACAGCAAGGAAAACAAAAACATCAGCGCTGTATGAAAGTGAACTGTCTTGTTTATTGGAATTTGAACAGTCCATGCACACAAATGTGCCTTTAATAGAGTAATATGGATGTGATCCGCACCTGGTTGCACTTACTTTATGTTACAATCGAGTGCACTGACATTTAAACAGACTCGTGGCATTTAAGTCCATTAACATAGTAGAGTGTTTGTGTGTTTGTGTGTCCTTGTGTTTGTGTGTGTGCTTGTCATTTAGTCAGTTTGCCAGCAGCTCTGTGCAGAAAAGATATAACAGATGGAGACACAAAAGCTGGGATTCATTATCAATGCACAAAAACTCTCTGAAATGTAACGAGACGAGTGTCTTCTGTAAAAAGTGGAATATGTCCTCTGGAGTTTGGCTGACACAGATTCTGTGTTTTACATAAACTGTCAGGAGTCACTAGTTTTAGTCTCTTAAACCTCATTTGAAAGGGGTTAGGGGGTTTCTTATCTCCACGAGCTTTGGCCCCGTAATGTTCTGGCTGCACGACTTTATTTGGCGATGTGATTAACACGTACGGACAGATGTTGCCTCAAATACTTCAGTGAACTTCCAGCTCTGCTCTGGTCTGTAGCTTAACCTTGTTCAAAGGGCTTCTGAAGAAGATCATTTGTACTCTTGACATTGAGGAAATAGAACACAGCGAGGTTAAAGCTGACTCATGCAAAAAAAACCCACACAAACTTCTCACATTTGGTCTCATACAGAAATGTGTTATGTGATTTTTTTAGGAGAGTGTCCGACAGCGAGCTGCTTTATGTAATTGTCTTCTTTAGTGAGAGACACACGAAGCAGAGAAAAGGAGAGAAAAGGAGAGGGGGAGGAAACAAGAAACGAAAAGGAATCAGTGTTGTTATTTTTTCTAACAAAGAGACTGATAGATAACAGAGAAAGACGGAAAGGAAGAAAGAAAGACAGGATGGAGAGAAAGAGACATAAAGAAGTAAAAGAGACAAAACAAGGAGAGAGAAAGACAAAGGAGGAGAGAAAGAAAGACAAAAAGGAGAAGAGAAAGAGACACAAAACAGGAGAGAAAGAAAGACAAAAAGGAGGAGAGAAAGGGATGAATAGGAGGAGAAAGATATAAAAAGGAGAAGGAAAGGGATGAAAAGGAAGAGAAGAAGATACACAAAGGAGGAAAGAAAGAAAGACAAAAAGGTGGACAGAAAGAAAGACAAAGGAGGAGAGAAAGAAAGACACAAAGGAGAAGAGAAAGAGACAAAGGAGGAGAGAGACACAAAATAGGAGAGAAAGAAAGACAAAAAGGTGGACAGAAAGAAAGACACAAAGGAGGAAAGAAAGGGATGAAAGGGAGGAAAGAGAGATATAAAAAGGAGGAGAAGGAAAGGGATGAAAAGGAAGAGAAGAAGAGACAAAAAGGAAGAGAGACAGAGAGAATGAAAGAGAGAGAAAGAAATGATAGGGGAGCCTGTGAGTGACATTTTGAGATTGTCCACTTCAGGACACTGGGGCAGCCAAGGTTATTACATTGGACTGATTATCATCTTCCAGCGCGTGAATAAAAATCCTGTCTTGAGTCTCAGCCAAAAGGGATTGAATTATATGAAGCCACATAATGTACAGCATTGAATAAACTCATAATCGGCGACGGGAGAGAAGGTGAAACACTGCTCGGTCCTCGGCCGGCTCCACATGAAATGGACGGCAGTAAATCTTACAGGCAGTCCGAGATGACCTATTCCTCTGAGCGATTCATTACCGATGAGTGGCTGAGAGAGAGGGTCGGCTCGCTCATTACGACCTATTAGATCTTCTCAAAGCGGGGATGTCCCCGGACATGAAAAAGATATGAGCCAACTTTCAACTTTAACTGCTGATCGTCTGACCCGCAGCGTAGAGGCACCACACACCACAGGAGACAGAAGAAGATGATTATGGGGATAATGATGAGACATAATCTTATGTTTGTTTATATTTTTTAAAGCACCACATTTGTGTGTTTTGTGTTTGTAAGTTCACTGTTATTTAATACAGGCCAATTCTTTTTGAGGCAATTACTAATGTAAAGAATCCTTAAGGCATTAGTTGTGAATCAAACCTGAAACAAGTTAGGACAACAAGGCCTTTAACTTTTTATTATGTTTTGTTTTATAAGTAGTATGTAACAATTATTTCCTTTGATGTCCATCCATCCATCTATTTTCATCTCCTTATCCGGGTTTGGGTCGCGGTGGCAGCAGGCTAAGCAAGTTAGCCCTTAAGTCCCTCTCCCTAGCAACATTTTCCAGCTCCTCCTGGGGGATCCCGAGGCGTTCCCAGGCCAGGTGGGATATATAATCCCTCCAGAGAGCTCTGGGTCTGCCCTGGGGGTCTCCTCCCATTTGGACGTGCCCGGAAAACCTCCCCAGGGAGGCGCCCAGGAGGCATCCTGATCTAATGCCTGAACCACCTCAGCTGGCTCCTTTAGATTAACTTTTTTTCTTTTCGATCTCCTTATCAAGTAATTAATTTAATTAATTTGACCATGGGTAAGCAGCATCATATAGACGGATGGTTGCAACAATTACTCATTAAAGTTAATTTAAACTTATGGAGCTAGCTGTAGTAACAGTGTTTGCTACAGGTGTGACGGTGCTAACTAAGGTGCCTACTTTTGCAACAATCAGCCTTTTAATTTATTGGTTTCACAGTATATAAACAGGAGTAGTCACTAGAGCAGTGAATATTTAAGACTTGTGCAAACTGAATGCTTCTTAACACTTTTCGAGACCTGGAGTTACCTGTGTCTAATGAGCACATACAGTTCATTCAAGAGATGCATAGACTCCTTACTATCTGAGTCCAGGGCTCTTCACTGTAGCACTTTATTTTCTATTGCAGAGAAGAAAAGGTGGTGAAGCTCAGCTAATAATCTAGGAAGGCATTCAAGAAAGCTTTGCAAACCCCAGCCCCCTATTCCCTCAAAGGTCACTGTCAAGCTGGCTTGCTATTGGTAAACACATATATATGTGTGTGTGTGTGTGTGTGTGTGTGTGTGTGTGTGTGTGAGTGTGTGTGCGTGAGAAAGTTAGCCACAGTTGCCCTCGTTAGCAAATCCACTAAATGCAGTATTTCCATTCTGCTTCAAAAATCAGACACACCGGTATGAACTGTTGCTTAGGGGCGGCTGTGGCTCAGTGGTAGAGTCAGTCGTCTCTCAATCGGGAGGTTGGGTGGTCGATCCCTGGTTGCTACAGTAACATATCAAAGTGTCCTTGGTCAAGACACTGCACCCCAAATTGCTCCTGAAGGCTAAGCCATCGGGTATGAATGGGACTGATTGCCACTTAGGTTTTGCCATCAGTGTATGAACATGAGTGTGAAAGGGTGAGTGTGACATGTAATGTAAAAGCGTGGTCTGAAGACTTGAAATGTGCTATACAAGTACAGTCCATTTACCATTTTGCATGCACCATTTTCAACATACAACATACAATCATCATACATTACTGTGTGATGAACTCCTGAGTCTGTAAGACGCATCAACATGAGTGATAGTCGACAGGTTCTGAATATACAGCGTCTGAAAAAGTCATAATCATAATAAGATCAGCGGTGCTTTGGGGAAAAGACAGACAGTTATTGTGCCACATCCAACTGGAATGTGCCACGAGGAAGCACAATCACTCATAATGACAGTATGCTGAAATCCTTCTCAATCTAAAAACGCACTGAGGCAAAGGCCTCATTAAATATGCATACACACCCCAGAGATGGCATATTGGAAAATGTAAAAAAAAATCCTCCATAATAGGCTGAAGCCTTTTTCCCCCTGGCTGCAAATTTAACTCCAGAGTCCAAAAACTCCCAGGAACATCTTATTTACTGTGGGGCCAAACACACACACACACACACCAAACACACACACACACACACACACACACACACACACACACAGAGGACATGCAGACGATGGACGATGAGTTTCAGTGACTGTCAGAAATGTTGGACTCTATTTTTTTCTGAGCATGCTTCTTCTTGGTAACTGGACCCCTGAAGCGGTCACAGTATTCATTATTAAAATGCAAACTTATCAAAGTCAACTCCTCATCACTTAAATTAAATCATTTCAAGGCTGAGTGGCTCCCACGTCTCAGCCTCCTTCTTCATTTTTCATTTTCGCTTCTTGCCCATCCTCATTTCAGGACCACGGTCTGCCATTCACGTGGAATTGCAGCCATTTGCATAACTGATGCAGGGCTAAGGGTGCAAACTGCGGCGATGTTGATGTCACAAATGCAATCGGAGATGGAAGCGGAGGAATTAATTGGCTCGCAGCGTTTCTTCCTTCCCTCCGCCTCGCTCTCACCTCTGCTGTCGCTTCTTGACATTTAATGTCACACAATGACAAGTGATTCCAAGACTGTGGAAAAGGTGAAAGTCAGATTTCCTTTGTGCTGCTTCTCTGTTAAAACTTTGTGGTGAAGTTGCGTCTGAGGACAGAGACTGATATGTTTGTTTTTAGCATCTTTTCCAATCATTAAACGGGATTTTCAAACATTTCAAACAGCCACAAAATGTCTGCATTAAGAATTAATGCCACTAAACCTCTTATGATTCCAGTTAAGTAGCCTCAACACTTTAGCCTTATTATGTTATTATTCCTGCTTTCAGTATTCAGTCATAAATAATAAAACCATTTTGCCTCACGCTTTACCTTCCTGGTGTGGGAATAAAATGTACCCACCGGCCAGGATTCATTTCCTTTTAAAGCCGTAATGTAATTTTTACTGCCTTTTAGCAGTAAAACGACTTCATTATATCTGAGGGGTGACAGGGCTGCTGATCAATACCAGTGTCTCCCAATTTTAAGGCACTCCCAGCTCATAACAACTAGTCATTAGTGCAGTTATAGCCGCTCAGGGGAAGGTTTTAACACCACAAGGACGAGCAGAGTCACAGACAGTAAAGCAACCTTCACAGTTTAGTGTTATTAGTGAGGCGAGGAATGTGAGAGGTTCAGTCTGTCTGTCAGTTAAAAAAATCACTTATACGGCTTGTTTGTAGACTAAATATAGGTGCCTTAAAGCTCTCAGTTAGACTCAGACAAATAAGAACATCATCAATGAGAGACGAGATTGGCAATGGAAGAAAATAACAGGCCTGTGATGGGCAAAGAATTCAATCATTAGCTATCATTATGGGACAATCATTTCACTCCTGCTGTAACCAAAGGTGGAACTATTTAAGTACGAGTAAGTAAGAGAGTGTGGGATTTAATGAATAAGAATAATATGTGAGTTCATTTCTTTTAACTATTGTCTTTGGAGTGCTGAGGATCGGAAATAAGCCCGAAGTTAAAGATGGCAAAAATTAGGGCGCTGGTTTACCTAAGTGGGTAGAGCAGGCGCCCCAAATACAGAGGATATAGACCTCGACACAGCGGCAGCAGGTTGACTCACGCCTTCGGGCCTTTGCTGCATGTCATTCCCCTCTCTCTTCTACCATTATTTTCTGTCTCTCTTCAGCTGTCCTGACTAATACAGGAAAAATAGTTCAAGATATCTCCCAGTCTCGACCAGTGGATACTCGCAGAGACTAAATACAGCTGAACACATGTATTATTTTCGCCTGTGTTGTACAATCTGCTCCACAAAAGAGGTGTAGACGTGCGCGAGACAGTTCGAGACAGCAGTTGAGCTAATGAGCTTGCTAACTGATAGCTAGCTAACTGAAAGTGACTTATTCCCCCCTGTTCAATAACTTTATTGATTTAAATGCATCGAATGATTGAAAATCCTGAGAGCAACATGTCAATTTGGGGCAGTAGTGCCACAAGATAAAAAAACACCAAAGACCATGAGCTATTGGAACTGACTAGCGCTAGCATGTTTGAAGCTAGCTAACATTTAAGCCCGTAAGCAAGTCAGTCTGCTGTAAAGTAAATTAACCCAGCCTTACTAAATTAAATATTGGTGTAGCATGTGGAAACATTTCTGTCAACGTTAAGGTATGAATTGTAGTTGTATATTGACATTCAAATTATTTCTGAGCAGAGAATAGTGTCACAGAAGCATTATCTTTAAGTCACATGGCGAGATGTCTTGATGTTTAAGTCTAGGTTTTAGGTTGCAGCTCTTGTCACCATTTTTCACCATCATGTCCAGCTGCCTTACAGAGCTTCCAGTCAAATTTCAGAGGCACAACCTCCCTAATGCCACATCAGATGAACATAGATCTGGTTTGCCAAAAGCAACAAGCTGCTCCTGAGCGATCTAAGACTACCATGTCAAGGTCAACATGGAGTCAAAGCGTGTCAGTGCAGCAGGTAGAGAGCCGTGCAGAGGGTGCAGACTGTTGTTCAAACGCTCATCGTCCCAGCGTGCTGCTTCCAAGTGACTGATATTCCTAATGACATTCCGGTCGTCGGCGCGTCCCACTGAGAACTGATCAGGACAAATGGAGCTGACAGGTTCGTCGCTGTTCCCGGAGTGAGAAGAGACATGCGAGGAAGTAAAGTAGAAATATCCTGTTCTGTCAGGCCAGATCACCCTGAGAGGAGAGGGGAGATATTATCTTCTTTAGCACTTAAATAGTTCAGCTTGTTTTTGAATGTCTTGATGATTAGGGCTCTTATAAGCTGGTGACAACAAAACAACACATCTATTTCTCATCAGTAAGTGGACGATCTCTCAAATCATGATGATCATTCATGCAATTTTATTTCTGCAGACTCCAGAAAATCATTAAAGAAAGTTATCATTTTTACACGACATCAGCAAACTGCCCAAACACCAAACGATTGGTGTTTCTTTTGCCTTGGTTTCAGGAAATGGCTCATTTCTTTCCTTAATTAAGTTCAGTGACAGCCTTGTGAACGGCTCAGTCATTAGACGTGTTAAATATGGTCAGTGTAAGCGATTCGGGAGCTACGGATGCAGAAATAACTTTGCAGATGAAGTTTAGCAACAGCTTTGCTGAGTCATTGCCTCTGTGGTGCTGTTTGTTTTGTCAGATGAGTCAGAGTAGTTTTTTTGGAGGAGATCAAGTCTGTCAATGAACCAGCCAGAAGTGTCAATGAAAGACTCTCTGCTATTTACTGCTAACACAATTTATGTTATTGTTGTATCCAAAATGTCAAGTCGCAATTGTAAGAAAAGTTGGGCTTATGATGACCACGTTATAAGCAGGGCTGTTGTGACATTGTCAGGGACATTGTGATATGGTCCTAAGAGGATGAATCATATTGATTTGGTGATCATCTGACTTTTGCTTTCATGAGGATCACGAAAAGATTGATTGAAAAGATTACCACATACAAGATTAAACAAGATGACCATTTCACAATGTTGGCACATATTATTGGCACGTTATTGGTCTCTGTAGATATTGGCTTTAAAATGACATATCGGCTGCAGCGACTAAGGTGGTAAAATGTTGCTTACAGCATAAGAGTGGGCTGTAACTGTGATGCTGTCATTACAGAAGAAAATCCAAAGTCCAAATCAATTTTTACCTTTTATTAGACAGAAGACGATCAAAATACTGAAACAAAAGGCAATAAAATAACTTGAAAACCACTATGACTAAAACGATGATGGTCAACAGAAAATACTCAACCCACACTAACCCTCTTTTGTTCTGCTCGCGCCACCCAGCTGAATGATACAAATAATGACAAACCCCGCCCCCCCCATCCGTAACCGGAAATGATAATTAAGCCATTAAAGTAATGAAATGTAACAAATAATCAACACAAAAAAACATGTGCCTAATATATCGGTATCAAAATCGGCAATCTGCAAAAAAGGTTGGAAAATATCGCATATCGGATATCAGCAAAAAATCCAATATCGTGCATCCCTAATTCAGGACGTTGGTAGACTACAAGGTCCAACAGCTCTATACCTGATAGTCCATGTTTTCTCCTTGTCTGAGGGACCTATGTAACATTTGTGACGTTGAGAAGAGAAACAAATGGATGGCAGGTCGTTTTGCCGGCCTGCTCTTGTCCGGGAATATGATATCCATGTTGCCGTCTGTTCATTGAACGCAGCATCATTTTAAGTCAAGCTGTAGCTTGTTTAGTCCTGCTCAATCCAAGAGATGTTCAATAATCATAATTCCAGTATTTAGCAAAGTAACCGTGTTTGTGAATTTTGCCATTATTGAGCAGTAAAATCTGCATGGTAGGCTTGCCTTTTGGGGGCGTTGCTATGTTAGCATTACCCGCCTCTTCAGACCATGTTGGAAAAAGAAATGTCCTCAATTAACTGTAACATTTTGTCTTGTTTGTCTTGTAAATCCATAAATAATCAATGAATCTGTTCAGTTCTGTCAACAAGACGAGTGCTCCACAATCCAGGTTTAATTAGCCTCAGCCTCATTCATTATCACACAGAGGTGTCTGATATAGATTCAGTATTTCATGAGCTATAGGCAGAGCTCTGGCCCTCCAGAAACAGTTAGTGGTTAAACCTTAAATCTACATTAAGTTTGAGCTTTGCCTGATACGGGGTAATTTGTCTTGTCTGCACCTTGACAGTAAAACATTAAAAACTAAGATGTCTACCAGCCTCAGAAGGACTGCTTTACAGAGATATGGACGCTGCTCTGGCTGTTGAATGTCCACTAATTAAATTTATCTGGCAGGGATCGGGGTGATCTGGGGATATTCGGCCTAATTATAAGAAATATAATTAATGTCTCTGCTCTCTGTTCAATGGCTTCCTATCACTTGTGATAGAAGCGAGGAAGACTTTCCTTTTTTATTCCACTTTTGCATCGATGAAAGAATCGGTTATCGCGCTCGCCCTGATTCATTTGGAAAACATGAAAGCCTCTCTGATAGCCACATAATTAAACAGTTATTTTGGGGCATTCAATTTAAACTCGTGCTCAGCGGTGCCCTTGTAGGAGGAAGAGAATTGCTTTGTCTCAGCACTCTCTCTGACTCTCTTTGAGCCAGTTTAAGGAAATCCAGCCGCAATAAAACAGCAGATCTGACTACAACGGGAGGCGCAGAGTTAATGATTTGCCTTTGATCCGGGGAGGGCGAAGCATGCTTGCCTTTTGTCCTCATATAAATGGGTCCCTCGATCTGTTGAAGACCGCTAAATTATTAAGGCTTTGCTGGAACTTTTTTGGCATTCCTCCTGCATTGCACCGAGGGAACCTTTTGGCAAAGATTCAAAAGGTTTAAAATAGAATCCGAACCGTGTTTGCAATAATTATGACGCCTCATCGACTACAAGTTGCAGAACATCTGCCTAATCTCATCAACTTTTACATTTACCTACATTGTCTCATATTTGTGTATTGATTCAGAGCTTACTGCAGCAAATACAGCCCAGCATTTAGCACGTGATGGACATTAAGCTGCCGGCTACGGTTTGACTGCAGGACGCCCTCATCTTGTTTGATTTATGCAGCCGAGCTGGGAGGGGGAAGAGTTGGCCTCTCAAGTGATGATTTGCGTAAACAAACAGATCTTGACTGGTGGCATAATCCTTCCCATGATGGCCGAAGGGAAAAACTTAATGCACTGAGATATCAACGTCAAAGTCAAAGAGCAGAATGGAGTCTATTTTTAATCCACTTATCTGAGTCCTTGATTTTCTGCACATTAGCGTCGTTATTCAACCTGATGAAAACTGCTTTTGAAATGCAGCGCTTTCGAATTACAGGTGGTGCAAATGAATCAAAACCACTCTGTGTGTGTGTCTCTGTTGATAAGGAAACATTTATATAAACTCATTCTGCATATTAACCATCCAGCAGGCATGTATTCTGATGCGGTAATTCGTCTGAATACTTCAGATGCAGAGCCATTAGAGAGGACGCGAGTTAGCGTGTTGGCTTCTCCTCTCGTCCTCTTCAAGGAAAACCTCTCAGCGCTTCAAGTGATTGACATATTTACTCCTTCTCCAGCAAAGTCCTCCACCATCCCTCTCTCCATCTGTCGCTGCCCTTAACGACACCTCATCCAGTCGAGAACGGGCCGAGAGAGGCAGGAGATTAGGGGCTAATATCGTATTGGAAAGGAGGCATAATCTCACAGACACCCTATCTTTTCTCATAAAGTCGGAGGCGAGTGGATGGTCCTCCAGCCTGACTGACAGCCGCCAAGGTTAGGCTACGTCAGATTGGAGGAGTCGGGTTTAAAAGCCAGTTAGCAAAGTAGCGTCTTAGCCCTCAGGTCATGATTGTGGATGACCGCCTGTGCTATCAGCTCTAATCCTGGCCTAAAGCTCCGTTCCCCATTACCACAGGAGCAATATTGCTCGAGGACGTGAGATGATTTTGCAGCAGTTTGGAAGATTTGTGATGATTTGAATTCTGTGCAAAACTTCCAGGTCTATAATTTCATGTTTTGGGGCAAATTTTAGACTGATAGAAGTGCATCAATAAAAGTCGTCTCTTGTGAATTCTTTTTTTGTCTCCTCATAACCTCATTTCTGACTCCTAGAACTCATGTTTCTTGGATGCATTTTTTAGTATGATTATAGGGAGTGTAAGATTTTGAATGTTTGAACTTTGAACATGAATTACAAAGGAAAACTCTTACATTTAGATATTTATAGTCACGGATACAGAGGTTGACAGGGTGATTCATTAATTGCTTGCAGTTCCCAACATACTGAACTGTTGTTGCCTCGTGAGAATAAGTATTAAGCCGTTTTTCATCAGGCCGTTCTGTTTTTCATAATCTGCTTCTTCTCCAAACTCTGCACAATCATACTCGCCTTGTCTCCTCCAGCTCCCCTGCGAACCGAGAGTGGACTCCGCACTCCTGAGTCACTTTTGCTTCACCCTCCCATCGCTATTATTTTCTTTTTGGAAAACAGGCTTGTAAGATTTCTGCGACTAAAGGGAGACTCAAGTTTGCATTTATTATACATACAAGCAGCGCTCACGCTGAGACCGGCCGTGGCTGCCAGAAAAATGACAAAAAACACGCTGTCAACACGCTGACGGTGTCTAAAGCAGCTGACAGGCTTTGCGCCAGATGCCTCATACATGCCTTGAGGGATTATTCCTGAACATATCTTATTTCCCGATACGTCCTCCACAGTGGAAAACCAGATGAAATATGCAATTTATAATATTACGCCTATTTACCTATGTTATGAAGCGGTGATGCTATTCATAGAGCACTCAAATTAGATCTGCATTCAATAAGCTCCGCGAGCCGACACGTTACATCCCTTTAATGAAATCTGTTTTCACCTCGGGAAATTATTGCTGTAATGAGGTGTTGCGTGATTAAACTTTGCCCACAGAATTGTCTTTATATTGAACTTTTCTTTGTGAGAGAATGTGTAACTACATTTCCCATTACCTTCAGCTACCTACAAAAAAACTGAAAACAATGCTAACCCAGAGAGAGATAACTCGATTACAAATGTTGATTGTATTTATAATGCACTGGTTTGACATTTTGTGATATTTGCTTACTCGCTTTCTTGCTCAGAGACAGAACATGTGGGACTATTTATTTTCCAGAAGCCGTGACAACCAGAGCAGGAAGTCAGAACTCCCAGCTAATGAATATATTCCATGTAAGCTCCCATTAAACTCAGCAAGTCCTTCCAAAACTGTTTAAAATCACTGTTAAAATATGTCAGCATGCTGGTTAACATTTAGGTAGAACCTGTTAGGTGTAGGGACACACCCTGGTTTGGGTTACTTATACTTAGACATGGACATAGGTCTCTCTGTCGCCACGTCCCTGAAGTAGGGCTGTGACGGTACTACATTTTTCTAAGCCGATGAAACACTAGCGCCACCTTGCAGTTGAGAGTTAACCGCTGCCCTAGCCTGCCGCCGCCACCAACATGCACAAGAAGTAAAAGATAAAGTTAATATTCTCCCTGTCAAATCTAACATTAAATCCTACCAACGAGCCGAGCCAGCTGTCGTGTGTCTTAATTCCCTTCTGACCACAGCCAGGTCTGTCTCTATTCCCTCATGGTTTGTTTGACAAATATGAATCTGATGTATTTGCACTTGAATTGCTGCGAACCACAAATAAACTATCGACAATGATGAGCACATTTCTTTTTAATGTTCCATACGTACTTGCAGCAGTTTTCTCATCTTATTTCAGTTAATTTATTGAGCCTGGGATTTTAAGTCAGCAAGCTATCGGTTTAAGATATTTAAAAGGAAAAAAAGGTGTTATGATCATCACTGGCGTCACGCAACCACGGTGTTGCAGTCATGCGGTTACCGTCACAGCCCTACCGTTAAGACTTTCTATATAAACATCAACATACTTCTTCTTTGTCCTGACAGACTTCAGCTACAATTCCTACCTTCTTTTCCTTAATAAGATATGACATAATCCTACCAGTTTGGGCCACATTAACTTACAGGAGAAAAGAGATATGATAGGCTAATTTGTGAGTGCTAAAGGTGCTGGGAGGCTGTTTTTCTTACCTTTGGACACAACCAGATGAGCCCTTTCTCTTATGTTCATGTTGTTCAAATTAACTTCAAATTAACTCATTGAACTCCAACAAATGCTGAATATTAAATGGGTGTGGCTCTTGTTTAGGCCAAACCTTCATCTAAATTGATCACAACCCTTGGGGCTAAAAAGAAACATACAACACCAGAGTGTTTCCAGAAATATATGTTTTTAACAGTATTCAAGTGTTCAAGGATAAATATTACAGAAAAGTAAATAGTACAAAGGGTGATTTATGTTTAGTTAAATTATAAAACTTTCCCACAGGAGCAAAATTAAGTTCTTTGACTGTCTGTTTTAATGGCGAGACAGCTGTGAACCCTACTAACTATAATCATTTAGTCAAGTAACAAGCAACAGTACCGGACCATATGTGCATGCTGCTTTACACTTAATGCCTCTTATTATATCCACATAATTACAGTAGCGAACGTGCAGCCTGATGCGGCATGGTGAATCCATTCAACACCACCTTTGACTTTGAGCAGGATTATCCTTTAATAAGGTTTAAGCCAAATATAAGAAGAGCCTTAAATGAAGCCAATCATTTCAAACCGTGTGGCTGTGATGCTTTTCAATTACACGTCGCTATAGTTTAGTGTTCGTCACATCAGCATCCCACCAGGAACACAGGGAGAATAAAGGGTCCTGGGGAAGTTCAGTGTACATTAACATGACCGGGCAGAAATGACACCAGACAACTTTAAGCTCTTTATTTTGAGTGCAACAAACACCAATCTATCAACAACAGCTTTAAAATAAGCTTGTTTACAACAAAATCTAATCTGAAGCAGGTGAAGCACCTTTTGATACACTTATTTAAAGAGGAATATATTCTTGAAATCAATCAAACAGTCTTGAATAAGCATGAGGGATTCTGTGTTGTTCATTTGTATTACACTGTCATTGTTTCCCCTGGAGGAACAGAGGTTACACAGCTAAATAAATCCCCTCAGGACCTTGACGTCCTTAGCCCTCCCACACATTAAAGATAATGGAATAATTCACTTGCCCTTGAGCCCCTCTCAATGCATCCATACAGAACTTCTCATTGGGGCGGCAGCAAATTGAATGAACCTCCTTTCCATAAAAAGGTAATGGACTCCCTCGGATAGCCCTCTAAATAACACGTACGGTAGGGGAGGTGAGATGAGCCAATTTATTACCTGACTTTGAGGAAGGTGCGTACGGAGGGGAAGGTCACCCTCTCATTGATCACCGCTCCCCCTGTAGGGAAATGGTAATTATGTGTACCAACATGCACCGGGGTCACCTCCAGCCATCGCCACCAAGGGTTCCGAAACCTCCGGGGAGGAAGTGGAGCTGTGTTGTGGAACATTATTGTTTCAGTATAGATTAAAACTGCTGTGTCATTGAACTTGCTTGATTTTATGGTGATGTGAAAGTGTTAAATAACGTGTTGTAATACGTTCTGTACATTTCACTTTACAAAGAAGACTAGGTTGTAATTTTAAAATCTGTGATAGCCTGGTCATGGATGCAAAAACGTTTTTATTACTGACAGAACATTTTAGTTTTTAGAAGATTTGTAGTATGCAAAAAAGAATAAGTACCACTTTTAGACGACAGACACATAGTCTCAAAGCTAGAAGGTTCCTGGTTCGATCCCGGTTCGGACAAAGAGTGGGCCTTTCTGTGTGGAGTTTGCATGTTCTCCTTGTGAATGCTTGGGTTCCCTCCGGGTACTCCAGCTTCCTCCCACAGTCCAAAGACATGCTCGCTAGGTTCGTTGGTGACTCTAAAATTGCCCGTAGGTGTGAGTGTGAGCGTGAAAGGTTGTCTGTCTTTACGTGTCAATCCTGTGATTGACTGGCGATGAGTCCAGGGTGTAACCCCCGCCTCTCGCCTAATGACAGCTGGGATAGGCCCCGTGACCCTGAACAGGACAGACGGTATAGATAATGGATGCATGGATGGAAATTGCTCCACATTTGGTCAATTCACAATGCATGAGGCATGTTTTTTGTGTGCTCTGTTGCCTACAGATCGACGAGCCAACAAAGAAGCACACTGTGTAGAAAAGGGATTAGAAATGTACAATACGCCACGGTCATTAACTGTGCACGAAGCATGCTTGAAATGCAAACCCAGTCTCAGCAACCTAACTCATGATGTTGGGCTGCAACACAAATCTCCCAATTACCTGAGAGGCCAGATAGGTAGTAAAATCTCCATCTGGCATCTAGCTCTGCTGGTGCAGCTTTAAGGAGGAAAACAAATAACTACACCTGGGATATAAAATTCGGGATAAGGGTGAATGAGCCAGTTAAGCTGCCAGTAATGATTAGCTTTTCATAATGAATCAGTCATTTGTAGAGATGTAATGATACACTCAACTCATGATTCGATACAAATCCTAATACTGGGTTCATATATTTATAAATATATATAAATATAAATTTAAATATCCATTTTTAATTTTGAGGTTGTATAGTTTATTTATTGTGATGTATGTTGGTCCACCAGCTCAGACACACAAATAAAAGTAGAGAGAGTTCAGGTGGAGCGACACATTTCTTTATACAGTAAACACAAACAGACCTGTGGGCTGCAGTCGTCTTATTTATACGGCATTTCATCGACCGTTTCTAACGGCGTTCAAATGTATGTTTAATCAGCGTGAGGAGCCCGGTGACGGTAGCTTTTGGAGACAAAGGCTTAAATCTCCTACTTCCTGTCCACACACACAACCTCACGCCGTGTGCAGCAGGTGCAGCCAACACCAGGGTGAGGTGTCGCTGATAACGGGAATACATTCACTGAAAAGCTGCCTCGCGTAACTGAAAAGCCCTGAAAGCGTAACCTAGCCGACACTGCGTGACAGCAGCAGCAGCATCGTGTGCTAAAAGTTTACATGCAGGTGACAAAACAGGATGCAGCCCCTGGATGGGGACACAGCTACAGACTCTGAAGCACTGATGAAGGGCTGCACAAAAGTGATATCAGATTGACTTTTCCTGCTGATAAGTCG
Source organism: Semicossyphus pulcher (assembly GCF_022749685.1). Taxonomy (NCBI): domain Eukaryota; kingdom Metazoa; phylum Chordata; class Actinopteri; order Labriformes; family Labridae; genus Semicossyphus; species Semicossyphus pulcher. The sequence goes on along the minus strand of NW_027211737.1, from coordinate 7,348,569 downwards.
CGGAAAACCAGTTGCACAGGCGCACATCACAATTGCGACGGTTGAGCTATTTATTTACTCCTCTATTCAGCTACAGACACAGATAGAAATGAGATGAGGTTGAACAAGAGGAGCCAACAGCGCCCTCGGCTGTTTAAAAAATAGTATTGCGATTCATCTCCTCATCTTATCGATTTGACTCGTCACTTATATGCATCGATTTTTAACTGCATTGCGAGTTATCGTTACATCCCTAGTCGTTTGTCGTTTGGTCTATAGGTTGTTAGAAAAAAGTTAGAAGTGGGAAGTCCAACCTCTTAGAGCTCACGTGATGTCAACCAATGTCTTGTTTTGTCCGACCATCAGTCCAAACCCAAAGCTGTTCAGCTCATCATCACGTAAGACGAAGAAAAACAGCAAATCATTACAACTGAGAATCCAAAGCCGCCCTTATTTCAATCCAAATGTGACCGAAAAAAAACACATGGGATGACAGAATGAAAGTTTTTCTCTCTAGCAAGTGCTATAGATAATCACAGGATTTCAGCGCTTAAAAGAAGTAGTAGTAGAAGTTTAAGATCCTCAGATCACTGGACCACCATGCCGACTCTGATTACGGTTCATTGTGCGGGCTGCCTTGCTTATCTTTCACAGGCTAATGTCGCCTCTGTCTCAAAATCAGATCATGTCTTCCAGACAGCCAGCAGCACCCACACTGATTAGCATCGAGGGGGAGAGGTGGGTGGAGGAAGGGGAAGTCAGCGGGTGACTTGATTGCTCTCTGCAGTCGTCACATTCTGCATGGCCTGCTCCAATTTTAAGATGATTGTTTCAGATTAGATAGCCAGGTCGCATAAGTAATGTAAGTCTCATCATGAGCAAACAGAGATATGTCACGCTTGTAAACGATGCCTGCACACAATCCTACATGTTCATACATGCACAGTCATGTAGAGTGGACATAATAGTGATGTGCATACCTCAAATCCCTTTCAAAGGATTCTAAGGACACTGGAGTGAGATATAAGTGGAGTTACAGGACAGAAATAGAGACAGCGCGTGGGGCAAAGGATCCATTTGAGGACAGAAGAAGACAAAAAGGGGAAAAAAGAAGAGCAATGGAGAAAGAGATTACACTGAGGATATGACACCCCTGACCCACATAACAGCCCACAGGGTGTAGCAGCAGACGTGGGAGGAGGTCCTGACTTTGATACACACAGACAGCAGGTGGTGCGGGACTGCGGAGCTCCACTCAAACCAAGACTCAGCTTCTTGGACGAGACTCAAATAGACTGAGACAGAAGGTTAAAGCGGCACAGAAGCGAAGACGAAACAAGCCCGGAGGTCTGAAACAAGCATATGAGGAGAGCAGGGAGTCAGTTGGCTGGAGATTGCATGTGACGGCATCCACTGAGGTACATTTATAGCAGCAAAAATGGTGCTGGGTCTGCTGGATCTGTTGGATGCTGGGCCTCCATCTGCTCGTGCACCACACCTGATAGGTGACAAAGACGCGGAACGTGAGGAAGGAGCATGGGGATAGTTTACCTGCTGCATGTCTCCGCTCCAAAAGCAGCAGGATAGGACACAGTGCATAGTGTGAAAACTGTAATGAGCACCGGTGAGGCGGGAAGGACAGGTGTCGGGGAATTCAGGATGATGTAAGACCTAAAGAAAAAGACTTAATGATGCTTTTAATGTCTTAAATGTACAGTTTAAGTGCTAATCTTCCTGTTGTATTCTGGTTGTCAGAGTTTCCTGAGCAAGTTTCTTGGTTTAAAAAAGTCCTCTTTGCATGTATTCCTCGACTGATGGTTGGCAGTTTCAATGACAGATGTTCCCAATAACATTTTGCATTTTCCGATACCAATACCGAGTACCCAACCGACACCATCCATCCATTTTCTTCCGCTCATCTGGGATCGATTCGCAATGGCAGCAGGCTTAACAAGTTAGCCCAGACATCCCTCTCCTTAGTAACATTTTCCAGCTCCTCCTGGGGGATCCCGAGGCGTTCCCAGGCCAGGTGGGATATATAATGGTGCAAATAAAAAAAAAATCTTGGCAGAAAAACACAGATTGCTTACATTTTGCTAGCTTTGACTAAAATTACAGTTTCAGCTAGCGCCAAACTGTCCGATCGGTGAGTTCACTGGCTTCTTCGCAGATACCCGATACTGCTTCGAACTCCAATTATCACAATAATCTACAATAAATTGATGATGAATTTATCCCCCTTTCCAAAAGCCTTCCTGGTCGCAATGTGATTTATGATGAATATGTAATAAAAACCTTGACTGACATGTGATAATACGTCCTTATCCAGGATCCAGATGTAACATTTTCTGCCTCAACCCTCCCCGCCAGATTGCACACGGCTCCGATGAGGGTAATTCAATAAAAAGGGCAGGAAAAAAAATCCTCTTTATTCTAAATTTTGCTCCACTTTCTATTCTACTGACATTGATTATCTAATGAGGGAACAGACACTGTGAAACACGGTCACAGGCGGGCCTTCGTGAATAATTCAAACGGCTATTTTGCATGGGAAAGGGCGGCACGGCTGAGGACGAGGTTGAAGAAAGAGAGAGAACATGCCGGTCCATTCTGAACACGCGCTCTAATTACCAGCGTATATCCACATCCTGTCAGGAGTTCCCTCACTCTCTGTCCTGCATTGAGGTGTTGATTGTCCCATTGAGCTTCATTCTGCCTGTCATGGGCGGCTGCAAACCTGATATGTTTACTGACACAAATTAGCGTGGAACTCTGGCAGCTCATTAAGGCAGCAGGGAGATTGAAATACCAAAGTGTTGGGTCCCAATCTGTTTGCCTGTTGAGGTCTGTGCATCCAGACAGGTGTGAGGAGAAACGTGTGAATCAGTGCTACGAATGATTCCCATAGAGCAATTACAAGGAAGCATGATGGTTGATAATTGGAGGTAGAAGTGGGAAAAGGCAGATCAGAAGGTCCTTAATGCACAGAGCTGCGGCTGCTGGTCTGTCAAAGCTGAATCTAAATGAGCTTCAGTGTCATGGAGAAAGTTATTTACAGTTTTCTTTGCAGTTGCTGGTAAATATCACTCGTTTAATTGGCTGATTAACTTTCAAGCAGATGGCAGTTTTATTTATCTGTCTGTTCTCTCAATTAATTGGGCGAAGTGCGCTGCAAAGTGTTTGTTTAGTTTCACACAAAAATGCTGTTTTTCACACAGAACCCAAAACTCTCATTCAGAATGAAACGCCCAATCCTGAACCCACCTGTCAGCTGCTGTTTGAGTGAGACAATTAGACTTCATTGGGAACAATAAAACCCCCCTTTTCACAGAATAGACTTCCAGGCTCGTTTCCCTTTTCCAACTTTTTCTGAAAGGCTCGACTCTTTGTCTTCTACTTCGGTCGAACCCTGTAGAAACTTCTGCCAATCATCTGCAAGCTTTTTCCTCAGCAGCTTCCTGCTGGCGCGTTCTTCATCTCTGGTGTCATAGTTGTGCTAATTAAACTCAGGGTGTGCAATGATTATTGCTCGGTGCACTCCACATACATTAGCATCTGCAGAAGGCTCTTCAGTAATCTCCTTCACACAGGAAGAAGTGCAGTGAGGAAGTGCGCCTCACAAGCAGCTAATTAAACCCAACTATGCCTGCTTCCCTCCCTCCGCCTTCGCACAAAGAACCCTCTAATCACTTCTAACTCGATTTGGAAGCAAGTAATTGATGCACATATAAGGTTTATGATGCGTGAAAGAGGAGAAACACTACCAGTTTAGATGTTAACAGTCTGGCCTAAGAGGACCATGTGACGCTAGTGTTATTCTTCTTCTAAATGCTTCCTCCTAATGGACTCGTCGATTCTGGCCACAAAGGGCATAACGTTGATGATGATGATGATGATGGCTGCACCACAGTGTTGGCATTATGAGGTTTCAGGCTAATCAAGAGTCAGACAGGCTGTGTTGTGCATGTTGCTGTTTGCTGGGGGGTGTTGTCTTCATGCCCATGCGTTTACAAATCCCTTTTCTTTGCAGTTGGACTGAACAGCTGAGAATTACTCCGCTGGCTTTGGCTCCGCGCTCTACACTGGAATAAACTTTGTCGAACATTTTGCTTCTCAGGCCAAAGCAGCTTGTAGCAGGAATGAAACGTTAAGCAGCAGCTACAGGGATTGGTGCCATTTTTTCTGAGCCTCCAGCTTCACCTTTCAATTCACAGTGAAGTGATGCTGCCCTAACTCCGACATGAGCTCACTCTTGCAAAATGTTACCACACAGACAGCACTGACACATACATGTGACCGTCAGACACACATTTTCTACTCTGATCGCACTCTGAGCAGCAGCAGCATGACGTATGAAGACGCTATTCCTTCCTACAAGTTGTCCCCTCCTCTCAGCCTGTAGTGGCTCCTATAATGAACCACGGCGCTAACAGCTCTTGTGATTTGATTTAAGCTCTACAGAGGGAAGGCAAATACAAAGAGCTGCCAATGGAATCCAGCAGGTTTACCCAAGTCAAATGAAGCCTTCCGGCTATGATTCACTGGCTAATAAATTTATTTATTAGCCAGTGAATTTATTATCCAGAAGTGTCATCCTCCAGTTGATGTATGCGTAACTCTGGAGAGGAACATCTCGAGATGTTTAATATATGAGATGCTCCAAGCTCAGGGGCCAGCTTTGGGCATATGTTTTGACTGACACTCTGATATTTTGGTTGCAAGTTTTACTTTTTCCAATAAGTTAAATCAGCCTCTTAATCAAATTATGTATTCATTAATATAATAGTGGATTAGCTGTATAAAGACCCACAGGCTGTCTATTTAAAATACTGCTTAAGCTAGCAGTAAGGACTTGTAATCCTTGTTGATGCAGTACAATCTTTTCCTCAGAAGAAATTCTTTGACTAACTAATAATCTTATTGAACTTGATGTAACTTTAAGCATTATTTTAATATCCTGTGGGTATCTTAAACTTTGATTTTTGACTCACTTCACTTGTTTTGAGCATCTATTGAGGTCATACCCGCCTCCAACATCCAGTCTGTGCATATCAAGTGTTACTGTTACATTCAAATTGAATAAGTTAGCATAAATACCCTTCAGTCTTTGGGTGGCTAAGCAACACTTGTTGGTTGTTCTGGAAGTATATCCAGAATCCTTATTTTCTAACCATCTGAATGAAAAATAATTCCATCTGTTACATGAAAAAAGTTTAAACCTTTTGTTCAAGTATTTCCTTCACAAATGTCAGTACTGTAAATGACAAGTGTCCTTATATTAAAGAGTCATATCTGTAAGTATATATATCATAAAACAGATTAACTATGTTTTATCATAGTGAATAGTTTTCATGCTGAGCTTTACTTTTCACTCTAGGTAAAATAAGAAGTAGAGTATTATCTTGCTATGCAGATGATACTCTACTTCTCGTTCAATTAAAATAAGGTCTTGAAACTGCCCAAACTACAGGTCTGACTTACAGAAGTGAAAAACTACCTGACTGATTACATCTCAGAACCTAGTTCAGTTAAAGATTGAATCTCGAAGATTTCACTTTTTTTCCTTTTGGCGGCACCTTTGGCGATAAACGGTAATTGCGGGAGCACACTTCCCAATTTAACTCTTGATTTTCCTGGCTGACGGTCGCTTTCCTTTTCAGACTGTTTGCCTTCATCTGAGCGTCGAGTTTGTTTCCTTTTTTTTTTTTCCTTTTTTTTTCACTTATTTTTGAAGTTGTATCTTTAGTTTACTCGCAACACTTGCAGAGACCAGAAAAAGCAGTGATTTTTTTCCACGAATGTCGCACCAGACACCCAGCCCTTAATAATACTATATTCTGCAAATGCAATTTCATCAGTGGGCCATAGGCTCAGTCACCATTGTGTTACCTCATATGGCGATAGATAGTGACTTAACAGACATTTATTTTAGAGCCCGATCAGTATTGGATTTTTGGGGCCGATGCTGATTCCGATATTAGAGAGTAAAAAAATTCCGATATAGTCATATATGTTCAAAATGTATCTGAAATTAAAATATTAAAATTCCAAATCTGAAAAGTTATTGTCACATTTGCATGACATACAAAATTCAAATAAAATAGCTTTTCTTTAGCAACTTAAATAGCACTAAAATAAAATATCAAATTAAATAGAAGTGAGTATAACACAAAAACACACAAAAGTAGGAACAAAAATGATTTTCTTGTTTTTCCCACCTTCACTAAACACAGACCAGCTCACAGACTGATACTGTTAATAACTCTAATGAAAGGCTTCATGATCAGGATTTTCCATATTAAATATTCACTCTTAATCAACATCATAATCCAGGAGGAGTGTGAGATGGTGTCTGTATCTGCAGAGGATCTGCCCTTTGTCTGTGTTTCTATTGTTATTATTCTGCTCTGTTTGGGGCATTTTTGGGACAGCTCGACTTTAAAGCTCCTGTGCCTTCGTTATTATCGAACTTAAAACTAACTGAGAGCCAGACTGTGCACACCGGATCTCGTCTGCGCAGTTTAGATGCGCAGAGGGTAGAAACAGCGGTGCTCTGAAAGCAAGCTTTCTTTGGCTGATGACTGTGATTTTAACATGAGTTTGTTGTTCACAATGTTTCGTTCTGTATGGGAAAGATAATGCTTCCCTTTGCTGTGTGTGCTGCTCTGCTCAGCTGTGACGCGCACTCTGGCAGCGATAGGGACGTCCTCATTTCCCATCATGCCTGTCGCCTAGTGCTGACTGAGTAGTTTAAGTTGTTAAGTTTGCTATTTATGTTCCAACATGAAAAAAAAGTATTTTGTTAGTGTTTTTAATGTGTCTGTTTAGAACATATGTTCTGCATATGTTGGTAATTGTCATGTTTGTGCTGGTTTATAGTTGTAACCATGAGTGAGGTGGCTGTTTTGTTTCTTCACTTCAGCTGTATTTTGTTTCCAAGATTGAGAGACTGGCCTTCTTGCTGATAAAATTAAAATTGCATCTTCTACCTGTCAGGAGGTGTTATGGTATTAATCACAGCATTCCTGAAAATCAAATCTTTACAATTAGAGTGTTTGTCTTGAGAATGTAAAGTTTCGTGGCTTAAATCTCAGTGTCTGGGAGCCAGACATTTACAAATGGTGCCGCGCATTGGAGGCAGTGGCTTGGTGCTCCCACAAACTATTGTGTTTCTAACTGTTTATATTGTTTTTTTTATTGTCTTTATCTAATGATATTTATAGGTTTTACTCAGGGAGTGCCATCACAGTTTCATTGTATTGTTGTCTTGGACTTCAGTATAATGGCAATAAAGCTTCATATTCGTTGTCCGATCCTGCTTCCTACAACTTTTTTTCAAAATTCAATATCTTTTTAATCAGCAAAGCACACATAGGCTTAAATCTTTTTAATTTGTACCAGTTAGATTGCTGTAACACTCCATAATTGTGCCCGGGCCAGCACAACCTGTCCAAACTTCAACTGGTTTAAAATGCTGCAGGAAGACCGCTCACAAGCTTCATCTGAAGATGCATTTAACCCCAGTTTAAGACTTTAATGATCACTTAAGGCATCTACGGGACGGGCTCCTAAGAGAGAGAGAGAGAGAGAGAGAGAGCAGCCTGTGCAGTCAGGGCAATTATTTTAATATTTCAAGTCTTAAACAGATTTATGTGAGCTTTTACTGCATTTGTTCTTTTTAATTGAGTCTGTTTCCTGTCTTTTTGGAAGCACTTTGTTACTTGCTTTGAGTAATAAAGTGCTGTGAATAGTTATTATTAATATGCGCAGCTACCATCTTTGATAGGATTGGGGAAAAGTTTAGGAAACAAGTTAAAAACCATTTTAATCGTGCACAAGATGTGTGAGGATTCTGCAAATACATCCAGAACATAGTTATATTATCCATAGTTGGTTATTTAATCGACGTCTATGGCCATTATGAGATTAGTGACTGTGCTGTAGCCTCATAACAGCTGTAAAATCAATAAGTCTAATGACTAAAGCTATAGGTCCAGCCATTGCCCTGATGAGCTGCCATGTCAGGACTGAGTGCTGAGGTCAGAGGTCACAGTTTTCTAACTGTATCGACCCATCTCTAACCACTTCTCCCTCACAATAACAGTGAAGAGAAGAGAGGCCCCTTTACTCATTATTGAAGCCAATTATTCAACTGGACACTTGTACGTACACCATCAGTTTAGCTTCACATAATAGCTGCTCTCAGGAAATTAGCATTTTAAATAGGTGTTGTGGGTGTGATTGCAGGTCATGGAGTTTCTCATGCATGATTATGGGTTGACATTTGATCACAGTTCACACTATTTTCCTGCTGGTTTGAAGCAGCCAGTCTCCAAGATTGTCGTGAACTTTAATGACCGCTTCAGGCAAATACATCTCCGAGTTTGTGCACAGCCTAACTCGCGCTGGCATTATAATTGTGCGTACACAGTTTCTATTAAGATTTCTGACATGTTAGGAGCTTTCTAATCACCCTGAGTAACCTTTACTTGGAGTTACAGCTCCTAAGTAAACACTTCCCTGGCCGGAGGCGGAGGTCTGAGCCAATCGACTCATTTGTTCTGTTCTGGAAGTGATTGCTGCCGAGTGGAGACTGCTTTAATTTGATTGATGTGTGGTTCACCAAGCGGTGGATTTGGTTGTAATTACTCTTTGTGCTCACCGTGATAAGGAAATTAATCAAGCCATTATGTTGCCCCCATTTTATCATCAGGACACAATAATTGAATAAACCAACCTCACTTGTCTTCAAAGTCACTCTGGCTCGCAGCGTACTCAGCCGCAGGAAGGGGAAAGGGCTCGCTCGTGCTGATTGGCTGATAGATAGTGAGGCAACGATGTTCATCCAGACAGTGCAGTGATTCTGATTGAAATAATCTAGTCAGTTGTTCTGCAAATTAAATCACAAACCCACATTATTAACTGTTATTGGAGGTACTTTGTTTATAATAAACACATTTAGGTGACAGACAGTGCTGAAGAAGTGTTCAGATCCTTTCAGTTAGTTCGACAGAAACTGAGAGTCGTTGGTAAAATGTTGTCGTGATAAACAAGGTTATATGGGTTTTATTGTGGTCATGTTTGTTAATTGTTTTCTTTTTTATTAAGTTTCTTCCCTTTCTGCTCTCTCTCAAATTTTACCAACTTGTTTTGTGCTAAGCAGAAATCTTTTGTTGATTTATTACCTACGAATGAGTTAATTTGCAAATAGTTTGTAGCCTTGATTGTTGGTTGAAGAATTGTTATTTTTCTTACAGTGCGGTTTCTTAATTTTTTCTATGAGTTCAACATGGATTTATTGTTTAGTACGTTCAGTACCTAGCAACATCCCTGCATTTACATCAGTGAAAGAACCAGAACATGTTGTACTCTTACAAGTGAAAATGCCTTCATTTTGAATCCCTCTTAAAGGGGACATATTTTAGCTATGCAATCAATGTGTTTTTGAATCACGTTGGCAAAGTTTGTTTCATTGTAAAAATTGTATACATATTTTAATGTAATTATTTTTCGGAGCCTCTCCTTCCTCCTGAAACAAACAAGCCGTTTTGCCATTCAAAGGTTAGGCCTAGCTACAGCCCCTCCCCCATGTGTGATCGATGTGGGGAAGCGGCCGCACTGCACCGTCACTCCAAAGTTGTAGAAAACATGGCTGCTCTAGGATCGGTTATTCGGCCCTATATGTACGAGCCAGAATCACCAGGAGGTATCAGAATGGTAAGTTGAAATTTTGACAATGACTTGACTACAAGTTCGTGCAAGAAGGCAGCCTGAGGTGAATGACAGTGAATGACGATTGGTCGATTTCAGCGAAAGCAAGGTTATACGTAGAAACCTGCAGCTGGTCTGAACGGCCCATTTCAGAGGCGACCTTATTATGCATGAATTATGCAGTTTTCACTTTTTCACTGTGAACAATAAACACCCAAACAAGTTAAACCCATGAGAATATGATAATACCCATTTAAAGGATCCGGCCCCTTTAAGGAAAAGTACAAAATATCAAGAACAAAACGTTCCTTAAGTAAAAGTATATTTTTTACTGTTCAGGGTGGAGTCATTTTTAACATATTTGAAGTTTGCAGTTGAAGAGTGAAGACGTTTTTTCTTTTCTGTGTTTTTTTAAAAGGAGAAAATCTAAAATGTGTTAGAGCAGAAATCTGTGTTTGGTGGAACTGCTGACAACCTAAAGAAATCAGAAATGAGACAAAAGGCTGAAACTGAATAAGCTACATTTATTATTATATAACCAAACATTTTAGGCCTAAGAATAATTAAAGATATAAGATAAATGTCGAGGAGTAAAAAGTAAATGCATGTCTTTTTAAAGTAGCATGAAATGAATGTACTTCAACATCCTCTCTTGATACAAGCTTTCCAGTGCAAACTGTTGAGAGAATTCATTAACAGATAAATCACGAGCTTTGAAATTAAAACAGAAAGCAGGAAACTCAACTCCCTTCCTCCATTATTCCAGCCTAATGTACTGTCAAAGCTTAATGCTCAAGTTGGATGTTAGATTTGGAGCAAACCAGCGAAGACGAGAAATTGCCTGGAGCCAGTGATACCTCCTAACCGCGGCTGTACAGCCATTAAATCTTTGATGTTCACTTCTATCATTCTGCCTTCCCATCATGCATTGTAAGGAAGAGGAGGCGGCCAATTTGGGGCTGATCTCAGCAGCTCAAAAGGATTTGCATCCATCCTTGCAATTTATTCTGGCAGGAGGAACGTCACCAAAAAAATCTATTACCTATCTGCGTACGTTTGGGAGGAAAATCACCTCCGCTGGGGCGGGAATACAGGAGGTGATTTTCTTACCCATAAGAGAAGAGAAAGCACTTTCACATGAACAGACTTGTTTCTGGGGACATGAGAACCCCCAGAACATTTCTCACCCTAACACTGATGGGAAATGTATTAATTTCATGGTAACATAAGTGTTCACTTGTCAGATATCTGATTATGCTTCACTAAAAATACCAGCTCATTCAGAAGCTCATTTACATTTAAGTACCTTCTAAATTTCCTGAATGTGATTTTGTGAATGTCAAGCTTTTGATACAGAAACCTGGTGACATTATCCTCAAGTTTTAACGGCGGCTTCAGTCATCAAATGGTCACATCGTTTGCTAATGGGCCTAATTGATTGGGGCTGCTTGATTGCATGCCCGGCTTAAAGTCTCTTACATTTAATCAACACTTCTCACTAAAGTATCCTGTTTTAATTGAAAGTTTGAACAGGTTTCAAGTGCGGTAACAGTAGGCCTTATGAGGGATGTGCTCGATTCACTTCCTGTTGGTTTAATCGCCCGCTCGAGTCCTTTGGGTGATGATAAAGTTGTGCTCGACTCGAGTCTGAAATTTGGAGAACACTCAGTGTAAATGAAAGCGACGCGCCTTGGGACCACCCTGTTTGGGGTGTAATTGTGGTAGTAGATCATCTCTTTCCCTGGTAATTATCTCAACTATCATCACTCGTGTAACAAGGATAATCAATTGTTCCTGGTGCCTCTGACGGGGATAATGAAAAGTTTATTAGCCTCTCTGAACCTCACGAGAGGCTGGGGAACTCTTAAATCATCTGTGGAACCAAAGAGAAAAAAATAACGCTTCCCCGCCTCTTACACTAACGTCTCCTGAGAGGATGGAGGTCCTGTAAGTCCTTCCACTGTCTCCATTATCAGCCCTGATAGCTCTGACGTGTTTACAAGCTTGTGACTGAGAGCAGAGCTCCTCAAGAGCTAATTGGGACAATTTGGCAGGACTCTATACTTTGAATAATCCGGATGTTTGGAGGGTTAGACTGAGGGCCACTCCAATGTAGACAGTAATGACACTCTGTGGAAATCTTTGTTCCAATATACCTAATGTGAAGTAAAGTTTCCGTCAGTTACTTTTAACCCTTAATAAAGTAGTTCTAGCTCAAGAGTTGCCAGTCTGTATTTCAGCATGACTCTTGTAAATTGTAAATTTTCTTTGGCTTTAAAATGTTTCATTCCCTTGTTTTCTCAAAGTGACGTATCATCCATCGATCGCCTGCTGTTGATTTCCTGTTGTTCCTTTTGACTTAGCTGTATTGATCGTTCCTTTTATGTCCTCTGACTCGTTCGCCACAGTTTGTTATTCACTTGAACTATTAGGCATGAGGCCAGCACTCAGCAGGACAGAGCATCTCTGTGAGGATCGGGATGGCACCATCAAAACAGAGGGTCCGCCAAGATGGCTCTTTAGACTGCAACTGTAAACAGTGTGTTCAAACAGAAGTCGCTGCAAATACAGAAATCTAAGGAGTCTTAGAGATGATTAAAGGGAACAGGGAGACAGAAATACTACTGTTACACAAAAATCATATCTATATATTTATTTTCCCTGTAAAACATTTAACACTTCTTCAAACGACCTCTAAAAATCCATCAGAGGAAACTATCTGAGAAAAAAAGAACTTTCTGGCTAACTGCTGATTATTTATGATCAACATGTATCCTGTAACAGATCACAAGTAGATTTCCCTTCATTTTAAGAGGAATAGTTTAAAATTAGCTTTGAAGGAGGGTAGCAAAACAACAACATAAATGAAAAATAGAGACAAATCTGATGAAGTCCCAAACATCACAACGTTAGCTGTGTCCCAAATCAGGGGCTGTATCCTTCGAAGGACGTATTTGAAGGCAAAGTGCGTCACAGCGGTGCGTCGAAAGCTGTCCCATTTTGAAGGCTCCTTCAGATGCGGCCGACAGATGCGTCCTCCTTTTTCCCAGCGTATTCCGAGATTCATTGCGCACTAATTCGAATGAGATGGCGGCCGAGGAATACACTTTCAAATGTCGAAGCTTTTGGTTTCAGCTCAATCGAGTACCTAGTTACACATGTAAAAAAAAAATGAAAGGGCCCTTGAAACAGTTATCTTTAAAATAATAGATTAAGTTACGTGATGTTATGTTAGATACTTAGCCAGCTAGCTACCTGCTGCTAGGCAACATGAGCAATGTTTTGTGATGCAAGGGTAAGGGCGGGAACAGCTGGTGACGCAAACAGGAAATCCTCTGTAGACCAGACCGTCTCGTTTCACTTCAACCCAAGCGTCTACGCAGGCTACGAATGACTCATCCTGCGTAGGATGCAGCCCCGGGATTGAGACACAGCTGCTCATGGAGTAAACAGGAAGCTACTGCAAGCAACCCGTTAGCTAAGCTTAGCATAAAGACAGGAGGAAAACATTAGCCTGACTGTGTCAAAAGGTAACACAACCTGAAAACCAGCACCTTTAATGCTGACTCTTTACCATGCTATAGTCTTTGTTTAATTTGTGCTAAAAACAAATTCTGTTGTTAAATTGTTTATCTATTTCTTGGCCAGGGCAGTGTTTCCTGAAGTCTTAGCTTGTTGCTTTGCAATTTCATGGCTGATGACAAGACAATGTGCTAAGCCAGGCTAACAGGCTGCTGGTATAGCTGGTAGTAGACATGTGAGAGTTGTATCTTTTAATATAGCTCTGAGCAAGAAAGCAAATAACTTCTTACTGCTACCAAACCTTTCTACTTTACATGGTCACAAAAGAAGAGTGAGACCTACTGACCAGTTCAATAGTTAAAGGGATACAGTAACCTCTTGATGAAGAATTTTCTTGAATTTGAATTATGAGTAAAATTATCCAGTGTACACTTCTGATGCACACATGTATAGTTAAACAAAATGAAGTAAACAGAGTGGACCCGAGTAGCAGGGGTTGGAAGTATACACTGACGTCCTGCTGAGAGAGCACAACACATCAGAGGGAGTGAGTCTGTCTGTCTGTGCTTTAAGGAATACACAAGATCACAGCAAAGAAAATGTACAAATGCCCCTCGAGTATCTCTCAGCTCTATCTTGTAAGATCTCATTCTGTCACAGCGGGGTTCTTATATCCACACAAGGGGAAGAAGGAAAAGGTTGCGTTTGAGTGCTGCGTGTTTTATTGTGTCCCTGAAGATCCTCTCTCGGCTCTGCACACACTCAAACACCCCAGAAGGCCCGCTGAAGCAAACTGTCAAACAGCTCTGTTCACACGCTTTGAGTAAACACATAATTTGAAGTAGCAGAGTGCAGATGTAAATATGTATCCCAGGATGTAATTGAAGCAGGTGAGAATGCAATCTGTGTTAATCGTCTGTGTGATTTTGACACATTTTTAACGCAAACACCGGAGCTGTGCAGCTCCGTGTTGCCGGTTACTTTAATGGCTGCCTGCGTGCTTCCTGCACACCTGAACCATGTCAGCTGATGTGAGCTTGAGCCCTCCCACAGAGAGCTGCTGGTGTGTAAAGCAGCTGGCAGATTACTGAGCAGCTCCTGGCAGATATTGTCGCAGTTTATCTCAATTTCACATCGTAAATGGGGCGTGGACAATGAAACTGTACACAAACTATGATGATGGTCCCGTGGCTCCGGCAGTAGATGATGTTTTATGAAGATCCGAGCGCAGAGCTGGAGGTTGGAGAGACAAGCAGATGGTTAGATGAAAAGATCAAACATGTTCTGCCTTTTGTTTCTCTTTCATCATCTTTTTTTGCCAGAAAAAATAGACCCATTTATGTGACACATTTGCAGTTGTGCACTCATGTATAAAACAACTCTTGTCTCTTAAAAGTTACATCCACATCTCAACTAATTTAAAGCTGCAGCTCTTTTTTTTATTCCTTCATCTGGCAATTGTTTGATCAACATTTTGTCAGGAAAAAATGTGTAAATATACATCACGATATCTCGTCTTCATTCTTCTTATTCTAATATCTTGCGCATTTGTAGTCAGAGTCTGCGCAGTAGAGATCAGCTGGTGAAGCCGTGGTATTGACGTCCCACCCCTTCTGCTGTGACCACAACACACATTTAATTTCTTGTGTTGCTCTGAAGCAGATATTCACAGTTATGGAAAGTTCAATGACTGTGTTACCCCTCGATCCCACAGGATCCGTATGCAGCGCAGTCCGTCTGCGGCGCGTTTCTGATCCGTCAACGGCACGAGCCCTCGGCCACAGGAAGCTTGTCTGGTCCGCAGCGCAGCAGAATTGAGGAATTACGCGATAACATCAATGTTAGCGGAGCAACACACAAACTACAGTTCAGTTTTCACCTCCGAGGTTAATTATCTGCTCATTTGGAAATTATTCTGTGATTTTTGTGCTTCTACCATGGAGGACTACAGTACTTAATTAAAAGTGTTCTTTTTTGGAGATTTCAGTGTGTTGATCTTAAAATAAACTGAAAAAAACGGGAGTATGAACCGGTCCGAACATGGTGTTTTATTTTGAAATGACCGGATGCTGTATGCTGCTTTCGTGTGTGACTTCCTGTTTGGAACGATCTGCTCTGTTCAGCTTGACGCGTGTTTGAAACGGCCTCCGTCAAAAATAGACCTGGCGCATATCTTTAGCGGAGCAGAGCGGAGACACGCTTCTGGGACCGCGGCGCGTGCTGTGGAATCACGAGCATTGACTTGAATGGGCGCGATCGACTCCGGAGGTCGCGGCGCAGACGGAACGCGCCGGAGACGGATCCTGTGGGTTTGAGGGGTTAGTGTTTGTTACGTCTCCTCTCGCAGTTCCTCTTCTGCTCTGCTAATCCAGAACAGAACCTATTTTTACAGCATCAAATAACTAATTAAGACTTGTCAGAAACATGAACACTTGGACGTAAATCAGCATGATAAGAACTAACTATAATGACAGAAACCATGTTTGAGAAAAATGTATTTGGCGTGTATTTTGATTTTATAGTTTGACTCATGTCCCATCTGTTAACATGGAGGAGGCGGGCTTTATGACCTATACTGCAGCCAGTCAGCAGGGGGCGATAGAGAGGGTTTGACTTCACTTTTGGGGAGCTGTCATGTCGTCCATCTTTTTATACATCTATGATAATAACCAAAAGGACAATACGTGTTGGTTACGATTACAAAAATGTCGAATCTTCCAGAGTTTCCTTCCCGCGAGTCTTTTTATTGCCTAGAACAACACTTGGCAAGCAGGATGTCGTAATCTAGTTTTCCGTGCCCAAACCATCAACCCTGACCTTCCTGTGACCTGTGCTTTAAAAGAGTGCCCCACTTTCTGGTTTGGAAAAAACTTTGTGTGTTAAATTAATCCAGGCAGCCATCACCATGTGAAATGTAGTTGGCAAATTGGTTTTATATAGATGTATTTTGCAGGAGACAGCGTTGGCATGCTCGCACATCCTGCACTGCGAGCCATCTCTCCGTCCAAATTTGGAAGCTCAAAGCGGGGAAATTTACATCCTCACCCCCTTTAAAAAAGAAAGCACAGTCTTCCTGTTTGCAGTGTGTTGTTCCTGCACCATCTGTCAGTATTTGTTACCCATCCACGTGACGCTGAGCAGCAGCGGTCTATGACAGAGTCTAGAGGAGTGAGACGACAAAGAGCGAAATGAGAGCCAGTCTCAGCACGGTCACTCCTCGGATGACAGAGTTAGTCCTCGCTGAGGGAGGCAAACATGCACAGTATGACACATAAAGAGAAGAGGTCAAAAACGTGGAGAAGTGGACCTGTATCTGCAGTGTTTCTGCACACAGACAGTGGTTTCAATGAGTAGTCCTTCCTTCCCAGCATGCCTTACTTCAGCAGGGAGCGAATGGAGCTGATGCCTGCCCATGACTCCATTTTACCTGCGTTACGGTAAACAAATCCAGTCAGGATTTCGGAGGATTAGTGTCCACGTAATTCTCCGTCATGAAGTACTTTAACTTAATCCGCTCAGTATTTGCGTTCATTTCGAGCTTTTTTTGCCTGTTTGGATTGTCCCTTTAAATACCTTCAATCACTTCCTGGTTATGAATTCAGACAGAAAAAGGATTGTCCATGTGTGAGAGAGTGTGTGTACTGTGGGCCTGCATGTGTTTGTGAGAGAGAGAAGGAGCGAGGGCCTCGTTTGACAGATACAAACAGCTCGCTATAAATCCGGGTGCTTATAGCTTGGAAAGTTTGGGACATAAATTGCACGGCCGGATCAAGGGAATGTGCATCCGTGATGGCAAATCGATTTCATTTACAAGTCATCAAGCGCAGCTCTTAGAGTGACAGCGAATAACAACGAGGCAGAGAGGAGGCCAGTAAAGAGGAGCTTTGAGCGACTTTCCTCTGCAGCCTCATGCAGGGACACAGATCAGAGCGTGCAACAGCACAAACGTTTCAGCCTGTTTTTCTCCTGTTTTGAGGAAAATGCTCACATTGTTCAGATCTTCTCATGATGTTGTAGCACTGGCTGCAACGTGACATCTCAGGATATACAAGACTATTGTTGGCAAACATGCAAATCCATAAGCGAGCTAGGCAAGGCCACTTTATTTATACCGCACAATTTACAATCCAGGCAGTTTTGAGGTGTTTTACAGAGATATAGACTTAAAGAAAATAGTAAGTTTGGAGGATACAAGAATGACGTGAGAACAAAGTAAAAGTGATTTCTTTTTGCCAGTATTAGATTTTATAACTTTCGCATCAGCCAAAAGGAGTTTGTATCCAATTAGAATTTCTGTGATTTTCAAGACGTGTCAAAGCTAGACGAAGAATGGGAGACCACACATGAGTTAAAGTAATTATAGGCTTATTTTACACAAACTAAAGACGACAAAACCAAACAGAAGGGCAGCCAGGGGAGTGAAGAAGATTGACTGATTGCCACCAGCTTATATGGCAAGAAGCAAGGCCAAATGTCCTGACTCCGCCTACCAGGCCCCTGGATGGTGAGGCCTGCTCCCAGAGGGTCGTCACAATCTGTATCATGCTCTCGACCATGAATATAGTACGTGAATTATTTCTCAGTTTTTTACCTCAAACACTAGGGCTGCACAATATATACTATATATAACAATCGTAATTGCAATGTGCGCATGTGCAATAGTCACGTTGAACACTTCGAGCTGCTGCTTTGTTGTCGCTTGGTGCAAAACGAATTCTCGCCACTTTCTTGTTTTCCATCACTAATCTACAGGAGAAGTCCGTCTGATGTCACATCAGTGCAGCTCTTCTCCTGAAGAGTCTGTGTGTCACCTGCCTGTAAACTCAAGCACGCGACGCTGCCGCTGTCACAGATCATGCTGCAGGATGATCGAAGCAGACGCTCCGTTACACACGTTACCAGGTGGCTTATTAATGAGTGCATTCCCGTCATCAGCGGCACCTCCTCCCGGTGCTGGTTAAACGCTGTGGCGTGAGGTTGTGTGCGTCGACAGGAAGAAGGAGACGTGAGCTTTTGTTTCAAATGTTACTGTCACCGGGCTGATCAGGATGATTTATACGTTTGAACACTGTTAGAAACAGTAGATGACATACCGTGTAAGTAACACAGCTTCTGCCTGTTTGTATTTATTTTATAGAAACATGTCGCTCCACCTGAACTCTCTCTACTTTTTCATAAGGCTGTCAGTGTGTTAAAAGTAGGAGAGATGTTTTGTTTTGTTCGAAGAAAATAGACTTAAAGTCCCAAAGAATAAAAGTATGATAATATGTTAATATGTGCATAAAAACAATGCATTTATCTGGTATAATTTCCTGTGTTTTTTAAAACTGCAACAAATATCGCCGAACAAAAAGTTATCGCAATGTCAGTTTTTTCCAATATCGTGCAGCCCTATCAAACACTTTAAATGACATCAAACGATCCAGGACTAAATGTAAGCAGAGCTTTCTTTACATCTTACATCTTCACTCACCACGACATTCAGAGGCTCGTTTCCCAGCAGCCTCCTTGATCAGACTAATCATCCTTCAGGTGGCCGTCTTTATCTCCCCTCCCACCTTTCAAACTCCCGGTCATGTTGGAGCACCCAGTCTGCCGCTCTACATTATTAGCTCCCTGCTCGGGGGCACTCCGTCTCATGCGGGGAAGCAGAGGAGAGCGAAGGTGAGGGAGATGGAAAGCGACGGCTCCTGCCTGGTCGACGCTGGGGGGTGGGAGAGGAGGAGGTGGCGTTGACGGCCTAATCTCTGTCTCTGATTATCTTCTCATTACGATCAGACGGGAGCCACTCGAAGAAGAGGAGAATGTGTAATTACACTCAAATCTCCCATGACTAAAACAGAGGATAATAAGCAGGGCTGGAACTGTGTGCTCACGTCTAATCGTTCAGTTTATTTAGTCATTCGTTCTGCAGGCACATTTGACTATGGATGAGGATATTTTGGAGGTTGGATTAGTAAACACCTGACTTATAGCAGCATTAGCAGGCCGCCAGGAATCATTTTCATACATTTTAAAACTGCAAAAAATATTTAAACATGAGGCTGAGTACGTGATTCCTGGTTTCACTCTTATACCTGCGTTAATATATGTAAATAACTAAAAATATTTAAGCTCTGGGTGATGAGAAATAGAAATAAAAGCGACTCCTCTCATGAACATGCATCTTCCGTGGCTGCATCTGCAAAGCACGAGATAGAAGCAACCATTTCCCAAAATGTCAGGGCAACTGGAGCGTGTAAATAACTACATTTCAATTGACACCTCGATTTGAATAGTAAATGGCTGACCTCCAATTTTTCCCGGAGAAATGTCTGGGAGGGAGAAATGGAGGGGAATAAAACACATATCCAGTAGACCAGAGGGAATAAGGCTAACCAAGCATGTTAATCCTCCTCACCATTGTGCGATGGAAGCGTTAGCTGTGTGGACAACTAGAGAAAGTTCTCCTGAGAAGTGCGAAAACTACATTATTTTCTGTTTCTCTCCCCTCACAGCTCGGAGACGACCGCCTGCCAGCCGCTCAGCACTGATGAGAGGAAAGCGGCGGACTCCCGGGTGGACACCGCTGACAGAAATGGCTGCATCAAAGCAAAAGGACGCAAACACCACAGTCATCGCAGGGCCAGGAGGTGAGCCGGTCGCTGTGCTTGCACTCGAAAACCATCAAGAAAGGTTTCCTCCTCTCAAAGAGCGAGCGCTTGTAAAGAGAAGTCGAGGAATCAGATGCTTTAAAGATGTTAAATTTCTAAAGATGGATGCTTTTTATTTGTTTCTGGAGTTGCTTGTGCAGATTTGACTGCTGCTGATAAAGCCTTTTTTAAAGTACAACAAAACTCCTTCAGGGCTTTCCTCTCACAGAGAAAACAGAGCTAATCTCTATATTCTGTTGCCGTGAATGTAAACAGTCTTATCAGGTCGGCCCCAGCAGAGAAATACAAACATGTTGTGAGGAATTCCACGCGCTGTCATTCAGACGCTCTCTGTTCACCAACAAGCACAAGTCTGATATCATTCTCAGGCTTCCCATTCTGAGGCTGAAAAAGAGAGAAACGTCTTAATTAATCCGACACCTTCAAAGTCTTTTTACAGTCCCACAGCAGGGGAGCAGCCGGTGATGTGTAAAACATGACTGAAGCTCCATCTGAGGTGTTGCAGAGGATCACAGACATGAATCACTTCTCTTTGGTTGAACTTTACCCAGCGGCTGCTTCGCTTTGTTTTCAGAGTTAAACAGCGAGTGGAGAGAACACGCAGGCGTGCACGCTGCTGATTTTCATTTTCCTGGTGTGTGTGTGCCAGAGAAGACATCTGAAAGAAAAGATTTATAGTGTTTTTCATCCTTGAAACTGAGAGGTTTTTTTTTTCTCTGAGCTGAATTTGCACTAGAGGACTTCTCTGTTCAGTAATTTCAAAAGGCAGCAAGATATGAGAAGTCGTTTGAAACATAAGTACTGAGGAAAAGGCTGCTGAAGCACTCTCAGTGCAGAAAAATTAAGAGATAAACCAATGAAAATTGCAGAAAAAGGCGTTAGCGTCTCCAAGGCCAAAATAATAAACAAAAAACCCACACTGACGAGGAAATAAAAGCTGCAGAACCAAACAGAAAAACAAAATAAGCTCCATCACTTCCCACAAAACAGGACAAAAGGTGAAGCAAAATAAGCGTCAGAGAACACCTACAAGGCTTCCTTTTGTTACAAGTCAAGTTCAGTCAATCACCTCTATCAACAAGCTTTAATCTGAAATTAAAAAGCAAAGAAAATGTTCCAGAGTCAAGGAGCCCATACAGCCCATTCATCACACTTAAGCCCCTTTCACACATGCGCTCTTGACAATATCCACAAAAGTCAGAGTCGCCCTTTCACACGTGTCCCTCACAGGGGGAGATTCTCTCTGTCGGGCGGATTGGGGGTCTCATGAGGCAGGACATGAGATAAAAAGTACGTCACAGAAGTCACCGTGTAGCGTAGCAGCGTAGTCATTTGTTCATACACGACCAAATTCTTTGCCGTTTCCTCACAAGCGGCGAAGAATTTCAGCGTCAGCCCTCACAGCCAGAAGCTCCTGAACCTCACCAGTTTGCAGACATCTTTGCTACTGTCGTCTTATACATGATCCTTTTTTGATCATCCTGTTAAATGTTGCTTTTCTTGTTTAACACCGGTCACATGATATATACGTCATCGACCCACTCACTTGCGGTGAATGTTCCTGACTATTACCTGCTGCTTACACATCGCCCCGACTTCTTGCGGTCAGTTTTTACGAGGAGGCTGGCCGGAAAAGTTCTGCATAAAATCGGGGTGAAAATGCGTTCACACATGCAGCCCACCCGGACAATGTAGGGACATTTTCAGGAGTGCAGCGCAAGCTTGGAAGTTTAGGTATATACTCCTGTGCAAGCCCACGCAAAGCCTTGAACACAAGAGAGTGACTCAAGCTTTCTGAATATTAGTAATTTCTGTTCATCACGAACCACAAAGACAAGGACTCAAAATCTCAGTGTTAGCGGCGTCTGTGAGATTGTAACCTTGTATCTGGGAATCTGATAGTAGAGGGTCATTTTTTATCTCAGGTCGATTCTTTATCAACTCTGATCACAAGGTCGGCTGGTAGGACGAGAGACAGCAGCTACATCAGGCTGTGATTGAGCTTCTGCAGCTGAATAGATGCCTGAGACACCAAGGTTCTCCAGCTGTGAGCAAAAAGCTATAAATGTAAATAAATAATGGATTAAAAGTGACCACGAAAAGAAGCAGTACATTAAAAATACTGTGTTTTGTTTACTCATTTCCACTTAGTGAGAAGTGGCTAATGAGGCCCGTTCTTTGTCGCAGTTACAAAGCACCGCCAGTCTCTGCCTGAGAAAAGTCTCCTCTGTTGAGAGACGTTTTTTCTTTGGATTGTTATCTTGCTAATTGGCTGGCAGCAGCCCAATTTAGCAGAGCATCCAATGTTGATTATAACATGAAACCACAAGCCTTCTAGAAACAGTATGATAGCTACAGACAGTTTTACAAAGCAGTTTTCGACAAACCATTTCATTTGAATACAGCTGAATCAGTGAAAGCATTGAATAACCTGAAAAGAAGCATAAGAAACCCACCGGATCACAACTGCACCAAACACAGAGCCCTATGCCAGGCGGGGGATGTATTTTTGTATATATATAATGACATGTTTGGAGTATAGTCACATGTATACATTAATGGTATTCATGCACGATTGCGGCAGGGAAAGAAGCACATGCTCTTCAGGAAAAATGCTGCATTTAGCATCGAGCATACTCCCATCAAATGTCCCCAAATCCCTTTTCCATACACCATTGTTTCGCACAATCACCATCCCAATGTAGCTGGCAATTGACTTGCTCTCTCATTCTGCCTTTCATTCTCTCCACCTCATCAAAAGAAAGCGTTTCTGCTGGCAAGAAAAAAATGCAAATGCTTGCCTTGTGCTCCCTTTTTACAAGGCCAGAATGGTGGAGGTGTTAATGAGTGACAAAGCGTTCTCATTACCAGGAGAGGGTACTTGGGCTTGGTCTGTCTAATCAGCCCTAATGCATTTCAGTTCCTAATGCTCCCAAACTGCCGACTGCACAGAGCAGGGTCATTTATTATAGCCAGACAGTCCTCGGCATCCAATGAAACAGGCACGGCGCTCTGTGGTCACATATATCAACAAGGAGGGCAGTTTGTCAATGTCTGTGTCAGCTCTGATGACGCTAACCTGTTAGCATGACCTGCTTTTTGTGTAATATAAGACCACATTTCCTTTAAACATGACATAAAAGGCAAACAATTACCCTCGAGGAAGCACGAAAGTGCCTACAAATGTATAGCAGTTATTATTTGTACATATTTGAATGTTTTCTTCCCAGGGATGAGTGAAGCCTGATTCTGTGCTATGAAAACATATCAAGACATCATCATACACTGTCAATAAGAAGAAGATTTTTTGACGGCCACTTTGAAGCCTCAAGTTTGCACAGGTGGCCACTCCCGAAAGCAGACCCTGCTTTAATGTCTACTTCACTCTAAATGGGACCATAACCTAATGAAAGGAAATCATGCTTTAGTGAAGAAGACTTTAAACTAGTGACTGAGATCAAAAACTCAGTAGGAAACTGTTTTTATGGAGAGGTCATAAATCCAGTGAAAACAGGGTCACTTTCTCATCCAATTCTATACAAGGTCATTTTTTGTTGCAACCAGTGGAGTCGCCCCCTGCTGGCCAACAGAAAAAGGTTCAAGCTCTTCTGCATTGGCTTCAATTTCATACCTGGAGCAGTGTTCATTTCGTTCATGAAATTATGAAGAAAAATGTTCGTCAACAATCATTTTTCGATGATGAGGATGAGATGTTTGCAAGCTAAAAATAAATCGTTCGAGTGTTTTAAGGATGTTTATCATTTCAAATAAAGTTCTTGTAACGTTAAAACTTAAACGAAGACAAAACGTTTTAACTGCAACATTCTGAAGAGATTTTCAGGATGTTATTGAGGCCTGGGATGTCGGAACGCCTTTTATAAAACATTTGCTCAATGATACGTAAAAACAAAGGTAGAACATGCTTAGATCAACATTCTGAGGATCTCTTCAGGATGTTAGTACGGCCTGAACTGTCAGAACGTGATTTATAAAACGTTCCTGAAATGTGAATTTGAACATTCTCACTGCAACTTTCTTCTGAAAATGTTTTCAGAGAACGTTCTCCTGCTATTGAAAGGAACATTCTGGGAACCAAATAAAAACTTCCCGCTCACAACATTACCAGAACATTGCACGTAACATTATCAGAACGTTCTTAGAACAAAACATTTCTAGCTGGGTGCTTCAGTCAGACTCAGTCAGGAATATTTGGGGCGGCTGTGGCTCAGTGGTAGAGTCGGTCGTCTTTCAGTCAGAAGGTCGGAGGTCCAATCCCCAGCTCCCTCAGGCTACATGTCGAAGTGTCCTTGGGCAAGACACTGAACACCAAATTGCTCCCGGTGGCATAGCCAACGGGTATCAATGTGATAACTGATTTGCACTTTACCTTTGCCATCAGTGTATGACTGTGTGTGTGAATGGGTGAATGTGATATGTAGTGTAAAAGCAGCTTTGAGTGGTCGCAAAGGCTAGAAAAGCGCTATATAAGTACAGTCCATTTACCAATATATAAAAAGGAGCACTGTGCAGTATGTGCCTCTGTAACTGTAGCTTTACATGCCTAACGTTACGTTCCAGAAGTTTCCATGAACACATATAACCTCAGCTGAGGATCTGTATTATGTGCAGAACATCGTTAGGACATAATTAATCTAAGGACGGTTAAAAGGACTTGACAGTAGACTGAACCTGTATCAGGCTCAGTAAATTAGTTTCCAAAGAGAGAACATTTTCACTAAAAGTAATGACTAAAATGTGATTTCTTTATATTGACTAAAACTAGAAGGGTAAAATTACTGACTAAAACTTAAAAGCATTTTGGTCCTAAGACTACGACTAAATCTAAAATAGCTGCCAAAATTCACATTGACTTGGAGGCTACGTCTTCTTCCTATAAACAGTCTATGATATTTTACTTTACTGATATTCATTCAGAAATGAAGACGATCTGAAGTGTTCAGTTTTATTCTGGGTAAGACCAGTTAAAAGACCAAATCTGGGATCTGTAGTTTAATTTATATGCTGAGCCAATGAGAGCCTTTGTACTTTGGGAAGATCTTCCAACTTGAACAACAAAAATGTGCAGTAGTGGAAACATTCACCCCAAATTATTTTTAATGTTTGTTAATCTTTTATTTTGAAAGTTCATTTTTTAGTCTATAAAAGTGCATAGCCAATAATGATGTTTCGTGCTGCTTGACTTGTCTGACCAACAGTCCAAAACACAAAGGCATTACATTTAAAACAATATAAAAGAGAAACAAACATGTTTACTTCAGAGAAGCTGGCGTCTGTGAAAGGATGAGAAAACGCCTGAATGATGAATCCAATATCAAAACAGCTGCAGATTAATTTCACGTTGATCACTCACTAAAAAGGATGTTTCTGACCATCTTCCCGATGGGTCTTAATTTAAAGATTCAACATCCTTACCGGGGGGAATTTGCTGATCGCCTTGATGGCGGATCAAGAAAATCAAGAGGAGGCATGGCAGCATGTTGGAGTGAACATTAAAGGAGGTTTACTTGACATTTTACAGATGACATGATGCTTTGATCGCTGGGATAAACCACAAGATGGAATGTCTGAAAATGACATCATTCTCATCAACACCTTTGTAAATCTTCAGAGCGGTTCAGGGTGTTTGGAGTACCCATATAGTTCCCTGTCTGTATGGGAGTCAACCAGCTTGTCAGGCTATAACAGCAGTGCCTTGTGTCTCAATGCCAGCTTCCTCCTCTCCTTATTTACTACTCGATCATTAACGATGTAAAGCCCCCATAGCTCCGACATAAACTCGGATTTAACCTGCACCAGACACCCTTTCCAGTTTTCAAATAAAGCTTATTTTATCTACATTATCAAAGTCAAGGTAAGATTCAGTTAAAGCATCCTCTCATTCTCCCTACATGCTCACTCACATCCTGATCTATGCTTCTTATGAAAGTCAGTCACTCCTACTTGAAAGGCTCATTCAATAAGCCACTTCAAAGGACTTCATCTGCTCTCCCACATCGCTCACTTTCAGAGAGCACATGAAGTGGACCTCTGGACTGCAATCAAGCCGGACAACAGATGGAATCTAACACGTTTCTGTATAATGAAGAGGTTACACTTTAAAGGCCCAGTGTGTAAGATTTAGGGGGGTACGTTTTTAATAAGTGTAAAATCACCTGAAATACAAAGTGTGGTGTTTTCATTAATTCTAAATGAGCTCTTGGTATCTACAGACGGAGCCAGCTTGTCCACATAGTCTATGCTGCATGGCCATGTGTCTCAAGAATAGGGGTGGGACAAAATATCGATACGGCAACATATCGACGTCCTGACTCGTGCAATACAATTATCATAGGCGATTTTTTTAATTAACAAATATACTGCGCTTTTCACAGATTTCCCTGCGATTTTGACTCACTGCTTCAGTACTTAATCTCTCCTCATTATGGCACTTATGACACGCATGAGGGTAACGTGAATTAAGTGGCACAAGAAGTTAATCAGATATCGTGATGTATTATTATATAATTTTCTTGCAATATATCAATTATTGCAGAATCGCTGCTCGTGATATTTTCGTTATCCTGGGCCGCGTATCGGGTATCGCATCGTGAGTTACCCTGTGATTCCCAATCCTACTAAAGAAGCCAAGAATGGACATACCAAACACTAATGGAGACGGCTTGCTTAGCAACTTTTGCAGCCACCATACAATACCCTACATGCATGGAGGACATAGAGGAGAGGGGTTATCAGTTGGTTACAGTCTGCAACTGTAACAGTAGATGCCTCCAAAGCTACACAGACAACAATAGATCAAGGACAAGAAATAAATCAGGCTAGCATTAGCATATTTGTCTTTGAAAATAAAAATGTGTAGAGGTATGTGGTGTCCATGGAACACGGTCATGTCACAGTCCGTAGTGGCACTCTTATAAAGAACAGGTGTTTGTCATTTTAAGCTACAAAGTCAGTGAATCAACCTTTGTTTATGGTAAGATGTCTTCAAAGCCTTTGACATTAGCTTCTACTACAGTAGGTTTTGCCTTGGAAGCAGACGAATCTGCAAGCTCCCGTCTTATTTGCTGTGGCAGATGTGTCTGGTAGCTCTTCTGTTCAGACCGATTTTAAACTGACCTGATTCAGGTCGGGCCAATCACAACCAGTATCTAATACTGGACTGGTATAAGTGCTGTTCAGACATTTTCGTAAACAAACAAGATGGCTGCCTCTGATGTGGAACCATGGATGTTGATTTAAGTTACATACAACAAGTGTTGGTTACTTAATGGTGTCATGCCAACAGCTGTGTATTATGTTCAGCTAGAAGTAACAATAATAATAATACATTTTATTTATATAGCACTTTAAAAGGTACTCAAAGGCACTTTACAAAAAACAAAGAACAAAAGCAACAACAGCAAATACATTAAGAACATATACAATGCAAGAAATAATAACAGGTCATTGGTTAAAAGCAGATTTAAATAGGTGGATTTTGAGTGCCGTTTAAAAGGAAGGAAGAGAGGGAGAGGTCCTGAGGTGTTGGGGGAGAGAGTTCCAGAGGGAGGGGGCAGCAGTGGAAAAGGCTCTGTCCCCCCAGGTCCGGTATTTAGTTCGGGTGAGAGGGGTGAGGAGGTTGGCATCAGTCGATCTGAGGTTGCGGGTGGGGGTGTATTGGAGAAGGAGGTCAGTGAGGTAGGAGGGGGCAAGATTGTGAAGAGCCTTGTAGGTGATAAGTAGGATTTTGAATTGTATACGAAAATTAATGGGAAGCCAGTGGAGGTGTTGTAGGACAGGGGTGATGTGGTCTCTGTGCGACAGTGGGTGAGCAGACGGGCGGCAGAGTTTTGGATGCACTGGAGTTTATTGAGGGTTGTGGAGGATGTGCCAAAAAGAATACTATTGCAATAGTCCAGTCGTGAGGTGATGAAGGCATGAATGAGGTGAGGGAGGGGCGACGACAGGTAATGTTTTTGAGATGGAAGAAGTAAGATGAATTGGATGTTGTAACTAGCTACGTAGCCTAGCGGCCTACACTGTAAACTCTAACTACTTACTTAAAAAAATAATAATTAGGAAACCGATTACCTTGGGAAAAGTGAAAGACCTTAACTGTGTCAAGTCATTGAAAGTCATTGAAGTGTTCAGAACGAACATACGTTATTTGAATAAGCTGTACTTTTTGATGTGAGCACTTAATGTCTCCAAGTAAACTGTAAAACCTGGTAAGTTAACTCAACTCAAACCATTTGAAGAAACCTAACTCCTTTATTTTCTGTTCAGGTAACTTGAATAAATTAAACAGTAAACAGTTCCCATTCCATTCAGTGTATTGAACTTAAAATGAGTGAGTATTTTGAACTTATCAATTAAGTCAGATGAACTTAGTTCAGTAGCTTATCTCAACTTAAAACTCTCCTGTGTCGACTCATCTCAGTTGAGGAAACTGATTACCTTAAACCTTTCAAGTTGCATTAACACAAAACAAATACCATCAAATTTGGTGTGTAAGACTTTTAATACATTTTTTTCATCTATTTATAGAAACATGTATCGGTTTTTTTTCAATAGCTTCCATGTCATGTGAAACAGTGTCCTCAAATCAATGTCAGATGTTAATACTCACTTGAACAAATGAAACACACCTCATTACATTGGATTTAATTGCTGCTAATATTTTATATTAATATTTTTATGTCAAATTTTATGGGTTTTTTTCAATGGACATGCACCGTCATGATCACCATTGCAGCCACCACCCTTACAGCAATCAACGTTACCGTAGGCTGCCTGCTACCGCTAACTACTTTTAATGTGTATGTAGTATATTAGGAGTGGATGCTAAATAAGGTTATACAGTGTCCCATGTGTTATTCTAAATGGCTGTAGCATCCAGCATTTTGTTCAGCGCCCACTGCTAGAACCTTCTGAATATATAATATAAACGGAGAGGTTCCACATTAGTAGACTATTTGGGAATCATCTTGGTATCTATGCACAAGTTAATGTGATGAGTCTTAAAAGCATCAAAATTTGCTGCTCTTTTGGTTCATATGTGTGCCAAGGTGCTATCCGAAAGAAGGCTGTATGAAGTGGAAAACACATCACAGTGTGTTGATCAAAAATAGGCTTTAAGCCTAACTCAGTGAAAACATAATGTTTTTTCTGTTGTGTCAGAGTTCTCTGAAGTCTGAGCAAATTACTGAAGCGGTCTCACTTTAGTAATCCTCCATCGGGCTCCACATTTAACATAAATCCTGCGTTACAATCCGGAGGCGAGAAGTTAAAGAGACGCAGGCATTTCCCAGGCAGGTAGGGTCTAAAAAAAGATTCCTCCTTCCTTTCATGTGGAAAGTGTAGGATCCAATTTTTCAGTACCAGATTTTTGCAACTCCCTCTTCTCCATCTGCTGCAAAAAGTCTCTCTCATCTCGACAATTAATCCAAAATGCAGCCAGCAGGATTTTAACAGGTACCAGAAAATGAGAGCACCTATCCTTTCATCTTTGCACCGACTGTCGGTTAGTTTTAGAGTTAGTTTTAAGTTTTACAGCCTGGAAGAGTTCAGCCCCAAGTTATATTTCTGACCTTTTAACTCCCCATGTGCCGTCACGGGCTCTGAGATCCTTTAATGCTGCTCTCCTGGTGGTTCCTAAATCCAAACCAAAAAAAATGAAGGTGACAGAGGATTTTTTTTTTGCCGTCAGGGCCCCCAGACTTTAGAACAAGGAGATTAGGACGGCTAAATCTTTCTCTTCATTTAATTCTCTTCCTAAAACACAAGTTTATAATCCAGCCCTCCTGTGATCTTCCCATCTCACCTTCCAACACCTTTTTGTTGTTTCAATTCTTTAGTGTCAGTTTTTCTTCTGTGTTTCATGTGTTTTATTTAATGAGTCTTAATGATGTTGCTTTTTTTCCTTATCGTTTTCATGTTACATTTTCTCTTTTTTCACTATAAAACTCCTTTTAAACCAGTGGCTCTCAAATACAAGTGCTCTCATGCTAGCAAGGCTATCATGCTAACCTGAATCTGTGGCCTTCATTTTTGTTAATGATTGATATAAAGCTGGTGGGACATTCTGTTTCTTTGCCACTAAAGGGCAAAAAAGGTTTGAGAAACACAGTTGTAAAGCTTGTTTTAAGAATAAAATTGATATTATTATTTTAAAATAACAGTCTTGTTCAAGTTTCAGTAAAACAGCTGCACTAGGCTTCTAGAGTCCTCTTTTAAGATTATCATTCATCAACATTTATTTATACTTAGGGGGCAAATCTCATGTACAATCAGAATCAGCTTTATTGGCCAGGTATGAAACATACAAGGAATTTCATTCTGGTTTAACTTCGCTCTCTATGTACAAGCATTAAACTTTAAATATTAAGTGAAAAACTACAAGCCTACCTTAGACATTAGTTATTAAACTAATATGTACAAGCCTACATTAAACATTAAACTAATATGTACAAGCTACAAATGATAAAAGTGCAATGATGAAAAGTGAAAAAGATCTTGAAATAATGTAAAAAAATATATAATTATGTTACAGATGACATGAGGTAGATACAGTACTTACAGTAAAAACAGTGTGCATAGAGTCATGTCAGGTGAGGGATGATATTTACATGATTAAAAGGTGTGTCCATACAATGAGATGAACAGTCGTATTTACAGGTACAGTAAATAACATGACTTAGAGTCAATCACCAAAGCAAATAAAAGACAAACAACAATGCGCACTAAAAAAAACAGGTTGATAAAACGCCACGGAAATCTGCAGACAGGGAGGACGTTTTGACACAAAGATGATACAAAGGTCAAATTAAATACTGGTACGGAGGAAATAAAACTCAAAATGTACTAGGGCTGTCACTTAACTCAAAAATCAAGTTGGAACAAATTCCATATCTCGTTTGAATTATATCAAACACTAACATCAGCTAAGTTGTTCATGGGAAAGCGTTTTCTGCTGTGCTTCAATTTTGCATTTGATCACATCATTACATGAAGAACTATTAATGTTTCACCAGGTTTGAACGATATATCAAATTCCAATTAAAAATTGACAGCCCTAAAATGTACTAAAATAATTTCTTAAAGAAGTAATTAAACTGACAATCTCAAAGATTTCAGTTTAGTTCTCTTTGCGGGAGGACACTTCCCAATTTTACTATACGTCTACGGTTGGCTTTCTTTGTTACGGTTGTAACTCTTGATTTTCCTCGCTGACGGTCGCTTTCCTTTTTAGACTGTTTGCTTCATCTGAGCCTCCAATTTGTTTCTTTTTCTTTGGATTTTCACATTTCATAGTCATCCATCTTTTCTTTGTTTGTTCAGCCATAGTAGATTACTGTTTACTCGCAGCACTTGCAGAGAGCGGAAAAGCAGCCGCTTAGCTCCGCTTACCCTCTCTGGCAGACCAACTACTGCTGGCTGATGGAAAACACGTCTGTGCGCCCCAGTCTGTAATACTGCAACTACAAAGGCTTTCATCAGCGGGCCATAGGCTCAGTCACCATTGTGAAAGCTCATTCTGCGATAGATAGTGACTTAACAGACATTTATTTAAATGAAAATCTTTGAAATTATTACTTTAAAATAAAACAATAAAATACATTTGATGTTTATTTTTTGGCTCTTTTACCTTTTCTTTGATAGTGATAAAGTAGAGTGGATAGCGTCAGAAACAAGGGAAGAGAGAGTGGGGACGACACGTGGCAAAGGGCCGCCGCACATGGGACGCGCCATTTAACTGCCGAGCCAAACTGAACATTTACACCTCGAAAGCTTAAAATCAAGTTTTTAAAATGATAAAAACTCTTCTCTTTAAACACTCGCGTAACATATAGAGTCAGTCCAACACGCTGAAGGTTCATTTTCAATGGCAAATAATAAAGAAATAAACCGTCTATTCAGTTCAAACAAATCATACGTTTATGTTCACAGGCTTTGCTGCTGAAGTGTCATTGTTTTCTTGTATAATTGTAAAGAATAAAACAGAAAGGAGACGATCCATCAGGCCTAAACTGCACATAGACATGCAGGATACAGATCCAACAGTCAGCGAGAGACACTGGAAGTGAAGGGATGATCTGTGACTGAGGCCGTGTTTGACTTGACTCCGGTGCAGCTCGCTGGCATGAGATCTGTTTCGTGCTTTGTACCCGTCTGGATTGGATTTCATCATCCTGTTGTGATGGGATCATCTCATACGGGACATTTGGCTCACAGATAATCTTGCTTATGTGTGTCAGGATCTATCAGGATGCTTTTATGTGCAGTTATGTGATGCCAACAATGAGTCATGTGGATTATTTTACCCCGACCATTCTGTTGGAGTTATTTGTATGCAAATAATTTAGGGAAGAAGATTCTATAGAGGGAGTTTCAAAGCTTTCTCTGTCGATTCCAGCAAACTGTGAAACTCCCTCTGTAGAATCTTCTGGTGATATGAGAGGAAGCAGAATCATATAACAGCTCTCACACAGTCGATTTAAGTGTTAAACTTGCTGTTTATGCAAACTGTTAAAGCTGTATAAACTGCTTAACTGGTGGGATCCTTGTAGGTGGTCACTCTTTGGTATTTTGAAACTGTGAACATGTTTCATTAATATCTCATATTAGAGGAGCAGCTCACCTGAAATAACAGCAAAAACATGAATAGTTTTTACTCACCTTTGGTGGGGTCAGGACATGCTGATAGTTCCGGTTTCATCTGCAGGTTTTTATTTGTCAATGTTTACAAAGCAAAGGCAGGAACTCGTGAAGATTACAGAATAATCAGTCGACAGTCAGGCCAAGCAGAGAGTAATCTTGAAAATCCGCAAAAGGTCAACAAGAATAAATGCAAATAAGAAGAATAAAACCAGCAGATCTGGAAATGCAGTTAAAGCAATAAGTAAAGAGATCAATACAAAAGCAACAAAAGACACTAAAAAGATTATAAGAATACGACATCGCATCAGAGGAAATAAAAACAGATAAAAGGTTTGAAACAGTGAGACGAATACCAATAAATAAATAAGTGAATATATAAAAGCAAGAAAGGACGGTTAGAATAGAAAGTCAGAGGAGGACTTATGAACAGATGAATGGATTAAGAGCATTTTAAAAATGCATTTAAAACAGACATCACATAAAAGCAAGTGAGTTTAAAGGATTGGTTTAAAAGAAGTCAGTGACTCTGCAGACTCATCTCCTCAGGCAGGTCGTTCCAAAGCTGAGAGGCTCTGGCGGCAAAAGCACGGTCACCTTTAGATTCGAGCCTCGACTTTGGAACGACCTGAAAGGCCCGACCTGAGGATCTAAGAAATATCATTCAAAATTTTCATAGGGACTATTTCTTGAGAAGTTCAATTCAAGACTTTTTAAAAATACTTTTAAGACTTAAGACAAGTGATTACAGTGACTTTCTTTCAAATAGCAACATTTTTAAAAATCACTTTCTACTAAATGTGCTCTTGGTGATTGCAAGGTCAGGGAAGGATCATGTTAAAGTTAACCACTTGGCATTGCTATCATTGGACTTAGATTATTAGAGACTAAGGATGTGTTCATGATGCCGTACTACACTAGCAGTACATCCTGATTTGGCCTAAATGAATTATGCAGCATGCAAACAAGAGCAAAATATACAGTACGGCAAAAATACCCGGATGTCGTACTGATTCGGAAAAAATCTCCAGCATGCATCAGACCAGTCCGCCTCGCCTGCTTTATCCCACAATGCAAATGCTGGAACGTCACAGCAGCAGTTGAAATGGCAGATGGCAGCAGAAGGGGGCGCTGTAGCTAAAGAATTATTATTATTATTATATTATATATTATTATAATTATTATTATTATCATATAACTATTGTTTACTTCCGCTGTCCAAAACCGGAAACTGCCACCTGGCGTTGAACAGCTCCGTGCTACATACTACCGCCGAATGCAGTATGTAGTATATAGTATCCTCATTCAAACACAGCATATGGTTCTGCAACAAGACGAGTTGAAACTTTCTTGCAGCGCTCCTGTCTGCAACGCTCTGAAACCTGCATCTTAACACCAGTGGGACTAGAGGAAACATTGCAACAACTCTCTGCACTTACAACATGAAAAACAACATGAAAGTCAAGAATTTTGAGCTGTCCGTGAGCGAATATTCAGAGAGGATTTCACAAATTCATGCCGAATGCCGAATATCACCCCTCTTCTCCCATCTTTTTCCGGGACAGTGCAAACAGGTGCCAACTCACTGCTGCAATTTTACCTGCAATGCTCTTCTGGTCTGAAGGGATGCCAGTCTGTGAAATTCAATTCACCTCTATTGTATCGGAGCGGAAGAATAAATCTCAGAGAGGGATATCCCAAAACTGGGCGAAAACTAGAACTAGCTACTGATTAAATTACCAGAAGTGAGAGGGAAGAAGAAGAAGTGTAATTTGTGTGGAAGACCCTTTAACACTCAGCGGACTTGGTGTATATATCCAATTCCAGAAGTTCAGATATTGGGATGCTGTTACTCGCCCTGAAACAATGTGCTGGAGTTTCTCATTTCATATCCCATCATTGCAATGAGCACAGGAGTAATTGTCCCCTCTGCTCTCTCTTTGCTCGCAGCCCGTCCTTTGACGAGGATCTCTCCCCTCGCCCCAAGGGGAAGAAGAAGAAGAGAAAGTCCGAACGGAGGAGGAAGAGGAAAAGGTCAGTTCCCAGATATGCGATGACTCTGCAGTGAGGTGTTTGTTTGTCGCCCCTGTCGTGTGCAGGAGAATGCTCGGTACTCGCTGGAGCTCATGTTTATTTCTTCTCCTGCTTTAGGTCTCCTTCCCACAGCCTGTCGCCGCTGAGGAAGAAGAAAAAGAAGAAGAAGAAGAGCTCCAAGAAAAGCAAGCGGCATAGGTATTTCCTGCTTACTAAGAACGTATCAGCAAAATGTCCTGACATTTATATTTAGGGTGCTGAAATCATGTTTTTTTCCCCTCTATTGCAGGTATACCTCGAAAAAGTCCAAACACAGGTATGTATATGATTAAGCAAGGGTTTGTGGGTAATGTCAGCATGCCTTATGCTTCGTATATTTATTAAAAGAGCAAACTTTAAGCCCTCACCTGGATAATTCCTGCTGTACTGTTACGCTTCTGCTTTCCATAAGATTGCTGGATTTTCAACCTAAAAGCCAATTCCCTTTATGTATCAGAAAGCAGGCTGTCTATGCAGATTTAATACTCCTCGCTCATGACTCTATTCTCTTTCATCCCACCAGCTCTTCAAGTTTAAAACATAAGAGGAAGGATGAGCGCAAGCACAAGAAAAGGTCAGTGTGTGCTGGTTGCATCAGAATCATGTACTCTCCAAATCCTACACAACTTTTTTGACCCCCCTGCCGCCCCCTTCACCTCCTCCACCTCCTCTTCCGCCCTCATGGTAAGCCCAGCCACCCTTTTCACAACACCCAATGCCGAGGAAGAAAGAGAGAGCATCCTCCAGAAGCTTCTCATGTAAGGGCACGACGGGTGAATACAGAAACGTGCAGCTTTTATTTTTCCGAGCAGAGCGTGAAAAAAGCCTCGTAAAGAGGGAAACAGATTGAAAGCCTGAGCCACAAAGAGAGGGAAAAGAGGGGTGAAAGAGGGTAAGAGAAACCAATTTCATGCTGTGATCTTTCAACATTTTATAATTCGACTTTGGATGAGCGAGCCGTTGTTTGTAAGCACAGAGCCGAGTTCAGCCGCTGCTTACTCCAACAGAAACCTCGGCTTTCTGGCTCACTACAACGCTCTCCTCTCCCCTCCTTTGTTGTCTTCAAGCCTTTCCTCTTCCTTTATAGTCTCCCCCTCTCTGATGGGCTCTCATATTTTTCAAACACATTCCATATACATCAGAGGGGGAGATGGGGTACTTGAAAAAAGCCTATTTGAATTATACATCTAAACTCCGAGTGTATATTTATAATCTTGAGCTGTGCAGATCAGAAAACAAGATCCAAACAGCCGCTAACGCCGACAGACTTATATACAGAGGGTGCTCCACAGGGCTACAGGATTCAGGGAGGTTTATTCCAGAACATTAAAGGGAACAAATTAGGTCACACTCTGGGTAAACGCTATAGAACTGTAGAAACTTTGATTGATCTATCCATACATGATTGGTTGGTTGAGGGACAATTGAAGTTTAAGGGTGCTTTCACACCTGAATTCCAAATCAAAGACCAAATTGTTACAATGTTGCATTTTGCCTCGAGGTTTGGTTTGTGCTCACATGTCTCCTTTTACCAACTGACCAAAAGTTTGGCTGGCGAGGAAACTGCTCTGATTGGTCAGAATTACCATGTGGGAAAACTCCCTGCAGTAAAGAGAGAGAAGGAGCGCACTCCATCAACCACACTCAACACGATCGCTCACTTTAATGTTTTGTTCCACAGCTCCATCAGTTCCTTTCTCCTTAAGTTTTCCCAGAATCTCCTGGACAGGCAGTGAACTTCACGTTTTTATGTTATTGAAAGAAATATTTAGATTTAAAAGTTATTTTTTCGGAGGTGCTGGTGGTTAGCTTAGCGGTTAAAGCACAGAGGCTCAATCCTGGACGCAGCAGCCCCGGGCTCGACTCCGACCCTTGGCCCTCTACTACATGTCATCCCCACTCTGTCTTCCTACATTTCCGACTCTATCCACTGTCCTTTCTAATAAAGGCAAAAGGCCAAAAAGGTCATATAAAAATGTTATTAGGCCTTCCACAGATGACACAATTTCATGCATGTTTCTATAACAATTCTTCCTGGTTATGCTCCATTAGCTAGCTAGCTCTGTATTTATATATATATATATTTATATTTTTAATACCTGAATCCGGCACCACCGCTAAGCCCTGTTCCTCCAATTTTGCTCACTGGCCCTTTATGAGAAATTCCCCTGCAGTCAAAAAAGGATATTCCTGGTCACTGGTTTAGCTCAGTCAGTGGAGCAGGCGCTTTATATAAAGAGGCTACAGTCCTCGATGCAGCGGCTGCCGGTTGGACTCCTGTTCTCAGCCCTTTGCTGCGTGTCATCCCCCTTTCTCTCCTCCCAATATTTCCTGTCTCTCTTCAGCTTTCCTGTCAGTGTAGCTGTTTACAGGACACGTCTAACTGCAACCAAGGTCAATAATGACTCCTTCTATCATTAATATTCTCTCTGTGGAGGTTTAACATCTGTAAAACTAAACCAAGAAAATCCATCTGAAATGTGTGGACGTGAGTCTACAGGCCGAGCAGGCAGAGTCCAGGAAGAGAAAAACTTCTGCTCGCTTTGAGGAGGCTGTATGTGCCAAAAGTGAACTTTTTCGTTGTATGAGCCAGGTGATTACTTCTTATTGGACTGAATACATCAGAGAGCACAACCGCAGACCTTCTCCAATTGATTTAAAAGTTTGTATCTGAGGTCTGGCAAGGCAGCGGCAATGCTAAAAATAAGTCCAAGGGTGAGAGAGACATATAAGCAGAAAGACACGACAACGTTTCCCAGCAGAGATGTAAACCTAGGAGATAGTGGTTCATTGTTTTACGCCTTAAATGCTGGTTAGCTAAAGCTATTTGAAAGATTATCGTCATAATTGTCAAGTATTCATTCATTGATCACAGTTCTCGAAGCTCCTTATCCACTCGTGTCCTCTCTCCTCCTCTCTCCTCCTCACCTCCTTCAGTTCACGGACTCACTCACGGCGCAGACGACGCCATCGGAGGTCAGAGTCGGACAGTTCTTCCTGCCAATCGTCCACAGAGGACAGGTAGGAACCCATCACCCCCCCCCCCCCTTGCTTACCCCCCCACTACTCCCTCACTTTATCTTATCAGCCCGAGGTGTCTGCAGAGTTCCCGGTCACACGGCAGCGATGACTGATAAGGCGGAGGTGACTTCCTGATCTCAGGCCCTTATCACAGCTTCACAGGAAACGGCCCCAAATTCACTGCACAGATCGATGGACTCAATTATAAAGACGAATCTTAGACGTGTGATAATATGAAAGAACATTTCTCACTGTTTTATGGGTTATAAAGAACAGGTCGGTGGCCTGATGATCTCCTGTAGCAAGTGCAATAACTGGTGATAATTAAGGCTTGATTTCTTATTGATTACCTTAGCCTACAGAATATTGCACACTGAGTTAGAATGACAGCATCTTTAGACAACTTATAGATTGGTTAAACTCATGCCTCAACTCAAGTCAGGCTGAAGTCTATAGGTTCCACTTTGTGCCCCGTTCTGTGAAGTGCAGAGCGCGTGAAACGGAGCCTTTGTTTGATGAAGCCGTGTCATGGAAACTAAATCCAGCGTTCTCCCACAGACACCATCTGCAGAAGTCTGTGGTGCATCAGGCGTTAGGAGACCTGGCAGCTGTAGTTGAGGAAACCAACGGAGTGCTCGACCGCACGGACATGAAGTGGAGACCTGCAACCAAATCAGTGTGTAAAACGGCTCCAAAATATCGCTCCATCCTCTCCACCGCCACCGTAAGTACACTTTAGGACTCTTAACGGTGCTGCCGCTGCTTCACTGTGATCTCTCAGCTACGGCCATGTTGAACAGCTTATTGTCAGTCAGAAATGCCCACAGTGAGGCGGAGGGGGCTGAAAGTATTGTGATTAAAGAGAAGAAATTTGTCTTCCTTTTGAGATTTAAAAATGTTTTAAATAATTCCTGACATTAATATTCGACCAAAATGCAATATTTATTTTATCCTCAAACTACACATGGCCCTACTCTGAGCTCTTTACATGGATTCTTTATTTTGAGGTAATTTTGTTCTTGCTTTTCTGTTTTTAAAACTAACACCATCAAGTTCTCTGTAGAGAAGACTCCTCATTATAATAATAATGACACCGCTGGAAAATACTCAAATGAACAACATACAAAAGCTATTCCCCTCCACACATTTATATTTCTGTAGTTTGAAGTCTGACTGAATTATTTCAGCTGTGACATGGCAGCAGCGGTCAAGTTAGGGAAAGTATAAAAACTTGGTTACAGCCAAAAAAATGACCTCGTGTTTACTAGATTTGTGGTTTATTATAGAAGTCTATAGTATAGTTCAAGGAAGTGAATTTTCTTTCCTCTATCATCAACAGAAAATATTCTGCGTTCGTTGCATGAAGCAGTGAACTGCAGCAAATAGGAAACGCTTGTGTGTTTTAGAAGGCCATCACTAGTCTGACAGACTGCTTAGTTACAACCAACATTAACAGGGTAATTCCAGTGATTCTAAACCCAGATTATGAGGTCTAAATGATGAATAGTTTTGGAATCGGTCCAGTAGATTGCTTCAGTCTGCAGCAGTGAAACAGGCTGTAATGGCTGCAGTGTAATCCTTGGGGCAACTGTGATTAAAGCTGTGAGGAACCCCTGGAAAAAGCCGCTGTCAGTCAAAGCTGGTGTTCTCTGTAATCAATAGAAGCAATAATATTTGAAATTGACGTCATAGTTGTGGAGAAAGTTGTACAAACAGCTCGGGGTTTTACCCATTCTACATTCCTACAACACCCAGCGTGCATTGCGCCCCTCGCTGGAGTGAAATACTACTGTTACGCTGCAGGCGATGGCTCAGAGCTGTACAGAATCTGAAATACGACGAGAATATACCGGTGGATTGTGTAAAAAATCTTCAGGTCTGCAGTCTACATTTCAAACCTGATGATCTTGAACGAGACATGACATCGGAGGTGTAGTTCAAGTTTTACGTAGTCTGGTGGAGGTTTTCCAGGGCCCATTGAAGAAGCAGATAGCGTCCTCCAAAGGCACAGAGCCAAATTGCCATAGTGGCATTAGCTCCCCATAATATGATAGGACTGAGGTAGAAAATCAGCAAACTGGCCGTTTAGTTTTGGGTTTTTTATACAAAAAATCTCACCCTGCTTTCTTTAACCATCATATGTATCACTCACTTTAAATGTTTGCCCTGGAAAATGTAAACAAAGGCAGCGTGCAGTTAATCGCTTCATCTGACACCTAGCAGTTGCCAGCAGTTTCAGGCATTAAAAATAACTATATAGAAATAATCAGTCTTGACGCTAATGTTATGTTTCCTTTTTTAAGTCATGTAGAGTAATCAGAGTTAATTTCAGTCTGTTTCAGAACCAGCGAAAAACTCCTCACAGGAGCTTTAAAGCACTTCCACTGAAGCGCTCAGATTAAAATGAATTCTTGCTAGTAGCTACGCTATGTCAACCTCAAACTCCTCTCTGTAACTCTCTGTCTTCTTCGTGAAACACCTGACCTCGCATGAGATTTCAGAGTGAGACTTCTCGTGGAGCGAGACAAAAAGGGTCTTACTCTTTGACTAAACGGTCTATCCTTGTAGGGATGCTTTGCATATCGCTGCCAGACACTTAGACTTGCATTCAAACCAGTCATGAAACAACAGAAGGGCCTCTAGTGGATGTGTTTTGGTTCTGTTGCCCGCAATGAGAACAATGCAGTCTATCCAGCCTGTTTCGCTGCTGCAACCTTAGACACCTTCCTGACACACATGGACGTCCTCTTCTGGCACCAAGCTTTGACATCATGCTCTTTGAATCAGTAGGGAGACTTGACTGAATTAGGACATCTCTAGAGTGATCGCCTCATCGAATCATAAAGGATGATTAAACCCCACAGAAATAGGTCATTGCATCTGTTTAAGGTTAAACTTCCTACAGACATTAAGTTCTTCAGATTGCAGATCTGATTTAGACCTGACCCACAACAACTAAACATCTGTGATCTCTGATAGACAGCCTCCAGACGGCAGACTCTTAACATCGTGCTGTGTTACTGCAGGTTGATTTTCCCAAAGAGCCTCGTAAAAACAGCCACGTCCTTAAAGTCTTTGTCTGGTGCTTATTGGAGCATGAAATATATTTAATTTCTCTCCAGCAATCATTAAATTATGCTAATTGCACAGACAAATGTTTTTAATTACACACCACAGGATTTTAATTGAAATTCAATAAATTAATCCATATATTGAATCATGGCTGGAATTCAATATCCCAGAGTCTTTAAGGAGGACTTCACGTTTGCTTACTGAGGGTTTTTTTGCTTTTATTTATGGGTTTTTATTTGGGGAATGAAAGCATGTAATTTCACAAGTAATAGAATGAGCTTTGCTTAATTTTTACCCCAAAAAAGTTATTTTCTTATTTGTCTTGTGTTTGGTGTGTGCTCTGAATTTCCATTTTATGTAAATTTAACGGACAATAAAGTACCCTGAATTTTATCCTGAAGGGAACGGTAGGTAAAGGTTGAAAGAAAATCCTAAAAATCAGAAGATTCAAAGTGAAAGTGGTCGGGCATAAAATATAAACCTGTTCTGTAAATATAATCAGTTTTATTGAATTTGTTTTGTGGTGGAAGCAAAAGAAATATAAAATGTTTATTTGAAGGCAGCCTTGACCAAATGTCTCATGGTGACGTTGAAGAATGACTCTGTTTAAAATGTGTCTTTCTGTAAGTGAGATCTTTTACTGTTGAGTGCACACAGATTATGTGTAGATCGATGGTAAAGAAGGATGGTAGAGGAACCAAGATTTGTTTAAATTTCCCTCAGGGCTGCTCCGCAGTGTCGACTTTAGATAGCGGGAAACCTTCAGGAAAAGAGGACGCTAAACCTCCGAGAGTCTCAATAAGTAAAGAGAGATCATAATTTTATGAGATTAGTCCACCATGATCCATGGAGAGTCACTATCCTTTTCCATCTGTGGATGTCTGCAGTAAAGGCATTTTTATTTCAGTGTGCAACATGCACGCACGCATTTAAAGAATTCTCTTCCAACATAAAACTGCAAAGCAAAGCAGCATTAAGGAAAGAAAAAGGAACATGCCAATAAAAGTCTCTGGGTTTGAAGAGAGGGTTATTGTCTTTTTCTTGCAATTCACGACTCTAATGATGCACTTATGTTGCCCGCTCTTCCCTTTTTCTTACACCTTACCTACTTAAGGAGGAAATCTTGATTGGTAAGTCGATGCTATCCGCAGATTTAGGGATTTACTTGTAGGTCGCTGCAGGCTAATTATTTACTTCTTACAGGAGACAGAGTCACAGTCATCTGTCCTATTCTGAGGGCTTTCTTAGTTAGACTGATGGGATCTCTCTTTGTCTGCAATCCTTTTCATTTCTACATAATACCCATTTTGTGATGTTTGTTCAATGTTCTTTAAATGAGGCTTTTCAACGGGGCTATTGTTTACTCTTCTTCTCTTCACTCCAGTTAGAGGCGGTAGATCTTTCCACGCATAGTTTTCCTTTCTTCTCTGCTGTTCTGTTGTTCCTTTCATATAATTGTTTTAGTTTAGACTTTATCTGAATTTCTTTCTTCTTGATTTCTTTGACTTTAGTTGAGTTCAGACCTTCTTTTGAGGTTAATCGCATGCTTCAAATTTGCATGATGTCGTTTACCTTTCAAAGTTTTCTGTCCGGAGAAAAAAAAGAAATCTCTTCTTTATGTTTTCAAGGGAATATGTGGCTTTGTACTAGAGTAATCACTGTGCATCAAAGCAGATAGCAGGTTCCATATATTAACACATGATTGGTTTTAAGCTGCAGCCTGTTTGTCTGTTTGCAGATTTTGTCACCAAAACCTGCAGGCGAGCTTTTACAAGGAAACGGGTCTCAGGGTTTATCGAGCCACATCGAAGGTCCGCACGATTACGATTCTGGGAATGACACGTCTTCGCCGCCGTCGAGCAAAACTGGAGTTTCTCGGGCGAGTGTCACTGACAACAAGAGGAATCACTGTCAACGTCTGGCCTCGCCGGAGAAGCTGAGGTTCACAGACAGAGACAATGTGTCTGATTCAGGAAACTCTGTGACCAGCTACGCCTCCTTGTGCAAACCTTACGGGGAGGACGGCTTGTCTGCAACGCTTTTCAGTGCAAACGGCAAGAGGTAATGTTGTTTTCATTTTAATAATGCATTCGAAAGAATGCTTCCCAGGAAAATAGCAAGCTGTTTATCTTCTGTTTCCACGCTCTGTTTCCTCTTTGAAATATTCATCTTATGTGAGAATAAGGGAGAGCTTTTCTTAAAAGGACAGCCCAGCATACAGTTTGGCTGTTATCACTCAAAGCAGTGAAACGTCTTAATGTGTTTTCTTTGCAGGGAGCAGATAACCTTGGGGTGTCGGGTAGAAGTGGTGAGATCTCCAAAGACCTCCAGCTGTTCACAGAGGATGAGCAAAGCGTCTCGGAGGCGACTGAAAACGCGGTCGTCCAGCAGCAGGAGCAGGAGCAGATCCTCGGGGAGTTCCAGATACTCTGGGCGTCACTCTCGAAGCCTGTCGCTGTCATCATGCAGGTCAGTTAAATGGTGTTACCAAATACATTAGGGGCTTTGTTGCTGAACACAACTGATTTTGAGCCATGGCACTGAGGTGGTTCAAGGCTTTACTGTGTCATATGACAGCCACTACTTTGATCCAGACTAAATATCTCATGAAATGTGGTACAGATGTCCACGGTGTCGTCGTGCACGGCTGTTAGTCATCCCCTGACTTTTTCTAGTGTCAGCAGCAGATCACATTATACTTTATATGAGAAATATCTCAAAATCTACTTGATAACTTGGTGCAAAATGTAGAACAGACATTTGCAGCTCCAGACAATGAATGGTAATGACTTTGGTCACTTGATTCCTCGAAGATCACCACAGAGTTAACTTCCT
Source organism: Semicossyphus pulcher (assembly GCF_022749685.1). Classification (NCBI taxonomy): domain Eukaryota; kingdom Metazoa; phylum Chordata; class Actinopteri; order Labriformes; family Labridae; genus Semicossyphus; species Semicossyphus pulcher. The sequence goes on along the minus strand of NW_027211737.1, from coordinate 7,305,049 downwards.
GATTTGGAGAGAAATTGCCCTAAAAGTTGATTGAGCAAAACTTTGGTAATCAGGTCACGAGTTCAAGATTTTTGCATAAAATGTGTTCAACTTTGTGTAACTACAACTTTCAGGGGATAATTGTGATCTTTGTCGTTGCCAGCTCGTACTCGCGCTCGCCGAGTTACTCGGCTGATCCGAGGCGACGAGGCAGCGTGGCCAGCCTGAGCTCCAGAGGAAGCTACTCCAGATACAGTCCTGACAGGTGAACTTTCAGCTGCTCATGACTCCTCATTAGAGTTTCACGAGGATAAATATCTATATTTACATTGCTGGTGATTAAAATTTCATAGTGTTGTGTCTGCTTCCCAGACTGCGAGACAGGAAGAGAACACAGAGCTCCAGAGAGACAGATGTGAAGCATGCACACAAGGTTAGCGGGAAGAGACGAAGACGCAAATCCTACTCCCCCATGAAGAAGAGGAGGAGAGACTCACCAAGCCATCTGGAAGCACGCCGAATCACAAGGTAGCCTACAGCTTTACCACCATGGTAATTTATAGCTGTAATATCCCTTTTGTTTGCCTAAAGGCAGCACGAATGCTGCTGGTTCCTCCCTCCGCCCCCTCAGTTGGACAAATCCCCAACCTGAAGTCACATCGTGTTGATGTGCTGCGCACCTTGAATGGCATTCAGCCAGAGGATGAGATAACCGTCAGCTCTGAAGCCACCGCAGGTGCTAAAGAAGCAGATGGCAAACACAAGCAATCTGAAATGTAAAAAAAATAACAGGCAAATCGGTTTTTCAGTTTTATCTGGTCTGCCACACTGTTAGTGTTACTTTTCTTTCATTTTATGCTGCTTTTTCACAGCAGCTAAAAACATACAACCAGAAATATGAACAGAAGAACATGAAAACCTCAGAGAGTTCACAGATAACTGATTCAGAAGATTGTTTTAATGCGGCACTGTTTAATATAAGTATATTAATTACGGGCAAACTCAGTACATGTGATCTGAAAGAGGTCACTCATAGAGACAGCCGACTAAGAACTGTTATCTGACAACATTCCCATGAAGAGATGCTATTTTCAGTGAGTTGAATAAAGGTTAAATAAGGTTATTTGTACAGCAGACAGACTAAGTTAGGAACAAGCGGATGAACACAGTGAAGCTTTTGGAAACTAAAGAACCGAATATTTTAAGACCAAAACAGAGCTAAAAGGCAAATGTAAATATTGGACTAGAGGCGGCACAGTGGCGCAGTGGTTAACATTGTTCCATCCCTGCAAGACAGCTTGTGGTTCGAACCTGCCAGAGTGAGCATGGCTGTCTCTGTCAATAGCTCGGACAGGTTCCGGCCCCCCTTGATCCTCTAAGACATGGATTCCCAAAGTGAGGTGCAAGCTCCCTCTGGGGGGTGCGCGTGAGGAAAAATGTAATGGTGGTGTAATGGTGTCTTAATTACACCATGTGGGATTTTTCACTTGAAAATCCTCAAATGGATCTACTTTTTGTCCATGTGATCTGTTTCTGAGCCTGTGCATGTCAGTCTAACTTTTCTTTACTTGGTGGATCGTGTGTAACTTTGCAGTTTGATTCAAATTAGGCTACTGATGTTCTTATTTCCATAACCGCTATGTTTGGTAATTGTAATTTTTAACTTGATTAAATTTTTCTTTAATGTGGTTGAAAATGTGACAGCATGTCCGTCTTACTCATGATGGGCCTGTGTGTTTCTCCTCGTCCTCACTCGTCTTCTTTGCTCTTTAAAATCGAGGACTTGTGCGTGAGTTTGTGTAGTTTCAGTTTCGAATATAAGAACACATCGATGTGATCAGTTGAATATTTTGAATATCTTGATTATTTGTGCAGAATGAAACTTGATGCCTTTAATGCGTCTATAAATAGGCTATGTTGCGTTTTTATTTTTCATTAATTAATTTTTTCATTAGTCTAAACTAAAGTTGCATAAAAGTTTGGGAACCGCTGCTCTCACGATAAGTGGTATAGACAATGGAGGTAACATTTACAAAAGCAAACAGCCCTTTTTTACAAGCCATCACAGAGCAGCATAAGCATGTTTTAAAGGGCTGTGGCTCAGTGGTAGAGTCGGTCGTCTCTCAGTCAGAAGGTTGGGGGTTCGATCCCTGACTGCTACAGTCACATGTCGAAGTGTCCTTGGGCAAAACACTGAACCCCAAATTGCTCCCGAAGGCAGAGCCATCAGGTATGAATGGGCATAGAAACTGATTGGAGATTGGGACTTAGGCCTCTGCCATCAGTGTGTGAATGTGAGTGTGAATGGGTGAATGTGGCATGTAGTGTAAAAGCAGCTTTGAGTGGTCAGAAGACTAGAAAAGCAAAAGTACAGTCCATTTAACATTCAGACTTGAAAAGTTTAAACTTCCATTGTTCCAACACGAGAAATTGTCGATGTAAAACCAAAACAATAATCTAAAAGCTGCTCGAGCCTCGAGGGGAACAACAGTCAGGGGAATATTCTCTGGGTGTTTGTCATTATAAGAAACCCCTTAGTCATATTAATATGAGAATATAAATCGGTGCAGCTTTAGATCTCTGACTGTTTCTCATTTTCACACCGGCTCTTTTGGCTCTCCACAGTGCCAGGAAGCGACCCATCCCGTACTTCCGACCCAGTCCTTCGTCCAGCAGTCGGTCCACCAGCGTGTCGTCCTGGAGCAGCCTCTTCACCCGCAGCCGCAGCCGCAGCCCGATCCACAGCCTCAGCCGGAGCAGGAGCCGGAGCAGAAGCCACAGTTACTCCTCCTACAGGAGCTACAGCCGCAGCTCATCCTGGAACTCTATCTTTGGGACCCGGAGTCGAAGCCGGAGTCGTGGTCCGTTGAACAAACACAACAAAAACAGGCATTAGGGTGTCTCAGAGAACATTAAGGGACTGAAGCGTTGGTCGTGTTTCCAGTTGAGAGCGAGGACAGCGCTGGATGTCGGAGCAATCGACTGTGAGCGTCCGCTTTGACGCTTGAGTGGAAATGTCCCAGCAGGGGTCCGACCACGTCCTTTATTGATGCAGTGTTGTTCACTCGGCCCACAGAGACCGCTGGAGCCTGAATGTCTTTTTGTTTCTATGTTTTGTTCTTGGACTGCATCCTCCTCTTGCATCAGCACTCGCAACGGCCTGCGACTGTTCATCCCTTAGATATTTACAATAGAGACAGCACATGAGACAGAAACAGAATCCTGTATTTCGTCGGCTAACATCACCGTTGTTTGTGTTTATATCGCTGCACTTCTCACTGATATTATTTGAATTAATTGCTTTAAAATTATTCTTCTATTTTGGTGCACAGCGAGGCCTGAGGGACCTAGAAGGGTTGAAATAACTTGATTCCAATGATGTTTTTGAGGTGAAATATGCAGAATGTGTCGGCTAATGCAAGCACCAAGTAAACATTTCAAAGTGTCATAAGACATCAGACGTTTACTGTCCCTCGTCAGGTCCCCATGTCTTAGATTCAGTGCCGAGATGTGAAGTATCGAGGTAACATTTGAGCCGTTTGATCCGAGTGTTTACAAATGGCTTCAGAGGGATCGTTATCAGGAATACGGAAAAGGTTCATAGCTCTGATCTCGACACTTCACAAGCTCGGGGAAAAAAAAGGAGCCTCTGAAAAATGAAACGGCGAGGGTGGCCTGACGGCGAGCAAACTGCCTGTCAGCTCAAATGTCAAATTAATTTATCCTCTGATCAGGTGGAAAACAATTGAAATGTCAGTCCGTGTAGTACAACAGTGAGCGATTGAAACGTTGCGCAGGGAACAGGGAGGGGGATTTCTTTTGACAAAATGTCCATGGAGTCAGAGGAGGTATTTTCACTGACAACTCATGGGGAATTAAATGTGATGAGTTTGTTTTGGGAGAAGGACTTTTAAACTAAATATAATGGACTTTTTAAAACCTAATTTAATGCACATATTGGGATCTTACTATCATACTTTTGATTTCAGGACATGACAGAAATGTAAAGCTGTGCATCGTGTTGCACAATGGACCCAAACACGGACAGTCTTCGTCAGCTATGTTTTTGTTCTTGAGTTTTGTCGCAGCAGAAGGTCAGGTTATGAATTGTGCAGCATCATGCATATTTATTACTTATTTAATATTTATTGGTTTCTTGTCCCTGTCAGTAGTGCTCAATCTTTCTATGCAACACTGTCAAGTTATAGTTATTATGACACTGCTGTAATTTCTTTCTGGTTTGCTGTAAATTATTTTGGGGATTTGACACCTTCATGACCCTCATGTAGAAGCAGATGTTCAAACGATGGAGGAGAAAAAAGCTGGGATGGGAGAAAAGATCCAACCTGTACCTGTGAAACACTATGAGGAAATATGCTGTCCTGGCGAGTGTTTGATGAGAAGATTAATACCACTGTTGCAGTCGGATGAATATGACGCTTAGGCAGCTGCAGGCTAATTTAGCTTAGCATGAACGCTGAAAGAAGGGAAGCAGCTTAGCTCTGTCAAAGTCTTACAGGATATCTCTGGTATTTTTACACCTGGGCCCTATTTTTACAAATTTGGGGGTCGCAATGACGGCCTTTAACAAAACTGACTACCAGCACCTCTGAACCCAGCATCTTTGGCATTGACCTGCCTGACATACAGGAGACTCAAAGTGATTGACCCGCACCACGTTAGCGATAGGCTACATCTTTGTTTTGTTCTCTTAGCTAATAAATTCATCACTTATTTTAAAACATTAGTTATTATTATGCAGCATGTTAGCTAGGGATATTTTTAGCAAGCAAGCAAGCTAAGATTAGCCAGCTAGCTATAGCTCATCCGAGCTACATGGATATGGTGTTAGATGCTTTGTCAAGTTAGCTAAAGTCATTCAAAAACAGCAGACTAGACTATTAAGTAGCCACCCTAGCCCACGGACTCTGAAAGAATGAAGCTCATGTTATCCACTCAGGACAGCATTGTGCTACATTAGCTAGCTACCAGTTTGCCTGCGTTAGCGAGCAAGCTAATGTTAGCAGGATGCAGGCAGATTGTTTTTTTTAAATACCTTTGTACAGAATCGGGCGAGCTATTCTCCTTGTTTCTGGTCTAAACGCTGAGCTAAGCTAACAGGCCACTGATCATGACTTATCACAAAGACATGACAGCTATATCAATTTTCTAATCTAACTCTTAAAAACTCGCAAAAACGCTTGTTTTTAAAATGTGAAACTATTGGAAGAAGGTGAATTCCAGGCTGCTTTGACTCCAGAGTTTGAATCTGCAAAAAAGTTTTAAACTGCCTTTCCATAAAATTAAGAGAGTTATATTTCTCGATCATTTCAAATCCATCATCCTGTCTGTGTGACTGCTCCAGGCCCGACAGACTGCTCTCTATGCACTCAATACACTCAGATTATTTCCCTGAATGTCAACTAAATTGGACGAATGAGGGAAATATGTGGCTGGAGGAGGAAGGGACTTGGCACAAAAGTCATTCATAAACTCTAAACTGATGATGACTCATGTCAGCCAGTGTTGACGAGGTGCCGAGGGAAGATTTGTGCAGTCGTGCTGACAAATTTCTTAAGATGGGCACAGAGGCCGATGGCCTTCTCCCCATCTCATAATGTAAAGTTTACATATGTTCTTGTGGAAAATAATTTTGAATATGTAAGTACTATGGTGTAAATATGCCTCTGCATTGTATAAATTATACAAAAGTGTGATTAATTTATTTGCAGAATGTGATTTGGGCCTTGTTGGATGTTAAAATGTGGATATGAAGCATTGTGCAGTGAAAAGGCAGGCATCAATCAATGAACTCTAGATGTCTTTGTGCTGAAGATCCCTCTGATCATATCTTATGTTCTTTCAAAAGTCCACAATAACAGCATCATATAGCAATAGTGACCAAGTGTTTCAGTGTTAAATCAGCATACTCTCTCTGTTTTACATCTGAAGGAGCATATTGCAGAAGCATATGTTTTTCATACTGTCACATTTGATCTTGTGTCAGTGCAATCTCCGCCATTGTAATAATGTGTCACCTGGAAATTGAAAAACCCAATGAAAACTTTTCCCTTCACTGCGTGTTTAGAATAAGCTGTATTAAAAGAGAATCATGTTCTGAATAAAAACAGCCCTGAAGTCTTGTTTTATGTTCTGACAGTATCAGGCAACATCTGCACAAAGTTAGATCCTTAGCTGTTTGTTGTATCTGTACTGTGACATCACATGTTTGACCTGAAGCGCTGAGTTACTTTCTATTAAAAAGCAGATGAGTCATAAAGAGAGGGGGGTCCAACTAGTATGAGTGACATGTGGACAGTAACTTATTTCGGTAAGAAGGGGGCCGGTCTTTGGTCAGCTGTTGCGCCTGCACGCTGCAAAAAATATCAACATGAGTATGAAATGTTATCTCCATTGAAGTCTTAAAATGTTCTTTGACTCTGACAGAAAGCAGGAATAGTTCACCTTTGTTTAAAGTAAGAGATTATTCCATCAAGTTTTAACTACATAGGTCTTAAGATTGTAAATAACTTCTGAGACTGATTTTTTTTTGCAGTGCGCATGCTCTCTAGATCCTCCCAGCACTTTCCTGACACTTGCTCTGAGCCGGATCGTCGTCTGGGAAATCAGGGTCCAGTATAAAACCCAGAGCCAGGAGGGATTCACTTTAAGGACAGGCTGCGCACACTTAACAAGTTGTTGTTGGATGAACTAGTGACTGATTGCGTAACGGTAATGCGCGTAATCCAAAAGAGATAAAGTTTTATCGCGCGTAGATTTAAGGTCTTTATGTTTTTCAAAATAAAAGTTTTGGTCGATTGTTTTTAGCATAAATAGCATAAGTTTACCTGGTTTTGATCCCCACATTGGACATGGCAGAGGGAGACTTCTACACTATGGGAAACCGGCAGAGGTTTCCCAGGGATCCGTTTGGAGAATCGCCGTTCAGAGAGCAGTCTCCGTTCCGGGATCAGCTCGCATCTCGGTTTATGGAAGAAGACTTTGGGATGCCACATTTCCCTGATGATCTTGCAATGGACTGGCCGGGCTGGGCTCGGCCGGGCCGGCTCAGCACGCGCCTCACGCCGTCGCCCTTCAGCAGCAGTTTACGCACAGGTTTCCCCTCGCGGCAGTCCCCGGCAGGAGGCCCCACGCTGTACACCAGCAGGTACGGAGAGCCCTCGTCCCGGGCCTCACCCACCACCACCGGGGGGGAGCCATGGAAAGTTTGTGTGAACGTGCACAGCTTCAAACCGGAGGAACTAAACGTCAAAACGAGGGACGGATTTGTAGAAGTGTCAGGTGAGTTGGGGTGCTGGTGCAGAGGTCTAAACCAAATGTAACGACCTTTCCAGGACATTTAATAACAGAATAATAAACTTCACAAGGATTAAAGGCGTTTATGGGAAGGAACTGTCTTGGTAAATGGACGACTGTCTTCTAATCAATTACTGGTGGTCAATCCACCAGGTGTTTAACCTGTGATAACCAGCAGTTCAGATTAACGAGAAATATAGAGAATATTCAAACACAACAAATGCTGCTCAAAGGTTATTTAAATGAAGATTTAAAAGGTCAATTAAATAAGTATGGCTATTAATACACGGTAAACACCTCTTAATGAAGTTATTTATTCTCTCCAGCAGGAATGTATCTGTTTGAGTAAGGAAGGTAAAAAACATTTAGACTTAGATTTTCTGAAATTAAAAGGTCAAAGAAAACATATTCAAACAGTTACAGTATACTTTAACAAAGTAATTAATCATTTAAACATTTTACAAACTTATTTATTGGCCTGTGTAACTATTTCCCCCGCAGTGATGGTTGGATATCACCGAGGGAAATTGGACTCCTGACCTTGATCTCTCTAAAGCTTCTCTTTACTTCTCATTCTTCTATGTTATCTTTTTATTTTTATTTAACCCTTCACCGAAAGATAACGCCCATTCCTGCTCAAACAAAATAAAATACATCAAAAAAATAAAAAAGTTGAGAAAAAAGCAAAAGTCTTCCGAGATCTTAAAGAAACAAAGCATAAAAAACACCTTGCCTTGTCTCTCTCAGGATCCTCACTCTACATTGGCCAAGAACTATCGACTCTTTTTCTTTGGCAGCACATTTGAAGCTCTATAATGAAAGCCTCAGAGGTAAAAACATTCTCTCCACATTAATGAGTCTCGATATGGAAGAGGCTGACAGATTTTGGGGACTGGGACTTGCACGTTGGCAGGCAGATCCTCAAGCTTAGACACCTGTTTCAGATTCCTGGAGAATCACTCTGAGCTCGATTTAGATTTAAAGCAAGGCAAGGCCCGTGACAACAGTCTCTGTTTACAATAAGACACGCTGCTCGCTGCCATTAAACACCGGGGAGAATGTTCTGGAAATAGGATCACACTGTTACCTGGCAGCTTTCGCTTCTGCCGGTGTCACGTTTTGTCTCAGGCGATGGGAGTAAGTTGTAGAAGTTGCTTCCTCATGTCCGTGTTTCAAAAGATACATGAATTCCAGGGATACCCCGGCCTGGAGGCCGAGGGGACAGCAGCCCCCCCAGCTCTGAGTTTTTTTATAAGAACATTGTTGGTATGCCAGTTGGGTCATTCAATCAGCGCCATGTTAGGCCGTCCGGTCTCAGTGACTCAACACGGCTCTACAAGTATGACAGGGAGCATCAGTACATGAAGCAACAAATGTTTTACTCAGAGGACACTGAAGTTACTTATTATCTTTGTCACTTAGTGAATCAGTTGCTTTTTAAGGTGGAGGTCAGTGATGTTATGCGTGGGTTTCTTCCTATGAAAAATCACTAAAAGAATGGGACTGAATTATTCGTAAAGTTGGTCAGAAACAAGTCGATTAAAATCTTAATGTAGAATCTTTACAAAAGTCTTATTCTCAGTGAAAGTACGGACAATATTCACAAATAATCAAATGGGTTGCACTATTAAAGAGCAGCTCCAGTCATGTTTTCAGACTTATAAAATGCTCTGCTTGAAATAATTAATTGTGTCTGATATATTTTTTCTGCAGAATACGTTTAATTACCTTGTAAAAATCCTCCCAAGGCATCTCCTCCTTCTCCCTCATTAAAAACTCCTGAATCTGCATAGGCCCCGCCCACTATGCACATTTCCGACCGCCCCCCTCTGTCGCGAAAACAAAACACGTCTCTGCCATCGTTTAGCGGCAACTTGTTGAAACTTAGCTTGAAATGTAGTTATTAGTAGTAATGACGTTAACGTTAGTAGTCAGTAGTGAGTTTGTAAACATTAAGATGATGGTTACAGCTGGCTCGCCCGTCGCTGAAGTGGTTGCCATAGGTTACACATAATGATATGCGTAGCGTCACCCCGTCCATTAACAGGATTGGCTCCTTAGGTTTGTGACGTCTCAAACCTGCCAATCTGAAAACGTGTTGTTCAGCCTGTCCTTGGTACACTGCAGTTTAAGAGCAGACAGGCCCAGCCATGGAGATGACTGCTCATGTTGTCCCTGATATGTCTTGTAGCACATGAAGAACACCACATGGAGATGTTTACAAGGTTAAACACTTGATTTTCACTGGACGGGGTCTCTAACGCTATAAATAGCACTTCTGTATGCCTTGTTTTGGGCTGGACTGACCTTAAACCTTGGATTAAGGACCCAAGATTAAAGTAAACACAGCCAGATTCGCGGTAATATAATACCACCGAGCTAAGAGCAGTATGAATACATATTTTAGGTCGCCTATGCCTATGTGTAAGCCTATGCTACAAATACAGTAAAGGGCATCAAGCGCCCCTGAACCTGAATAGGCGACACTGACATTTTGATACAGATTAACACACAGTATATAAAGAGTCATATTGATAGCTCACTGCTTGGACAGAGAGGGGAACAGATGCATTCCCCGTTGACACGGTCACAAAAGTATAAAAAAGCGTCATCTGCATATGTGGAAACTGCAGCTCCGTCCTTGCTACTTGAACAGACTGAAACCTTTTATTACATCATGTATCAGGATAAGATCTCCTCCCAGAACATCAGTGTTACACAGAGCATCTGGAATTTGGCATCTCTGTCCTAAGAGCCTTAAAAACAAGGAGAGGCAGCTTGATTTGGGAGCACTCTCTGACCAAACCTTCATTATTGATGACACGTCTGCGGGAGGTAATCAGGGGAGCAGTTTTAAGTCCTGACGAGGTTTGAATTTTAAACTCATGACTTCACCGGTGATCTTAGCACAACCTCTCAGGAGTTTTATTCCAACCTCGACCTCCGGTGGAGTCCAGCACTTGCGGCAAGCAGAGACGTCACTGAGGGGGTGTAGGGTAGCACATAGTCGAGCCTGGAGTGCAGACGGAGGGGTTGAGGGGTGGGGCGACCACGCTGCTGGCTGGAGGCAGGGATATTTAGCAGCTCCAGAGCAGCTGCTAGCGAGCCAGAGAGAGAGCGACCATAAACAGAGCTCAGAAGAGAAGGTGGAGGGGGGCAGGGGCTTTCCAGGCTTAGCTGTCCTCCACATCTTTAACATGCAACGTGTCTTTTGTTGGAAAATTGTTCTTGGATGAAAGTTTAAAGGAGAAAAAGGTGTTTCATTAATTCAACATACTCATTTAAACGCACCCAGAGGTCCCAGAACACGAAGAGTCCAGCGATGGAGCAATGGAAAACTGTGTGTGCCAAATGTTGTCATCAGCAGCTCGTTGTCCAGTTACAAACTGAATCTAACGTAGATGTTAAACTGGTTAGAAGGACACTCTTTTATGATCCATGACCTCGCCAAACTGTTGCATAATCTTGAGCAGCTGCTATTCACAGTCACTCCACTTGACTCATTCACTTTTTTCTGCTGTTTTTTTAAACAGGAAAGCACGAAGAGAAGCAGGAAGAAGGAGGCATAGTGACAAAGAACTTCACAAAGAAGATACAGTGAGTATCATTTCAGGGAACGCTGTATGATAACTGCACGTTCTCTGGGGCCATGCTTTTTGTTCTCTCCTCTGTGTTTACATGTTATGGACACAAGAGGCTGGTGAAATATAAATCTTTGTATTGTTAGATGTTTGCCCACTCTTTGATGTGATGTGAGTCCGAGTCAGTCCGGTAGTATCATGTGTCTGATGAGAATAGAAACAGAGGCAGAAGCAGACATTCATAAATAATAGCCCTCTCACACTGCACACACACTATTTACACACCATATTCGGCACCAGATCGGAGCCCGAGTCTCTCTAAAAATGGTTAAATGCACTTCCTTCATCATGAAACAAGCATTTTTTCTAAGCGTGGAATTTTCTCGTTTACCCCAAAACCTGTTGGTAGTGTGAGACCATCGGCCGGAAACTGTAAACCTGTGTTCAAATGTGCATGCATGAGACAAACAAAATAGGACCCACTAATAAACAGTGTTGGGTTTCTTTAAAGAGTAACTCGTAATGTTACTGTTACCTACTGAGAAAAGTAACGTGTTATATTACTTTTGTGTTACCAAAAATTAAACCCCCCTTTGTGACTCGATACACATGTAGGTTATATTGTTGGGACGGCGTGTAGCCTGCTGTACGTCTACCTCTGAATGTATCGACTCTACCGATGTTGCATAGCCTCGTTCACGGCCCATGAGCTGTAACTGCAGCCTCATAACAGGAATGACAGACGCTGTATAACTTTTACAGCTCTTTGTTATGCTAACAATCTGACAGTGAACTGGGCAGAGGCAGACAGTAGTAAGCCCAGTTCAGATCAATGATTCGCAACAAAACAAAACAGTTTTAGAATGTTGCAAAGAAAATGTCAGTGGTGTGAGCTGGTTAGTTGCAGAACGTCTGAAGCCGTTGTGTGGTGTTGCAGAAGATTTGACTTGTCAAATCTCCAAATGCAGTTTTAGAAATGAATGATGTAGCTATTTCACTTCAGCCAATCAGGAAACAGCATAAGTTGGCGTAGGCACCCTGTCTCGGCTCCAGATCCTCTCTTTCCAACCTCTCTGTCTTCAACGTTTATTAATCAATGTTACAGCTAACATTGTGAGCACGTCACTGTCACTGTCATCCACTTCTTTTTATAACAACAGAAATCCAGCTAGAAAATACATGTGGGCCTAATTCTAACGTTATATAGTATTAAAGCAGAATTAGTGGGGTATGTCAGTGCGTCGTTGCTATGGAGACGGTCAGCTGTGTCTGTGTGCGTTGCGTTGCTTTGATGTGAACGGCCCAGTTTTAGAATGTTTACGGATCAGATGTCAGGGGATTCTTTTGGCAGATGCATCCAGTCTCGTTGCAAATCATTGATCTGAACTGGCCTTTAGGCACAGCTGTTTCCATGACAACAATACAACACAGGCTCTTAGTCCCACCAGTGCGTTTAGCTGCAGATGCTCTTTCACATTTAAAGTCGAGCTTTTCACAGCTGACGAGCACTTATCCTCTAGACACAAGTTATGTTTCACCGTACCAGAAGTAGGAGAGAAACAGAAACGGTGCTTCAGGGATTGTCTCTTTTCGTGTCGAAAAAAGGAACAACAAAATACGGCAATTTTTTTTCAGTAACAGATTACTTTTTATTAAAAAGTAACAAAATAACGGATTACTTGACTTGCAAAACTAACGACTTGTGTTATGTTACTCATTACAACAAAAACGTAATCTGAGTACTCAACGGATTACTTTTAAAACAAGTTACCCCCAACACTGCTCATAAAACATCACTCCATGTAGCTCCTAGTGGTCAGAAACTCCCCTTGGTGCCTTTTAGATTAGTTTTATTTAAATTTAAAGTATATAAATGCCATAGTAGTCGTTCCACTCTCCAGACTCCAACAAGGACATGGATCTGAGGGGATGTTACATGAATACTGGCGTTGAATGACAAACTGAAGTATGCTACACTATGTGATAGATCGTTTGTAGACTAAATCAATGTGAAGGGAAGCACGTTCATGTCCTCACATTAAGGGGACAAAAAGCAGAAGAGGAGGCGTTGGTTTAGTTCAGCGGTCAAAGCGCCTACCCCATGCAGAGAGGCCCAGCCCTCGACCCAGCGGCCCCAGGCTCAACTCCGACCCTTGGACCTTTGCTGCATGTTATCCCCCACTCTCGCTTCCCTCCTTTTTAACTCTATCCACTGTAATCAAATAAAGGCAAAAAGTACGGTATTTTTTCCCCCTCAAATTAACACTTCATTTTCTACAGTGTCTTATCGTTTGGTCCTTATTTAGTTGTATTTTCTTCTCAGCAACTTTCAGTCCCTCTTTTCCGCTTTTTCCCCTTGCTACTTTTCAAAACATAAAATGCATGATGTATTTGTATTGAAATGTATTTCAAAATGTCCATGCATATTAACTTGCTACCTAACATGTACATAGAAGACAATGTGGTTTATTACACTGCCCAGTACATTTCGCCTGTTAGCTTAACACGTTGGAGAGAAAGCTCAAAAAGTCTGAACGCTAAATGCTAGTTAATCAGAAGCTAACCGAGTATACACAGATACATTTTGTTATCCTATATTGTGACAACATCCTGTATTTATCAGTGCTTTTTATTCTGTCAGTTTTGTTCCAGTCAACTTTCACCCTCAAAAATCTTTAAAGAAAAACTCTCCAATCCAAACCTGTCACCTCCGAACTGTCGACACTAACAGAAACACTTATGAACACTAGAACTGAAGCATGAGCTCTACAAGGAGAAGTGTTTTGTAGCACAGGGCAGCACACATGTCTTACATATTGTAGACTTATCACATTCAAACTCATCCCAGAAGTTTCCAGAACCTTCCCGGCTCACTGCTCGTTTAATTGGCCAGTGGGAAGACTTCAAACGGCAGCGCTAATCGCTGGTGCGAATCGCCGTCTCTCTGGCGCGTCACTCCAGTTCTGCTAATTTCCTGTTGGCTAATTAGTAAGCAGTTGTGTTAGCCGCGCACTGTTCATATCACAATCCTTTTAATTGGAAAGCCCTGAGATCTGGCCAGCCGAGCAAAACCTAAAAGCAGTGACACACTGAATGTATAAAGAGGAGCAGGGGTCTGGTGGTGGAGGAAGTGAGAAGGGGGGTCATATATAAATAACTGACCTCGATACCCAAATCCTTCTGGTTATATGAAAGGGAGAGGCAGCACAGGGATGTCACATTACTGTAGTTTACATGGCTGGGAATGTACTTTTAAATGAATCACTGCTTGGAACAATAATAAGGTGAAAGTATTTACTTCTTCTGCTACTTTACACCTCTTTCCTACGCAGTTCTTAAAGTTAAATTATCCAAATATTCAAGAGCCAAACAAGACAGATAAGAGCCAACATTAGAGAAAAGTCAAAAACTTTTGAAAAATGATTAAAAGAGCTGAAACAATCAGTCGAATAAATCACTTTATGCAACAGTTGGTTCAGACCAAGTAATCTGATTGGACAAGAGGCATTGAGTACTGATATAGAGAACAACATCACTGGGACCTTTCAATCTCTGTGTATAGCCTAACTCTGCCTCAGCCACCTCTTCTGAATACTGTTAATTGACATTACAGCGTGTATGTCTACATTGATCAACCTTGTACCTCTGAATCACACAGCAGACTCTTGTTTCACTGGTTGTAGGATAATTTAAAGACCCCCGTCCAGTGAAAATCAAGTGTTTAACCTTGTAAACATCTCCATGTGGTGTTCTTCATGTGCTACAAGACATATCAGGGACAACATCAGCAGTCATCTCCATGGCTGGGCCTGTCTGCTTTTAAACTGCAGTGTACCAAGGACAAGCTGAACAACACGTTTTCAGATTGGCAGGTTTCAGACATCACAAACCTAAGGAGCCAATCCTGTTAATGGACGGGTTGATGCCATGCATATCATTATGTGTAAGCTATGGCAACAACTTCGGCGACGTGCGAGCCAGCTGTAACCGTCATCGTATTTTTTGCTCACTACTGACTACTAACGTTAACGTTACTACTACTAATCACTACATTTCAAGCTCGCTAAGTTTCAACAAGTTGCCTCTAAACGATGGCAGAGACGTGTTTTGTTTTTGGCTGTAATTTTACAAAAAGAGAAACGTAGCACAGAGTGGGCGGGGACTTTGCAGATTCAGGAATTTTGTAATGAAGGAGGAGATGCCTCGGGAGGATTTTTGTAGTTGTTCAAGCAGAGCATATTTGTGCACGTCTTAAAACATGACTGGAGCTGCTCTTTAAAACATTAAGTAGTGCCAACTTCTCATGTATCAGGATTTGCAGGATTTTATTTCCTCTTATTCAATATTAAATAAAATATTTTTTTACTTTTAGTCCGACAAAATAAAAATTTAAACATCAACATTTTAATACATTGATCTGTGGTGAACGTATAGGAGTAATATCAGCCAAATGTACTTAAAGTCCTCGCTGTGAAGAACAGTTCCTTTTAGACCCATAGACAGTATCTTTATATCAGTAAAACATTATCACAGTACATCTAAGAAATATTTTAATCTTGTAGCTGAGTAAAATGCATCATTCCTTCTGTATGCAGCAGAGTAGAAGAATAAAGAAGCATGAAAAGGCAAAATTCATGTAGAAATACCTTTAAGTGCAGTACTTCAGTTTATGTGTTTGTTAATATAACTGCATGCATTACCAACAAATAAAAGTAAGACGTTCTTGCTCTACTGGCAGACGAAACAGCAGATGAAGAGAGTAAATTCTCCTAATAAAGTACCAACACCAACAGTTACTTACAGGAATGATTAATAATATTCACCGGGTTGGACAGTAAACAAGTACAACGAGGTGAAAGGTTGGGTTTTTCTGTTAAACTCTTTGTAAACAAGTGAGAAATATGTTAGTTATTAACAAAATGTGTTGTTCCTGAATTGTGAGGCCAAAGGTGGCTTGAAACCTCCGGGTCATGTCGCCCAGCAGCAACACAAGAACTCCCACCTGTTTACATCCAATGTCTGCAGTGTGAGAGGTCTGTAATTTATGAATGTCTGCTTCTGCCTCTGTTTCTATTCTCATCAGACACATGATATTACCGGACTGACTCATGTGCTCAGTGTCAGGGTGTGTGGGAGGGAGGAGCACATGGGTTATATGTGTTACACACCACACACACACACACACAGCCTGGTCCGGTCTAAGCGTCTCGTCTTTCTCGGCCTCTCTGCGGGTGAAAGCACATTGGACAGAATTTTGGCAGCTGTACAAAATCAATGCATGGGATAAAAAGTGCGTTTGCCAGAGGTACTGTAAATAAACTCCCAAGCTGGACAGATAAGGTTTCTGCCGGAGTCGCACGCAATGGGCCGACTGATTTGACTTTGGGAGAAGGGGGTGACTGTGCTTTGCAGCAATTGGCTCGTTGAAGGCAGCTGGGGGGCGTACTCTAACTTCAAATATATGTAAAATCATATTTTAGTCAATATAATGAGCAAGTATATATTACAGTAGACTAAATTACATAACTTCTAGCCCTAGCAGCGTCATGGCTCTATTCACAATATTTACCAGGCGGCCATTTTCCCCTGACATCATGCTCAGTTCAGCTCAAATGCTGATATAAGGTCCTACTGCTACGTTCTACCTTTGCAAGTCATAAAAGTAGTCGTAGTCCTGACTGATCTGCAAGTTAAAAAGACAATAGTTCCAAAATTCCAGAGGCGCACACAGTTATAATTTAATGTTAAATACATATTTGACAACCCATTAGGTACTGACTTCTAAGTCACAGAAACTAACAGCATTCAACCAATTCCTAGCTCAAAATGCAGTTAGCTAGTTTACACCCCTCTCCCAGTGTGTCTTGTAAGGGCCTGTGACCACTAATGGTGTTATTTGCACTGGCAGCACCCATGACCTTAATTTCAGAGCAATTGTCACCGGTGGTAACTGTTGCTAGGTTACGAAAGTTGACTGGTGGCACTTCCGCTTCCCTTTGTAGCAACTGTTTAGTCTGTTTTAAATCTCTCTGTTTTTATTGATTTGCTTTTATTCAAGGAAATTGTACATGGAAACATGAAAACAATGGAGAGGAATCGTGTCTTGCATTAGCAACAGCTCTAGACCTGGAAATTGTAACCTTCAAAAAAACGGAAGGATTAGCTTCTCCTCTGGCATTGTTGTTGACAAAGTTGATAACTGAAGTCCCGCTTCTTTATGATTTCGATTGCTCTGTGAGGGGAGAGGTTACATTGACGAGCCCGGAGGTGTTCCAAAAGTTTAACTATTTTCAACTGAGAGTGCTGTGAGCGCAGCAACAAAAACGCTGACGCTGAGGGCGCCTTTGCGCTGAGGGCGCTGAACTACATTGGTTTTGTAAAGAAAATTGGTGCTGCCAGCGCAAAAAAAACACTGTTAGTGGACACAGGCCCTTACACTTTCAAACTGCAATGCTAGCTAGGAAGTGGGGCTAAATGCTAATGTTAGCTGTTGTCTAACGTTAGCTAGTGAGTTAGCAAATGTTGTTTTAACTTGAAATATGGACCGATGTCTCTCTCAAGTTCCACTACCCATTAGCTTTTCAGTTGCTGATCATTCCAGCAGTGATTCAATGTGATTTGTCAGATTCCCCATGTTTGTAAGATTTGCAAACCTGGAACACACCAGTACGACATTATAAGAGCATTTGAGCTGTCTGCCATCTGAATATGGTGACTAACAATTTGGTCCTGACTGAAAATATCTCAAAAACCTCTGTAAGAATTTTTGTTAAGCTACACACACTGATTTATTGTCCACAGAGGATGAATCCTAATGATTTAGGAGATCCCTGACATTACACCTGTCCATATTGACTGAAATATCTCAACAGCTATTATATTTGTCTCTCATAATATTTCAAACAGGCGTTCATGGCCCAACAATGAGAAAAAAGTAATGCATTAGACTTGTTTTGTCTAAGTTGGATTTGCTTTGGTCCTATTGTTTAACATCGTTTTATTGTTACAACTTTGTGACTTCTTTTTATAGCCTTTATCCACCCTACTTACTGCATCCCCAGCTATTCTCTGAGCTTGGGCTGGGTCTGGAGCTTGTTGTTTATAAAGTGGATTTGTATAGCTCGATGAGGCACTGTATTTGATATTTGTCTTCACAAATAGACCTGACATGACCTCTCTGTCTGTCTGCTCCTGTGAGATGAAGTTCTCCTGCTGCCTTGTATTTCTCAGTGGAGTGGGAAGTCATGCAGTGGAGGGTCCTCTCTAATTAAATGGAGGGTAAACCCCCCCGTCTCCCTCTCTGCACATGGCAGCCTGATGTTTATATTAAATCCCAGAGACACTTGGCTGCTCTCACAGAAAATCTACAATACCCATATTTGGCCACACTGTCTGACAAAGAGCTGCCTTGATCTCTGTTCTGCCTCTACGGACCGTTTTGGTCATCTTTCATCCCAAAGTGGAGCAACTATAACTTCAAAACGAACTTGATATCAAGAAGTTTGATAAATTAAGTTAATTAAAGAGTATGCTGTTACACACTTTAAGACATATATATATATAATGTCACAATGTTGGATGTCCAGACTAAACGTGGGTGGGTTTCATATCTGTAGGTAAAAGTATTTTGGAGTAATCCCCAGGCTTCTCAGCTCAGTCTGCAGGCTGCTATGAACGCCAGGTTTTAAACAGTTTTTTCTACACGCTGCACTTTGTGACGTCACACGGTGCAGCCTCAGCAGGCTTTCGGAGAGCTGGCCAATTAGAAGAAAGTTGGCTCGTAGGGGCGGGGTTTCTTAAAGGGACAGAGCTGACTGAGTTGTTTCAGGCAGAGGCTGTAGGAGGGAGTTTTTACTATAAATTATGCCAAGCTACTCCACAAGTATCACAGAGTGAAATATGAAGCTTGAAATTAGCATATTACCATCATCATTGTTCCTAAGGTGTAAAGTTTTAAGGAAGTAATCCCTTACTTAAAGCAGCACTGGCTTATTTTCCATCAACACTGTATTTCCTGCAAGTTTTAAAAGCCAATTATCCCTCTCTGCCATGGACAAAATAACATTTTTAGTGTCAAAAAATGTGGCAGAAATATGCCTGAGACAAAATTAGCTTGCCTGTATGACAGATGAGAGCAGCAGGTACGCACCGATGGATATTTACAGGTGTTAAACTTATGCAGATGACACTCTCTTTAATTGGAATCAGGTTTCATTGTCAACCTCACACCTGCAGCCGCGGTGTGTTTTGTCTCCCTCCCCTCTGACGCAGAGCTAGAGGGTTTTAATGAAAACTCCTGATGGCTTTCACATCATCTCCTGGGTGTGAGATGGTTTTTGTGAGTACAGAACGAGCGCTAGCCGAGGAGGAGATGGTGAGCGTTTTCTAATAACAGTCAAAAATCCCGAGCCAACATTTTTTTTTTCTCCCGGAGACGTACAGTGCTAAAATTATCTGACTGCAGGCTGTTTATGGGTATTGACAAAGTGTCAGTGAAAAATCTGAGCATTTAACAATGTTCGCAGAGCGGCTCTTACGGAGGAAAATGTCACAGAGTTTTGCATGACCTCCAAGCAGGAACTGTTTCTCCAGGCTGTTTCTCACCGCTCTCCTCACTCCGTTCCTCCCACTCAGGCTTTTAAACATGCTGAACACACACAGCACAGAGTAAACTTCTGCCACTCTTAACATCAAAACTTCTATTCAGGCATAAAAAAAAAAACTCAAACCAACTTCTTCTTCTCACTTTTCTTTTTCCAGGATCCCCATAGATGTGGACCCGCTCACCGTCTTCGCCTCCTTGTCCCCTGAGGGCGTCCTCATCATTGAAGCTCGGCAGACGCCTCCGTATTCCCTCTTCAGCAACGAGGGCTCCCAGGGGTGCGACTCGCTGGAGGTGGAGGCCCCCAAGCCCCAAGAGGCCCCTATAGTCTAAACCCCCTCATCCATACTAACATAACATTTGCACATTTGGTTTCAAGTTTGATATGATATGTGTGGCCTTCAGCTTCATGTTGTTAAACACCTGGAATTCAAATGTGTCAAATAAGGGCATCATTGTTGTGTATACAAGCAGGATATTGAACAGACTCCTCGACCTACTGACTGAGCTGCTACAGATTTACCCCAAAGGAATATGTCCACAGACATGTCTGGTGTTAATTATCTTTTATCTTAATAATATGAACCAACGCTCAAATATATAAAAAAGAAAGACAAAAAGAAACTGAATCTTAAGTTTTTGTTTAATTTCACTTTTATCCCCTTGTTGTCTTTTATCACAAAATGTTTACAGACCAGCTGGTTTGATAAACATGAACTTAAAGGTCACTTCACAATGTCTAGTTGTCCTCTGATATGTTACCCTTACATTTTAGTAGCAGACTTAAGCTCTGGGTTTGATGAAAAGTAAAGGCCCGGCTGGATGTTGAAGATAGTTTTTAACCTGATTTGGGCCTGAGACGGATATGAGACGATATTATGAAACGTTTTATACAATTAGTCACATTTCCGTCAACTCAAAAACACTAAAATATGATAATATGTTCTACTGAACTAATCTAGACATTTAAATGAAAAACATACAGACTTATATCTTGTGAAAAACATATGATATTTCGGCCAGGTGATATATTGGTGTGCGTATCTTAAACATGATTGTTATATTGAATTCTTCTTTAACCTTGAATCAATATACAGCTCCGGAAAAAATTAAGAGACCACTGTGTTTGAGTAAAAATAACTTTTGTTTTATTGTGTACAACATGGGCTGTGCGGTGGTGCAGTGGTTAGCGCTGTCGCCTCAGAGCCAGAAGGTTCCTGGTTTCGAAGTAGGGCGCCTTTCTGTGTGGAGTTTGTATGTTCTCCCCGTGCATGCGTGGGTTCCCTCCGGGTACTCCGGCTTCCTCCCACAGTCCAAAGACATGCTCGTTAGGCTCATTGGTTACTCTAAAATTGTCTGTCTCAATATGACTGCCGATCAGTCCAGGGTGTAAAACATACAAACTTATATCTTGTGTTAAACATACAACATTTCAGCCAGACGATATATTGGTGTGCGTATCTTAAAGATGATTGTGCTTATACATTTTTTTTCACTTTGTATCTGTTATACTGAATCCTTGAATCAATAACAGCTCAAGAAGAAATTGATGAACTACTACTACCACATCAAATATTCTCATTGAGGTCTTTTATTCGCAGAAAATAGCGACTGGTTAAGATAACAAAGAGATGCAAAACAGATGTTTTCCAGACCTTGATTAATGCAAAGAAAACAAGTTAATGTTCATGTTTAAACAACCAAATATTAATGATTTAACTCAGGATGAGTTCACAAATCACCTCTAATTATTTTCTGGAGCTGTATATATCAAACAGTCTTTAAGTATCTTCAGCACAGCAGAAATTGTTTTAAATAACCCTTCGTCATTTTTTGGGACAAACTTGATGCTTGATTTCTGGTGTTCAGATGTTCAGCTGCAGCTACATTACAAAGCCGTCAGGTTGTCCCCTTTACCTGTGCAGCTTTAATATTATACAAGGCTGTATTCTGAGGTCATATAAGAGCTGTTTGGTCACCGACACATTATAAGTCATAGCAAGTTAACATGAGATTGTGTGAGAACTTCTACAGCATCAAATCTATTCTTGTATTTATATTAATATGCAATGAAGTTAGTATGATGGTCTTTCTATCAAACATATTGTAAGTGATTTATTTGGCTTTTGAATCATCATAAATGTGCCTTTATTGACACGAGTGCCTCGACTTCCTTCAGTGTCACCGTTGTGAATCTTTTGAGTTAATGAATGTCACTTAAACTGACAAGAAACGAAAGTGAGTCACCTTTTGTGTCTTCATTACAGGGTGAATTGTGTGCATTGATACTGTATTCTAGCAAAGTGTATTGTAAATATACTTTAATATGTGCCAATTCATTATGAGCATTAATCTGAAGTGTTCCAGGTTTTGCAATACGGTTTGAATTTTCTTTTCTATTTGAGCATTCAGGCGGTCGGCTGCATGTCGGAGCGGACGGACTGACTTTTATGCCAAAGACGTTTGTTTCTTTGTTTTCTGTTGATGTCTTTGTATCGGCTGACGCAATAAAAATGTCCAGCCAATCTTCCAGTGTGTCTTAACATCTGTGTCTTTGTATTGAGAGCCGTGCCACTCACAGGCCTGGCTCCAGGGTTCCAGGCAGCCTGTGGTGTTATTGTTGGGTAACAAGCAGCAGATTAACAGAGGGTTTAGTGCTGGGCGAGATTGGCCGAACGCACGGAGGCAACACTGCCAGAGCTTTTGTATGCAAGTGCAAAAAAATTGGGGCAGTTCCATTGCATGTTGTGTGATGCAAAATAATGTAATCTTCTCAGTGTGTTGGAATCAAGAGGGATGATCGCTTTGAATTGAAAAAGTTTCCAAACTGAAGCTACACTAAACGACAAAAGCCCTCTGCAGTTCTGTGTGATGTGCCAGCTCTCATAGACTGCTGCACTCATTGGTATTAGACTACATGTGTGGACTCATAGCATCATTAGAATCAGGCCGATGTCTCCTTGGCTAAGTTACTCCTGTGTCACTGCAGAGGTGACTAATGAACAGCTGTACAGACGTATAGTATCTGATTAATGTCGAAACCTCCTAGCTGACACAGCAGGATAATTAATCTTGTTTTTAATTTCTTCAGAGGTAATTATGAATATGATGCTCATGAATGTGATCGCTTATTCATTAACAGTTGCAAATTCACACGTGGATCGTTCACAATTCATTTTATGATTAAGAGGAGGTAAAGCTTGAAGAACTAATGAGTAACACCAACACAATTTATCACATTATCACATGCTTTTGCTTTATTGGAGCTCCAAAGACAGCGTGGTTATTATATCTATTGACTAAAATGCATCTGAAGATTTGGTGCAAGGCGATCTATGCAGGCTGTTTCACATTTTATCAATGTGTGGTGTGTGCAACACTTTCCAGATTTTTGTGTTTCTAAGCAGTGTGTGCTTGTTTTATGTCCAGAGCCTCCGGCTCCTGGCTCGGGACCTGGCTCGGTGGACTCTTGCCCAGCTCTGGCTCCTCAGGCTGGGCGATCTCTTCAGTGGCCTCTCTTGAGCCTGCCATTACCTGGATCTCTCCATCCACGCCTGCTTCTTTGTGTTCCGGCTGTTTGGACGCTTCTTTGTCTGGGCTTTCTTGGCTTTCCAGGGCTTCACGGTGCTTAAAAGGATCTTGAAGACTCTCTGTGTGCTCGCCATCTGCGGGCTCTGAAGGGTGGGACTCTCCAGCTGGCTTTTCATAGGTCTCCTCCTCTTGTTCCCTCCTCTCTTCATGCTGCTGAAGTCCAGCTGTGGAGCTGCCAGGGTGGGCAAGATCACCGTGGACCTCTAGTGGAGACTCTTCTCCACCGCCCTCTGCACACGTACTGTCTGCGGCCTCTGGTGCTCTGCAGGAATCTGGGTCTTTATCAGGGGCGTCTTCTGTCTCCTGTTTTTCTCCCGCTGCCTCCATCTCCACCTGCATGGGTGCATAAATGTGTTGAAAATGTCAGCAGTGAAATTAAATGAATGGTTATAATTAAAGGTTAGCTGGCTCGGCTTTCATGCCCCTCCTAATTACTGAATCTGTATGCCAGTCCTTTCATTAGTGGGAACTCAAGAGGGATATCGACTTGGATGCAATCAGCAGATATTGTTCAGAACTTGTCTTGAAAATCAGTTACAAAGAAGAGTTTTTGGAAATTTGTTTATTTGGCTGTGTTGGATTAAGGTTAGCTTAGCTTAGCATAAGACTGAAAGCGGGGACAGCTTACTCGGCTCTGTTTGAGGATAACAAATTTCACCTTTAAAGCTCAACATGTTGTATTAGTTACATTCAGTCAAAACAACTTGTTCTGAAACGTGTTTTGGGCTGCACGGTGGTTCAGTGGTTAACACCGTAGCCTCACAGCTAGAAAGTTCCTAGTTCGAATCCCGGTTTGGATGTAGTGGACCTTTCTGTGTGGAGTTTGCATGTTCTCCCTGTGCATGCGTGGTTTCCCTCCAGGTACTCCGGCCTCCTCCCACAGTCCAAAGACATGCTCGTTAGGTTCATTGATGACTCAAATCTGCACTACTGTGAGTGTGAAAGGTTGTCTGCCTCTATGTGTCAGCCCTGTGATTGACTGGCGATCAGTCCGGGGTGTACCCTGCCTCTCGCCCAATGACAGCTGGGATAGGCTCCAGCCCCCTGCAGGATAAGTGGTATAGATAATGGATGGATGGCTGGGTTTGCGAGACTACAAGATCGCAGGAGAACTACATTATTGCGTGAGAATTGCGAAGTCACGCGATAACATCAATACACAACAGTTCAGTTTGCACCTCCGAGGTTGATTATCTGCTCATTTGGACATCTTTCCGTGATTTTTGTGCTTCTACCATGGCTGAGTACACTACTTAATTAAAAGTGTCTTTTTTCAAGACGCGATCGACTCTGGAGGTCGCGGTGCGCACGGAACGCGCCGGAGACGGATCCTCTGGAATCGAAGGGTAGTTGATTTTTAACCTCAGTAAACATTTGCCTAATGAGTTTACAATTCTCAGTCGCTTGATTCAAGTCTTTTTCAAAGTAGAAAGATAAGTTATTGTCCCATCCAGAGTAAAATAAAGCAGGGTTTGCTTTAGAGGCTTGGGTACCTGTGATTGAAGTTGCAATCACGGTGACCTCTCAGCTAGCACAAAGACATAGCAATGCTAATCCATCCTGTTGACCACACATGGTCACACTCACTTCTAGCTAAAAAAAAACAAGATGCATGTAATGTCAGGCTGGCTGCTCCACCTGTTTCCAGTCTTTATGCTAGTGCCTGCAAGCTACAGACTTACATTTACCGAGCATGTATGTAAAAAGCCTCAACCTTCTCATGCTACTCTCTGCAACAAAGTAAGTGAGCATGCACTATGCCTTTTCATGTAGATACATTTTCCAGTAGTGATCACCTTAATGGGAATGATGATGGCAGTAGGAACAGAGGATTCAGGCACTGGAGCCTCCACAGTCAGGATACCATCAACAGAAAGAGTGGATACAATTGTGGTGACATCAATCTCAGTTGGGAGCCTGAAAATGACAGAAATGTGTTTACAATGTCTCTACATGCAAAGTGCCAGCGTTTTCAATACTGAAACTGATGTACAAGATATCTAATTTTTCAGCCCAGTGAGCACATTACAGATTGGATACTGTTTAAAAAAAGACCTACAGTGCTGCATTCTTGGCTGCTGACGGGTGTTTAGAATAGCTTAAAGTGTGGATATTCCATCGTCTGTATTTAGATCCGTGTTTGCTTTGCATACCTGTATTTCCTTGTAAAACATCTGGCAATAAATCCATGCTCGTCTGGCCTCTCCTCGTGTCTCCCTGGGGATGGATTACCGTTTATGGGGAGGAATGTGAGGACACGCAGAGGAATCAGGCAACACAGACAAAACCACTCAACGCAGAAATTAATTTCTGCCACAGAGCAGTGATTTCCCTGAGCATATTATTTAAGCAGCTTTCTAATTTTGTTACATTCAGCTTTCTCGTTTAGTTTTAAGGGATTTGTTCTGTGAACTGTGGGAGAAGTCTATTTAGATAACTATGTTACTCTTTGAGATAATAATGTTAGATAGACAAGATTATTAATACTTTAATAAGAGCAGAAACTATCTTGTGTATAAAAGTAATTAGCGATGTTAATAAAGTGAACTTTTAGAGCTGTTTAATTAACAGAGCTGTGAGCAAATTAATGTTCTGTACCTCCGACCTCCAGCAATCCTTCACTGACGCTGAGAGAAACCTCAGAGGGGGCGAAGTGAGCCACGTCCAGGCTGACCCGCCACTTGTACTGCTCCTTGCTAATCTTCTGGTCGGGATGATGCATCGAAGCAGAGATGTAGGGCACAAACAGCGGAGCGGGTGTGTAGCCTGGCCAGGAACAGGCTGCCAAACTCCTCTGGAGCCGCTCCACATCCATCCACAGAGGGTCCCGAGGGTCCAGGAAAGGCGGCAGGCCAACATCCTGACTGAGAAGCCGGCTGGATTGCCACCATTTTCTCAGGGGGTACCAGGGGACTTCCCTCCCATACTGCCCACATGACAGCTCTGTTTTTGCCTGCACACTCATGTTTCTGCAGAAAATGGCAACTCTTTTTTGATGTAAGGCAGCGACTGTCTATAAGTTCTGGACTTTTAGGGTTGACTCACTGAAATTTTAGCAATTAAAATCTCATCATGAGTGAGGAAATGATTCCCCAAAGCTAAGGGTGATGAGACAAAGACTTCTCTGAGGGGCTTTATATACTGCTCCTGTCTGTTTTAGCACTTATTAAGCACTCATGCCAATCCCATGAGAAGAGAGTGTGGGCATGGGGTGATGGGTGTGGATTGGAGGCTGTTACCTCTCCCTGGCCTGAAGAAGGCGGCAGACTAATTACCGGTAGTTGTATTTATAACTTTTGAGCGCACAGTGGCAAATAGCGAGCAGTTGGCCGGAGCTACTTGTGTGTTTGAACTGTTGCATCTGTTGCCTGAAGACCGTTCCTCTCACATCCCAGTGAACGCTATTCTGTCGGCGGTGACTGGGCTCCTCAGTCTTGTCATAAGCGAGTGATAGTGTTTCACCCCCCAAAGGACACACAGTTTGTCTGAAGCATGAAATACCTCTACTAGACGCTGCAAATGCTCCTTTTTGTGTGTTATCAGAAAGGTTTCTTGTGTGTGTTGACTGTGCAAAGCTCCCTTCTACTCCATTTCTCTTTCGCTGTGCAGTTTCAACAGGATTATTATTGTTCCCTC
Organism: Semicossyphus pulcher; assembly: GCF_022749685.1. Classification (NCBI taxonomy): domain Eukaryota; kingdom Metazoa; phylum Chordata; class Actinopteri; order Labriformes; family Labridae; genus Semicossyphus; species Semicossyphus pulcher. Next base: position 7,278,343 of record NW_027211737.1, on the reverse strand, counting down.
TTTTATCAAGTGTGACAGACTTGTCAGTGTTTCATTTTTAGAGCCGTGTGCCCTGAGATCCTGGCGTACTGTCCACTGGAGCACAAAACAGATTGAACAGATGTTTCTGACACTTTGGGAGATGCTTCACCCACAGATTCTGTCCATGCTGTGAGAGGTTACATTTGGGATTCTTTGCCCGAAACGTTGGTTCATCTATTTGAACCATAAAGACTTCCATCATGTTCACATTAAAAGCACACAAGTGCACCAAGAAGTTCATGCTATTCTTCATAATCACTTTGCCTATAGTGGAAATATAATAAGGGAAAACTGAGGAAACTTACTGGATTTTTTCTACTACTTTTGTGACTATTGTTCGACATCGAAAAAATACTTTAAAATTAAGCCTATTATTTTAAATATGAGTTTCTAGACCAGATGAAATGACAAACAAATGTTGTTTTTTTTAGCCTGAGGATACATCAGGTTCCCTTCCCGTATAGACAGTTTTCAAGCTGACCTGATTCAGGGCAGACCAATCACTACTGTTCTCTAATAATGGGCGGGGTTTAAGTGCCATTGAAAGATTTACATAAACAACCAAGATGGCTGATGTAGAACATTCTGAATCTGCAAAAATGCTTAGTGTTAGCTTAAAAAAATGTTGTCACACCACATGTGTGTTATTTAGAACCAGACAGTGTACAAATTGGATGTTGGAACAAGCTAAATAGCCTAGCAGCCTACCATTATGACACAGGTTTTTATGCTGTGCTTTGTCATAGTAACCAGAGTTATTTTGGTCTACGCCCCTTTGACATTGAATAGAGGCGCCACACTAATTTGCATTTTAGAAATACCAAATGCATCACATGACATAAAATGCTGGATACATTTAAATTTCACCCTGAAATGCATCCAAATGTTTTAGTTTATCTAGCTGAAAAAGAGCCTTTTCATCATTCACCAGTTTACAGTTCAGAAAGCGCATTAGTTGCCTATTTTGTCTTGGAGTACATAATTACAAATAAATGGTATGGCTTTAAAAGTGTATTTATAAATCACAGTTTGAACTTTACTTATCTTCTTTTTCTAAACTCAGATTTCCGTCCTGCTTGTGTGGGGTAAAATTTACTTGCCCTTCATGTGCAGGTTTGCAGCCAAACAGCAACATTTGATGAGTTCCTCTCCTCTGGTTAGTGGCACAGGGTCGAGTCCATCCATCACAATAGAGAAACTCAATTCGGTTTTTTTTAAGTGTTTTTCTTTGGTGAAATAGATAATTGGACAGAAGGTGATTAAAGAGTAATTTTTATAATTAGTAGGTTGAGAGTTATCCAGGTTTAACCCAGAGCTGCATGACTGTAATGATACTGAAGAGATGGAGCATGAAAAGGTAGATTAATGGGCTGAGGGAAAATGAATATTGATTCTGCATCATTATCTTGATTTATTTATCGGGATTGATTACATTCAGCCTCACACAGAGCGGTTATTTTGACTAAACCTACTAAGCTATAAAAAAGATTTGGCTCACTTCAGCTAATATAAATAAAGTCACAATATTTAGAGTGTGATTGATGGTTTCATAACATCGATAATCTCAGAGGTGATTGATATAAATCTCTGTGTAGAAGAAGTTAATGTAGCCAAGCAGGGACATTCACTGTTGGGTCAATCGCAACAGGAAGACGACAATTAAAGGAAAATAGGCCTTTTTCATGCAGACATTTTGAAATGCAAGAAGAGGAAAAACCGGTTTAAATGATAACATGAATGATGGCTGATTAACGAATGAATACCTTCTTCAGTTTCAGGGTCCTGGTATTGTACATGCTGGGTCACTGTCACATTCAGAACTTACTGGGACAGCATAGAGCATCTCCATTTTTCATGTCATGAGTCATACCTGTGCTTTTTCTACAACAGCTTGAGTCCAACTTGTTGCAGTAGGAAAACACATGGATGGTACAGACTGGGACTGGTTGCCTCAGGGATTGGAGGAGGAGTTGAACTGGACAAGATGACCGACAAGAGGATGTTACTGCCAAGTTGGTAGCTTGGACAATGTGTCTTAGTCCCTGCACAACATGCTGGTTTAAACAAGGAGAAGAGCATCCTAAGCTTATACTTTCAATTATCCTCTTTCTAAAATATATAACACATATACTGTATCTAATTATCTATCTTACATTGCAGTAAATGAAGAGACCCAACAATGCAACTACAGCAAGACAGGTAATTATGCTATATTGAAGGCTAACTGCATAGCTAGTTACTTCTAATAGCTCCAGCTAAAACTAAATGATTTCCCCCCTCTAGCTGTTATTTGTAAATCCAGTCTCGATAAAACGGCCATCTTTGTAATTCAATTAGCAATTCTATAAACTAAATGAAGGTCAAAATGCTAAATCTGATTATGAAGAATTAAAATCTAGCTAAAATTCTGCTAAAGGTGCTCACATAAGCTTCTAGATCTACATCTACAAGATCTACATCGCCACCATCTTCAAACTTTTGTAATGAATGTAAATTGTGTTGGTAAGGCAGGCCTGTCTGTTAATTACATGTTTTACAGATGTCCTAAGATGGTTTCAATTGCTAAATAATTTAAAGACAATATGAAATGACCAGCCTGAAATAGGGCATTCAAACAAGACATTATTATTTCTCTGTGTAGGCCTAGTTTGTAATATAAATAGGCCTTGCTTTGCCATGATGCTACCATGTTAAGCTACTGTAACATCGCACTAATCAGACTTTCAACCACCTGTGAGAATCACTTATAAGCAAGAGTTTTCACAATTGCCGTATAATTGGTTGTAGTGCAGCAACCGCAAACGTTTATGTTTTATAAACAATGCTAATATATGTTTAGCTTAGTTATGCTGCAAAGTGTGGGCACATCTAGGACTTATGGTAGATTAATAAGTGTCCAAATAATTTTAACCATTACCATCTATAATAGTAACAAAATATACACACTAGACACAAGAATTCTAGAAGAGAGCAATGAGTTAAGATAAGATCATCTTTATTGATCCCCCCATTGGGAGAAATTAACTTGTTACAACAGCTCAAAAAACAGTGATAAATAAACAAAAATAGTAAGACAGCAACAACAAGAAATAAAGAAGTAATAATAAAAATATCAATACCCTATTAAAAATAAAATAAATATACATTATTTACACAAGTATTTTAGAAAGTAGAGACCACAGAAAGTGGATGTTGTTTTTTTTAAAGACGACTGAGCTGGACAAACAAATCTTATTTTGTTGAAAAGTCAGGAAAATGGAAACCCTGAAGGTGGCCGTAATGCAACTACACAGTCGCCAACTGCCGTAAAACACCAAAGAAGAAGAAATAGAATAAGTACCGTTACCATGGGAACCGGAGGTCACAGGGCCAAATCGTGTGGAGATGTTTGGCGATTTAAAAAAAATGTTTTTACCCTATTACTGATCAACTCCGTTTATTCACTATATATTCCTCTGTCTGTACAACTGTAGCGTACTTCGCAACTTGCAGACGCTGTATCCGCGTCATTTGTGTACAGATACGCCTGTCTTGGTTTGTGACCAGAAACGGAGCATAACTGGACGTCCGAGTCGGAGGGAGGCAGACTTCCGGTAAAATCATGACCGCCGAAAGCTGCACCTGAGCCGGCAGGGTTAACCGGAAGGTCCCTAGAGACTGACAGAAGCACCCAGGGGAGCCTGCTATCTGAAAATCAAACCAGTGATCCTGGAAAATGTAGGACAACAAAATACGGGTAAGATTTTCACTTATTAGCCTACCTTAGCTGCAAGGGGTTAATCAAATGTTGTAAAGTTTGATGGGAATTTCAGCTCTTTTCAGTGAGTCTGATCATTTGGCACAGCCTAGAAATAGGAGTCGGCTCCTTACACACACACATTGCTCATTTAGTTCCACTTCTGAATTTTATTTTTAATTCAGATTTAACTCAACATTATTATGAGATTGAGTAATTTCTCTCTTATTTGCAAACCAGCTAAATATTGAAGAATAATTGCTAAAAAGTCAAATATGTCAGGGATATGTATTCTAGTTGTCTCACAGAAATAACACAAAACTAAATAATAATTAATTACACAGCACTGAACCAATAGTTATTGTATATTGTAATGCATTTTTCCCCCACAAAAAAGCCTTGCAATACTGGGCATACCATTATTTAGTTTGTGTCTGTGTCTTAACAGGAGAAGAGAGACTGACGTAATATATTCTCTCAGATGACAGCCCCCCTGTAAACACATCATCACCAAATCATTTTGATGCCTTAAATCAGGATTAACTTTAAAGTTTGCTGGCAGTTTATTCACCTCAATCTTAAAAAAGCTAATTTGAACTCTCTCTCTCTCTTTCTCTCTCTGCTGTCTTTTCTTCTTATTCTTCATTCATCCACATCCCATCTGGCAGCTGCTAGAGATCAGAAAGTCTTCCTTCCTGGTCCCTCTTGATTTTCCTCCCTTGAACTGCTAATGCCCCTCTCAAGTGATATTTTCATATCTCTCTGTGTATGTGTGTGTGTGATCCCTTTCATTTCATGGCAGGGCGTCTATTTCACCCCCACTACCCCTCTAGTCCAGTCACTTCATCTACTTTTTTAATCTGCACTGACCCCTCTCTGCACTCGTGCACATGAAGTGCGTCTTAAATACAATTTTCCAGCCCAGATGAGACATTTTGGACTTGCCGTTAGAGTAAAGGAAACACACCCCTGACCCAGTTTACTTTACTGCCCGTGTGATTGAGTCAGAGAGGATCTTCAAAGTCAGTTTTCCTAATCAACAACACAGATGCTGTGTCTGATCTAAAGCCCGTTCCCACTAACAAATGCATTTGAAGTAAGACGTTGCCATTTGTAAGATGATTACAGTCACCTATGCTCAGGGGAGGGCTCAGCAGAGGCCAGTCACAGCGAATCACAAGGCTTCAAACAGCCCGCCACAAATCCGCGCAATATTAGCAGCTAATGCATCAAGGGGGATGAAGTGTCAAACGGCTGGTTTGTCCCTGTGGACACTGCATTCATCATAGTTATTGTGAGGCTGGCTCAGTTGCTGAGGCAGGCTGGCTGGCTGGTGAATAGATGCATGCCACGTATCAAAACTGACACATCAGAATGGAGTATCTTATCCATGGAAATGTTGGTATTTTACAAGTTATTGCAGCCAGCACGACTCTGAAACAATACAAAGTGAGGCTTGAACTTTAATTGAACATAAAAGGATGCTATTGATAGAAGAAATACATTGCTGAATTGGTTTAGCCGTGCTTGTTTCCAATCTATTGTCTCTATGACTACAGTGAACAAGAATCAGCCCATACACACTGTACATCACCAAAGAGGGAAAACAAGGCAATCTAATGTGCACTTTCCTGCGCTGTGTTATTGCATTTACAGTGCTTTTCATTCAGCTCTCTGTGGTGCTGTTAAGACAAATGCAATACTGACAACAATGTTTGGTGTAAATGTGTTTCTCCTGGGTGCTTATAGAATCACACAGGCTAAAAACCGCTTCACAGACCAAGTTTTCCCATTTCATGTATATAAGGAGCATTTTCTGAGTGCTTTCATGTGCACACATACTGTATTCATGCTGAGGTCTCCATTCTGTGCGTCCGCTGAAGTAGCAGAAAGGCAACACCAGCGTCCCGGTTTGACTCGAAAGAGATTTGCGGCAAATGAGCTCATCCATCAGCAGAAGCGCATGGGGACAAGGGGATGATGAGGAGAAGGAGGGTGAGGAGGAAGATGAAGAGAGACGGTGGGGCGGAGCAGGGGCCGAGCAGAGAGGAGAAGCCTCACGGTGAAATATGACGGCAGTGGCATTTCCGTGCTCTCCGGCACCTTTGCTCTTGTCCTTTGGATGTTGCAGCTTGCAGACTTTAGTTCTTGGTGGTTGTCCAGATCATCTGTAGCTTTGCCATAAATCTTTAAAAAAGTCCTGACATCTAGCAGGGTAAAATTGTAACTGCATTAACCACCAATGATTCAGCATTACTGGAGCTCAGTTTTCCTTAACCTCTTTACATACAGTTTACCCCGATTTTTTTTTTTACAGCTTTAAGGTTGGAAATATCCTCCTGGCTGTCTGACAGTATCACAGATATTACTATGATATTCCAACTCTTAATCAAAAATATATCTTGTTTACACTGACTGAAATATTCAAACTAAAGACTGTTTGTTGTTTTCATTTTTAATTAAGGAATACTCTAGACGTCTTTGCATAATTTTAGACACATTTCTCCTCAAATGCAGACAGATTTGTTGTCTGAAAGCAGGACAGGATTTTAAATAAAGTTCTTTGAGTTTGAAGAGCATTTGGCTGCACAGCATGACTCTGGATTCACAAGCCTAACAGAGGGTTAAAGGCAGTTTGATGGGTTAATTTTGCATGGGTCCACTTCACACAGCGGAAGGCAAAAGTACGATTCTGCTTGCTTGTCAGCAACCGTTTATTTTGCTGGCTGTTACAAGTTTCCTTCCCTATAGCTTACTAGCTAATTAAGCTAACGTCAGCTGCATTTGTTGATCTTTCAAATCTAACCTTGGAAAAGGAGTCTTAAATATGCACTTTATGGCTACATACATAAAACTGTTCTAAGAATAAAGCTGCATGTCAACATGGCTTCTTAGCAAACGCTCTTAACTGTAGTTTCAAACTGCGTGTTTTTATTTTTGCATTAGAGGGAAAAGATTAAAGGGGTTTAGGACAAGGACCAGGCAAAGCATTGGTAAATGTAATTATATCTGGTAATTGGCTGGGGTTGCTTGTGTGTAAAGCCCTTTTTACACTGTGGTTCCGCTTCAGCGCCGTAACGAAGCTCCACCGTCGTGCAGCCTCTGCCATTTTACATTGGCCCATGCAACGCCGGCGTAAAGCCGCCCCAGTGTGTGTTTTTACATTGTGTTCTGGCGTTGTGGAAGCAAGACGTGCTCCAGGTGTAAACAAACAGCATACACGCGGAACGACTTTGCCACACCTTTTATTCTCTGTGTGTTTTACATAGAAGACAGAACATAACAGAGGCGTAATAATCCCGCCTTGAACTGGCAGTGTAAAGGGGGCTTAAGTTTCCCCATATGTGATATCAAGATTGAGATGCTAACAGTAGCTTAAATTCTGAGGGCATCGGGGACTAGTTCCCTCTGCAGGACTTTTTTTTTTTATTATAACCTTTAATCCTGCAAACTAATCTGACCTAGTTATTCAGTCATCCTTGACCGGAGAAGTTAAGTCTGGTTACTATTCTAGTTGGTAAGATAGCTTGCAGGACACACTAATGATTGCAGTTTACATTCGAGCAGATCAACACACTGTAATCCATTCATAACACTTTTTGCTTTCACGTTCTTGGCTTTGAAAAGTATTTTATGTTGTTGTAGATACCTAAGTTAATAAAAAGAAAACTCTAGAAGATCCAGTCCTAGCTCATGCCCCTTTGCCAGTCTGATGATGTATTCAGAGGCAACTACGGATGACCCACCAAAGATAGTCGACAAATCCATTAACAGCAAACCTCCAGATTCCACAGGAGGAAGTAAGGTGTGACGGATAATCATCAGGCCCACATTTACACTCCTCTCACACCCTGTTATCCAATTTATTCTGTAGAAAACATCACTTTATCTTGCATAAGGATTTTTTTTTACTCATTGCAGTTAATTATATTGAGATTAATTCCCTGATTATCTGTCATTTTAATAACGATGTCACAATTTTTACTCTTGGCCTGCTGCCTAATTTTCCTCTGCAGAGGTCGCACGAGGATGCGGCAGAGTCTCTCATGGGTAGAGAGATACTTTGAGCTCCAAAGACAAGAAGATAATAGCTGCGTGTCCTTTATTTTTGTGCACTTTCTTTTCAGAGTTTGTCGTACCCAGGCTGGAAAGAGAGCAGCTATTGTCTCCCTGAGGAGGCACCCCGGCTACACCAGGTGAGAGTTACAGCTGCGGGTTTTTAGCAAATGTAGAAATGAATCCCCTCTGTTGGTAGAAACATGTGGATTTAAGCTGATATTCTCCCTGAAACAGATGAAAAAAGCAACCTATATCTTTAAAAAAGGGAAAGCAGCGACTGTTTGCTCGCCGCAGGTATGCTCAGCTCTCAGTGCTTCTGTGTCCTGCAGGCAGTGGAGTCCTGGCAGTGAAAAAGCTGTGGCATTTGGTCCAGTGTGTGCGCATGTGTGTATTGTGAGATTGTGTGCAACCCCCTAACCCCACCACAGGGTGCAGAGACAACATCCTCTGGGGGCAGCCGAGGGTACTTCCAACCGGCTGACATTTCTGACAGCCTCTGATAGAGCGCAGAGTGTTGAATTATTCATTCAGGTGTTGTGGGGAAAGGTTGCCATTTTCACAGGAGAAACTAACCCCCAGATGAATTGTGGCTGTTTATCCCGGCAAGTGAATACAGTAGTAATGATTTGGGGCTGTGATGCCTTTTAAGCCAAATGGCAGGCCCATTCTCTGTCAGCTCACATGTCGAAAGCTCATGCATCTTACTGCTTCTCTGTCCAGAGCCAAAACCTCTCCAACTTAATCAGCTGGGTTTTGTTTTTCAGCTCGGGCAGTTTGGTGGGAATATTTCACGTGCTGGTCTGTTTTTCAGCTACTCCATCTTCATGTTTATGGAGGTCTTAAAGGGCCAGTTCAACCTCAGTGCTATCGTGCTATTATGGGGAGCTAATGCCATCATGGTAGGAAAAAAATGCAATTTTGCTCTGTGCCTTTGGAGGACGCTTTCTGCTTCTCCAATGGGCCCTGGAAAACCTCCGCCAGACTATGTAAAACACGTCATCTGACGGAGGCCAGGGAGCTCGCTAAACTACACTTCCTCAATCTAGGACGCCCGCCTCCGATGTCATGTCTCATTCTAAATCGTCAGGTTTGAAATGCAGACTGCAGAGCTGAAGATTTTATAGACGATCCAGCGGTATATTCTCATCGTATTTCAGATTCTGTCCCACTGTAGTAGGTTGTGTTTCACTACAGCATCTCTCGCTGGGCTGTTCCTTTCAGAGGGGGGGGGGCGCAATGCATGCTGGGTGTTGTTGGAATGTAGAATGGGCGAAACCTCGACCAAATATTATTGCTTCTATTGATTACAGAGAACACCAGCTTTGACTGACAGTGGCTTTTTCCGGGGGTCAATTGCTCCTTAAGCAAGCAGGTTCCTCACAGGAGCTTCAGCTCGTTTAATGGAAAATCATCAGTTCACGAGGCATATTTAACTCTTGGAAACCATCTCAATAATACTTACATAACCATGATGTTAAACTGACTGCAACAAAAAAAAAGGATGATTTGAACACAGCTTTTCCCTTTTATAAATAGTGTATGCATTCATAAGTGCAGTAATAACACAGAAATGTAAAATCTCCACCAGTAAAAAGAGTTTCATCTAGCAGGATAATCATAAGGGGGAATAAGGAAAAGCAGTGCCATGGGAAAAAAACATTATAGCTCTTTTAATAGTCACAGTTAAGTAAAAATAATCACAATTCTCCGTAAAAGCACAAACATGTCAAAACATATGCATAATTGTGTTACATAATGTCATATAATGTATTTCAAATGGCCTTAATTCTCTCTAGGACAGAGATTTGTCTCATAAATGAGATAATCCCAGAACACAGACGCAGCTGTACTGTCTGAACTGTCTCTTTGCCATTTAAAGATGAGTTAGAAATTAGGACACAAATTTAAGATATCCACTCGAGTTTCATGCACCACACCCATCATTTTATTCACATCATGTGTACAAAAAATGGCTTTGTTTTACCGCTTTGGCATTTGGCGTTGATTATATGGGTTCTATCCTAGTGTTTTCCACTTATACCTTTGACTGTCCCATCCCTTCACAGCCTAGTTTGTCCTGCCACACACAAAGATTTGTTCTCTTCTCATAACAACATAAAAGAAGTGTTTTGAGGCCTTAGCTCACATGCACTAGAACATTCCTTGTGGCATCCAAGAACCCTGTGTCATCACAAAGTGCAGCGTGTAGAAAAAAGTGTGTGAAACCTGGCGTTCACAGCAGCCTGAGCTGAGAAGCCTGGGGATTACTCCAACATACTTTTACCTACAGATCTGAAATAGCATAATACCCCTTCTTTAGATATAGACGTCTACAGCTGGCTCCCTTTGTTACGGTTGTAACTCTTGATTTTCCTCGCTGACGGTCACTTTCCTTTTCAGACTGTTTGCTTCATCTGAGCGTCGAGTTTGTTTCTTTTTCTTTGGATTTTCACTTATTGTTGAAGTTGTATCTGTAGTCATCGATCTTTTCTTTGTTTGTTCAGCCATAGTAGATTACTGTTTACTCATAACACTTCCAGAGACCGGAAAAGCAGCCGCTTAGCTCCGCCTACCCTCTCTGGCAGACCAACCACTGCTGGCTGCTGGAAAACGCGTCACTAACTGGGCGGCGCTTGTGATTTTTTTCACGAGCGGTTTCCCCCAGCAGTGGTTGGTCTGCCAGTGAGGGTAGGCGGAGCTAAGCGGCTGCACTTCCGGTTTTCGTAAGCATTGCGAGTAAACGATAATCTTCTTTAAAAATAAGTGAAAATCCAAAGAAAAGAAACAAATTTGACACTCAGATCAAGTCAGTCTACAAACGATGAGCGAGGAAAATCAAGAGTTAGAATCACGACAAAGGAAGCCAGCCATAGACGTCTGGTTAAACTCGGGAGAGTGCTCTTGTAATCACTGATTATCGCCAGTGGGAGGCGCTCAAGAGCTCAAAAGTTTAAATCTTTGAGATTGTTACTTTAATAACTGAATTGTTCAAATTTATGATACAATTATTAGAACACCAAATTGTTCAGCACAAAGTTCTTCATAGTTTGCTGTCAAAGTTCACCAGATTGATTCATCTTACTTTAAAATCTATTACGTGTTCATCTCGGGAGAAAGCCTCAGACACCCCTCGAGGGTCCTTCCACCACAGTCTCACAAAATCCTGCTGAAAAAGTAAATCCTTGTATACCAACAGCATTCGTGGGCCAATATGGTGGCACGCTGTGCTGCTCCATGATGTTTTTCTAGAGTGTAGACGTCTTTAGTGTCCAATTTTGTTTCTTATTTCCTGTCTTTTCCGTCCTGCTTTGTCTCAGTAGACACTACAGAGCCCAGTCAGTGTTTTGGCTCTTACCCTTGCCTGTGGTACTCCGTCACTTATGACTGCGCCAGCTTGTGTTGTCACAGTCTGCCATTTGTCTCTGGCGGTGTTGACATGAAACAACCCGGTCCGTCTTGTCAACACTACTGGAGTCCTGTTTCATTTCACGTTGTAGCAGGCAGATAACACTTCCCACATTGTTCTGCGTCAAAAGCTCCCGTATAGCATTGTATTATGACATGAGAATAGAGAATAACCCACAACATCGTAGCGGGTCTGATCACTGTAAAGATTCCCTGAACCCTATCTGTCTTGTTGCCACCCAACGACCCCCATGATCTGAAATGTTAAAAGACACTGTCCCCTCCACCCTCCTCTCGGCACAAATGTCTACATTTTTTACCACCTATCAAGTCGTCCTTCCAAGCATTGTCATTTTTAATGAGCTTTTCAAGCCAGTCTCTGGTCTGTGGTGATGATTCACTCCCACAAAAAAGAATAACTTGTTATTGACTGGGAGGACAGACGGCGGTGATGAGAAAAGGCGTAATGGGGTTTCACTTCAGAGCTTCTTGGCTTTCAAACACAAAAGTTTCATTGTGTGTTCACGTATTGATGATACATTGCTTCTTCTCAATGCCTTTTATGTTCTTGTCACACCACATACAGCAGCCTGTCATTGAGTCTGCAGCTTTCTTCTTCTCTTCAGCATATTATTTGCAGCTTTCCTGTCCTGTTGTCACAAACATTAGCGCATATGGTGCATCAAACACAGTTAGAAACACACCCACTTTCCTGCCAATTAGAAGATATGAATCAGTTTAAAATAACAAAAGCTGTGCTAAAGTGAAAGAGTCACTTTAGCACAAAGAGCTAACGAAATTAGTCACGTCTGAGGCAAGGTCACTGAGCCACCTCCCACACTCTTGGCAGCCGGCAGCCACTCCGGGGAAACAACTTTTTGCACATTCGGAGCTACGAGTCATTAGCGATGCTGATAGAAACACACTTTAATTAAGACTGCTGCATTTTGGACTAAGATGTCACATCTGAAGATTAATAAGTAATATCAGGGGTGTGGTGGTATGCAAATGGAACAGACATGCCTCCCAGCTAAACTGGTGCACTCGCTGTATCACCGAACTGAGCCAAATTAGCATGCTGGAGCACAAGTGCTCCGTGCCCCCCTCCCAGGCTGAAGTGCTTGGCTCCACTTGTAGGCGAAATATTACGAGCCAGCTGCTTGCGAGATAACAAATAAGAACTGGAGCAGCAGAGGGTGGAAACATATGCAGGCGCTTGTGCCTTTGCATGTCTGCTTTCACCCTCGCAAAAATCTAGGTCTCATGAAAAGAAAGGTCACCACAATACTGTAAGGTCAGTGTGGCTCTGACCCTCACTCTTCATTCTCAGCACACTGAAGTGGCTCTCTGTTCTATTCGATGTAAGATCTGGACAACTGGGTTAGTCCTCATGAAATCATTGCAAAACGGATGTTTCCAGAGCACGTTGGTGCTGCTGCATTTACATCATGGTTCTATTAAGGAAACTGGATCTGTGTTCCAAGAAGTGACCTCGTTCATTTTAAATGTATTTAAAATGTATATAATTTTAAATCAAGTCGGTTACTCTCATACAAACGTTTTCTCAGTTTGCTTGGGATGCTGCGTTTATGTGCTCATTGAGCCCTGCAGTCCTTCCCTAGCCTGCTCAGTGGAACACGTGCACATTAGAGACTTGTTCACATAGTATGGCTCACTGACCCTACCTGCATGCAAATGGATTTTCGAGGCAAATGTTTTCAGAAAGCAAAATCTTCTTGGATTAAACATCAAAAGGTTTCACATCTTTTATAAAGGTGGTTCCTGGGGGAGAGGTTTCCTTGTTGTACCACGAGCAGCCACCAGAACGTCCGGACCCCATCCAGCTTCCATCAGGCCTTTCTCAGACTCGACCCTCCGCAGTTCCTCTCTCAGTTCTCTGGTGGCATTTCTTTTGTAAACATGTTGTCTTTAGAGGCTTTTTTATTTTTATTCTTTTTACAACAATCCCTGTAAATCCCCTGTAAGCATACAACGTTGAACAATCAAGTGAACACATCTGCCATTTGTCCAACTTCTTTTGAGATCCTTTTCTTCTCTGCTCTTTGCATGTGTTTTACTACTTTACTGCAACCACTTGTCTGTCAGTGTAATGGAACGAGACAATGAGCAGAGTCGGGATGGCAAAGGTATATGTTCTTGGACACTTTTATGAGAGAATGTTTAAAGGGATCGATTTTTGGGTTGTATGAGGTACTTATCAATAGTAAGTGTACAACATACAGTAGGTAACAGTCAGCACGGCCCCTCTTAGGAGAAGCCGGCCGCAGTTCCTACATAGAAGCTAAGCACCGCTGCAGACGGGGTCAGGAGTACCATGTACTTTAGCCACTTAATTAAAGGGACTACAGATGCGAATTAGCTTAAAGCTATAATCTGGTACGGTGCATCAAATGGTGACATTTATGTTTTAAACTGTACATGGTCCCTTTTAAATTTCAGTTCAGTTTAAGTGTACGCTGTATTTTAGGTTTTTGTCACCGCTTCACGTTGACATCAGACAGACCTTTCCATCGGCACTGTGTCTTACAGTCTGTGTCTTGTCGTTCTGCACAACGTCCCTGAACACTTAACTTAACTGTACTTAAATGGACTGTACTTATATAGCGCTTTTCTAGTCTTTGCGACCACTCAAAGCTGCTTTAACACTACATGGCACTTTCACCCATTCACACACACATTTATGCACTGATGGCAGAGGCTCCTACGTAATGTACCCAACTGTCAATCAGATATCATACCCGACATTCATACCCGTTGGCTATGCCATGGTTCAGTGTCTTGCCCAAGGACACTTCGACATGTAGCCTGAGGGAGCTGGGGATCGAACCTCCGACCTTCCGATTGAAAGACGACCACTGAGCCACAGCCGCCCCAATGACTGCTGTCGTTAGTTTTCTAAATACAGTAAGCTTTAAATCATTAATTTGGACAGCAGAATATTGTAATTGATAACACTAGTTCATATCATCTCAATACAATTTCACTGGAAACATATAAAAAACGATATGAATTGTTTTCCTTCCCTGACGTACTTTATTGTCAAGAAGATATTGCCTTTATCTAACGTGACATCTTATCTCAGAGTCACAGTCATTCTGAATCTGCTGAGCCTCCTCTAACATCCACATAAGCTCAGCCACATTACATTTGATCGCACAGACAGCGCTGTAATACTTCTTATGAATCCCAGCCAGCTCCAACAACAAAGCATCATACAGGCGACAGTGTAAACCACCTTGACTCTCCATCTCATCACAGTAATGAGCTCTGTAGCAGCGTGCACTTTGACCTTCTTCCCCTCACAAAACTGCTCATGATGTGAAATTATTAAGAAACACAGAGGAGTGCTTCCTCACCCGGTCTCCTGGCAAAGTCACCTCGACAGTTGCTTCTGTGCGTGAGTCTTTTAATTTTCCACCACAAAATTAATGCAAAGGTAATTACGCGTGCAGCATGAGGAAAACAAGCAAACAGTATTTGAGGAAAGGTTACGCTTGGAAGCTAAACCGCCTTAATTAAGCCATTAATCTGGCCAGACGTAACACGTTTCCCCCATAATGCTCTAGTTAGGTGTCATTTGTGCCCGCCTGCTGCTTTGGTGTGCTCTGATTTGGATGATTTACAGTGCACTTGTGTGTGTGTGTGTGTGTGTGTGTGTGTGTGTGTGTGTGTGTGTGTGTGTGTGTGTGTGTGTGCGTGTGTGCATGGCTGTGAGGGATTAATGCAATGACACAAGCATTTGAATATTACTCATCAGCTTTGATGGTTTTGTACGTGTCTGACAATCACAGGAGATGGATGTGATGGATGTGTGCGCCTTACATTTGCTTTAGTTTTTTCTTCCCTGTCATTTGGACTGTTGGATTGTGAACATACATCATTATTAAAGCCCTGTATTTATGACATCTGCTCGTGTGTCTCTCTGCTTTGCAGGCGTTTGGCAACAGCAATTAAGCGAGGCCAGAGCTACTTCCACCTCCTGCGGAAAGAGGAACAGCAGGAGCGAGCGGAGGAGGAGAGGCAGCGGATGAGGAGGGAGGAGAGGCTGAGAACAGAGCCACAACCTCCCAGTTTCTCCTCTGACTCAGACAGCGACTCAGAAGGGCGAGACGGCAACTCACATCAGCTCAGCTTCATTTCCTCTTGCTGTGTCTCTGGCGTCGTTTCTCAGCCTGGATGCTGTGTGTAGTGTATAATATACTGTACAGTATACTGCATCCACTTATGTTGCTTTCAAACAAATCTAGGCTCATACTCGTAACTAAGGTCTTAACTTTTAGATTTTTAGACCACTTAAAGTTGGACATCCATTTTTTTGCATTAAAGGAAAATGTTGACACATTTTATGTGGATGTCCAGTCAGTGTTTATGGTTAAAGTGTTAAAGGTATAATAAGCTAACACCAACAGCATCACGGTTACCTTTGCGCTAGCATGCTAACCTCTGGTTAGCTTGTCCTACCCAGTTTGAGGCACTTACCTGTCCAACAGAAAGAAGGCCAACTCTGCATCGCTCTTACACCATGTTCGCCGGTCTGAATGGGGCCCAGTTGCTAATTTGAACCACTCCCACACTCAGCTATACGCTGTGATTGGCTCAGGGAACCACAACAGCACCCCTCCTGAAAACATCCCGAGCAAAGCAAAACAAGAGAACAGATGCAGAGCGAAGGGTCTCACAAGGGTCTGCACACACACTCACCAACACACATGTATAGAGGCCCATAAGTGATGATTTATATTATATTTTATTTGTAAAAGTCTATATTTTATTTTTCTAGGAAAATCCTATTTATTATACCTTTAAGTTTAAGCAACAAACTAATCAGTGTGTGCTATACTGAGAAAGGTGAGGTCTCCTGCTCGTGGATCAGTGCCAGCAGTGTCTAAATGTATTGGATGCATTGCCTGCTAGCTGCAGCCTTGGCCCTGCTGCATATCTGTAGTTACATACTCGGGCTTGAATAGAAAAATGAATATCCAGTCAGAAAAATGTGTCCTCGTCCATAACATCCTCTGCTCTCATATTTCTGGATACAATTTTTTTTTGCTGTTTGAAACGTAGTTAGTTTGCAATACAAGTAAAGCAAAAGCAAGAAATCCAACCTGTCTCTTTAGAACAACAGATTCAGCAGCTTATTTGGATAGATTAAAAAATTAAGTTTTAAATGAGCAAAGGATATCTTTGAAAAAAAATAGTTTTGCTCCTAATGACTTTGCAATGCAAATAATTTTCTGTGCTGTATTAATAGGGACTTTAAGCACAGCGCCTGTGAAACATCCCAACGTGTTGCCGTAGTGGTAGAAATCTAATAGCAGTAAGCAACGATTTGTAACAACAGCTACTTCTGCTTCTTGCAAAATCCTGACTGCTGCTGGGAACGGATGACATGTCTATGACAAACAGGAAAAATAGTCAAATTAGTGAGTATCTTTAATAAATATACTAATAGTCCATACAAATACTGAAGGTAGAATCGAATATAAACGCAATGACAGTGTCAAATACGATAATAAACATATAATTATCTCCTTGCACTCTGACGTTGTACTGACTACTGCAAACCAGTCTTTCTCCTGTAGTAGACAGCTGAGCTACAACGACAGGCAGTGCGCAAAGTGGAGCTTTTTTTTTCCCGAAGGCCATAGCAGTCCCTTCAACCATCGCTGCTTAAACTCCCTGCTATTGTAGCTCCACTCCTGCCTCTGCTGTCTGCTCTGTACAACACATTTGGCATGTCTGTCTTGGAAGAAAAATCCAACCTTCTCTTCCCCACAAATATCACTTTTCTGCATTTTGGTATTTTTTTTCTATGAAAAATCTTTAGTTTTCTCTAAATCAAGAGCGAAAGCAAAAGATCAGATCCTATCCAAAACATATCTCAGTTAGGATTTTGTTTTTGTTTTGTGACATTTGGTCATTGTATATTTAAGCCTATTTATGAATTTCCTCTGAGGATTGTCGAGTTACATGACAGCTCAAATATTTATTTTGAATCCAGGTAAAATTTTGAAACATATTTGCTGCTTGGTTTCAATACAAACTGTTTCGAACTGTATTAACATCAGCTTCAAAACATCTACATAATGAATTCTTGTGAAACCTTAACTTTCCAAGCTCATATAGCTGAGATATACAGTAGATCAGCAAAAGCTAATTGAGGTCATGGTTAGCTAATCTTACCTGTGCTGTATCTCTGCTGCGTTCAGGTGGCCCCTGCCTGCAGGAACCAGCTGGTCAGGTGTGAACAAAGCAAGGCCACTCAGTCAGCATGACTTTTCACCCCTGTCCAACCCTCTCTGACCTCCCCCCTGCTGAGTGAGCACAGAGGTAAGGTTAATATACAGCATAATCACTCAACCAGATATATGATGGCAGTCTCAAAGGAAGCCGTTTATCTGAATACATTTTAAAATACTAAAGGTTAGAATGTGGTGGTCAAAGGTTTAGGTAACTGTATCTCCCTTAAACAATCTAAGCAAGTATTTATATGCTTATTATTACCACATTTAAACAATAGCTGTGTCCCAATCCAGGGGCTGCAGCCTTCAAAGGACACGTTCTACAAAGGATGTGCCAATCATAGCCTGCATAGACGAGCTGAAGCCGAACTGAAATGAGACGGTCTGGTCTGTGGAGGATTTCCTGTTTGCGTCACCAGCTGTTTATGCCCTTATCCTTCCCTCAAATCTCCTTCCCCAAATGCCACGACTGTCGCCTAGCAACAGGTAGCTAGCGGGCTAACTGGCTAGCATAACGTCACGCAACTTAACCTATTATTTTAGGTAATTTGCTTTCGTTTTCTTAAACATGTGTAACGCTAGCTATTGGACTGAGTTGAAACCAAAAACGTTTAAATTTCAAAGTGTATTCCTCGGCCGCGTAAGAGTCCGCCATCTAGTTTGAATTGGCGTGCAATGAATCTCAGGATACGTTGGGCCGTGACTGATGCACCCAACGGATCTTTCGCGACCCGAGAAAAGGAGGACACATTTGTCGGCTGCATCTGAAGGAGCTGTGGAATTGGGACAGCCTTCGACGCGCCGCTGTGACGCAATCGGCCTTCAAATACGGCTTTCAAAGGTTGCAGCCCCTGAATTGGGACACAGCTAATATGTCCACCAGTATATTATGATGATCAAGGTCAAAGGTTGTTTCTGGACATTATTTCAGTCCCATTCTTGTCAAAGCAATATCTCAGGAAGGCCTGGAGGAAATCTCGTCAAATTTGCCAGAATCATCTTGAAGTGAATTGATCTTGAATTCAAGAACAGATTTAAGTTTTGTTGGGTAAAATCAAGGGTCAAGGCCATGTGACCCCATGTCTGTCTGCTTATTGTGCATGAAACATCCCTGCAACGACTGGTGGGAATTTTATTACATCTGGATTATTGTTTTTAACAGTCTTAGGTAATAATACCATTCCTGATCAATCACAGTCTACCCCTCACTTACCTGTTCTTATACAGCCCTTTGAAGGCTTTGAAGGCTGTTTTGTTTTTAGGGTAATGTATTCTGTCAAATATGTTCAATATACATGTACTGTATATCCCCCTGTCCCTGTCACGCAGGAGATGTAAACGGCAAACTGACAAGTTGCAGTACAACTGCAAGAAAATAACTGCCTGAGGAGCAGCAACAAAGCAGCAGCACATTCTTACTTCCAGAGAATGACAAAAATGCAGCTGCCCTTCTTTGTCCTTCTGCACTAACAGTATGTAACCTTCACATATATGGTGCTTATACAATGCTGAGCTGTACTTAAACATTTGCTGCTGTAGTGGAGACATTTTAGGCTGTGTTCCCTCTGCATATAATGTCAGGCAGGAAGGTCTTCACTTTAGCCAGATATGAAAGTTCAGTGACACATTTGTGGAATCAGAGAATAAAAAAAACCATAAATATAAACATATAAACATAAAACCTTAGAAAATCAGTTTATTAGGTATAACAGCTGACTATTTGATCCTGCCAACATGTTTTAAATGAGGGCAAAGGTTCCGATCGTAGCACCACGTTAAAGAAAAAGGTGTAGTGGAAACATTTGATTCATGAGCGTCATTGCACTTCGTCCTCCCTCTTCTGTCAGTCAGCGTTCATCCGTTTGATTCGTGTCAAACAGATGTGATACTACACCTCAGCAAACATCAAACATAGAAACACAAACACGGCACATTGCTGAATATTTAATGTAAAACATCTGACAGTGAGGGATGCTCCTGATGCGCTCGTTTTGTTCTTTCTTTCATACGGCTGACTCCTTTGATGCTGCGTGAACCAGAGCTAACCTCTCCTGTAAAACATGTCAGGAAAAGTTTTCTGTTAAAAAATCTGCTTTGTTAGAAACTCAGATGTCAGCTGACAACACAAACACACAGAACGCAGGTTAACAAAAGCAACATTAAGTAGTTTCTGCTCTCAGCTGTGATCATGTATAGAGGATTTGATGACAATGATGACTACAAGTCACCAGAACCAGCTTTTGAACAAAAGTACAATACAGTAAAGATCACACATTATGTTGTGTTTAAACAGGAAGAAGGAACATTTAAGCTTTCAGACTAGAAGATACTTGTTGTAACAGTAGTTTAATAAAGATATGTTTGCACCTCTTTTGTACCTGAATATTTATCATTTATATACGGTAATTTCATCTCTGCTTTTTGCAGATGATGTTGTCCTGTTGGCTTCATCAGGCTGGGACCTCCAGCAGGCATTGGGGCGGTTTGCAGCCGAGTGTGGCACGGTTGGGATGAGAGTCAGCACCTCCAAGTCTGAAGCCGTGGTTCTCTGCCGGAAAACGGTGGAGTGACAGGCGGATCGGTGCAGCATCAGCAGTAATGCGGGCGTTGTACCGGACCGTATCGTGGTGAAGAGGGAGATGAGCCTGAAGGCAAAGCTATTCGATTTACCAGTCGATCTACGTTCCAACCCTCACCTGTGGTCACGAGCTGTGGGTAGTGACCGAAAGAATGAGATCGCAGATACAAGCGGCTGAAATGAGTTTCCTTCGGAGGGTGTCCGGGCTCAGCCTCAGAGATGGGGTAAGCAGCTCGGAGATCCAGGGGGAGCTCTGAGTAGAGCCGCTTCTCCTTCGCATCGAAAGGAGCCAGTTGAGGTGGTTCGGGTGGTTAATTATCTTAAAAATAATAATTACAAACACAAACACAAGCTATGTTCTGCTGCAATGAACATTTCAAACTATTACAAACACAAGTTATCTGACTTTCTTTAATCTCTACTATATTTCACTTTTGCATTTGTAAATGATGCATTCATATTTTAAATCATGAAAAGCTAGAGTAAAAAATCTTTACAAAATTCCAAATCAATAGCAATATAGCAATAGCTATTTTATATATAAAGCACATTTCGTTCCAGGTAAGCTCAATGTGCTTTTACATCGGGGGTACAAACATAGGAATACCAAAAAGTACAAAACTATAGTAGTAACTATTCCTACGCTCGGGAGAGTGGATAGGTTTTGAGTTTAGTTTTAAAAGTAGAGACACTTATTACACTGAATTTGAATTTTATTTGAATAGGGACGATGCAATTTAACATAGTTCCAGTACATAGCACGAGACTGATGTGTTGCACAGAGAGTTTATAGCTTTCGCTAATTTTCAACTCTTGTCCCTAGTTGGGCCTTTACATATACAATATAATACAAAGTTAAGCAGTCCGTATCGTAAAAAAACAACAACAACATAGAACTACAGATTTGAAAGTACAGTTAAAAATATATGCTACACTATAACAACACACAAATACTATACAATAATAAATAAGTAATCTAAAGTACAATAAGCTAATTAGTACAGCCCTGGTTTGCTTTAAGCCAGCATTTAACCTTTGATGTAAAAAGTGTGTTCCAGAGCTGACAGCCCTTTATGGAGACGGCTGATTGTCCAAATTTAGATCTTCGATGTTGTATTTTACAATTACCCTTATTCATGCTCCTGGTTACTCTCTTACTGTCCTGTCTTTGGATATATCCGGTGAGGGGTTCAGGGGCCAGATTGTTAATACACTTGTAAACTAATTTGAGAAAACATAAATGCATGAAGCTCTCAAAACGTAATAGGCTGTATTTGTTTAATATGTGACAATGATGCAATCGGAGGGGTTTTTTGTCCATTACTTTCAGGGCCTGTCTGTACAACAATAGCAATATTCCAGGTTTCGAAGCAGTTTTTTAAAATATATTTCCGTCCTTTTAACCGAAAAATGTAATCTCTAGTTAATTGTCTTTAGGGAGTCAAGTCTTATTTTTTGCTGACCGCCCTACACACGGGTCTGTATGTGACTGACTGACTGACTGACTGACTGATAGCACTTTCAAAGCCGTAGAGAGAGAGATTTGCGAAATCGCAATAGCGGATCATGGAGCATATTGGACCTCCACTGACGCGACTCTCTGTCTATACGGCTCTGGATACTTTGTTCGGGGAGTAGGCGGGGCTGCTCCTCTGCCGCTCGTCCGCTGTCCTCACCTACGTCCGCAGCACACACCTGCTTTCAAACACGTTGTCATCGACAGTCCTTGTGACACATTGCCCACAAAAGCGCACGTTGACCTGATGCGGTCAGCCACATACTAGGTTTTGACCTAGTCTTGTTAGTCAAGTCATTGTAAAAAAAAATAAGGAACAAATTTAAGCGACGACCGACCCTTTTGTCCGCCTCCCATAGCTGTGGATTTCATTGCAGGCGTGTGCTGTTGGACGTTGACAAATCAAAGTTATAGTGTATTATAGAGTGTGTAATAAACCCTTTATCAATAATGTATATACTGCAGTAATCCTCTGTGTTGTACATTTGTCTGTGCACTGTTCCACAGGGACAAATCTACACCCTATGTTTATGATGCATCACCTCCAACCACACATGCATTTCCTGTGACACTGCATTGTTTGCCTTCGCCAGAGTACAGTCTTGTTTTCTGGCGAGACCTCCGGAAAATAACAACCATGTTGACAGGCTGTTACCTGACATCTGACAGATCCTAATCTAGCAGACGATCTGCCTGGCAGACAAATGGCCTGGTCGATAATGAAAAGAGCTGGGAGCGACCCGGGGCGGCAGCGTTTGTGTGCAGGGGGGAGCGAGGCAGAAAAAGAGGCAGAATTCATATTGTGTTTGATGTGTTAGGAGCGATCATGTGAATGGATGTGGTCATAAAGCCTCGAAGCGTGAAAGTGTCGGGCTGACGGACGGCACGGCTCGACTGCAGGTGACACCAGGCTTTTAGAGAGATGCTTTGTTTTGCATTTGTTCCCAGTACAGCAGCAGAGTAAAGCCTCCTGTGTCAGTGTTTATATCCACTTACTCTACCTGCAATAGACGACTTGACTGGAAATGAAGGTTGTTTGATGTGATTGGCTTTCCAGTGGCTGTTTGTGGCCATGGGAGGGGGCACCACACCATTGCTTTATGTCTTCCTGTTTACCTTTCATGATAGCAACTCGCATCCAATTCGAAATCTGAGCACATCTTAAAGAACAAAGTAGCTTTGTATTGTTGCTTCTAACACTTAAAATGACTTCTCTTACAATGTTAAAGGTATAACAGTATTTAATCAGGTAGTTTTATTAAAATTCAATAGAAAACAATAGAAAAATAAACTACAACACCACCATTTATGTCACCATAAGACACCAGGATCAGACAGGTAACAAACGCTTAAAGTACTAAACTTAACTGATGACAGAAAATAAAAAATTATAGTCACATGTATCCACATCTATAATGCTTCAAATATAAAAATAGAAATAATACATTTAAAATTCTGTTCAATTTAAGATCTAAAAAATCTTTAAAGGTTGGGTGTTGTGCTAATTTCAAGCTTCATATTTCACTCTGTGATACCTGTGGTGTAGCTTAGCATAATTTACAGTTAAAAAAACTTTTTTCTCACACTGGTGCTCTGTGCAGGCCCTCATACAGCCTCTGCCTGAAATGACTCACTCAGCTCTGTCCATTTAAGAAACCCACTGTCTTCTGATTGGCCAGCTCTCCGAAACTAGCTGAGTTTGTGATGTCACAAAGTGCAGCGTGTAGAAAAAACTGCGTGAAACCTGGCGTTCACAGCAGCCTGCAGACTGAGCTGAGAAGCCTGGGGATTACTCCAACATACTTTTACCTACAATTTTGAAACTTCACCCACGTTTAGTCTGGACATCCAACATTGTAACATTATATATATGTTTAAATGTGAACAGCATAATACCTCCTATTTAATATTTAATTTAATTTCACAAAATACTGCTGTGAAGATGTAGCCATCATGTTAGTTTGTAACCCCTCTCTGTTAAAGTATTATTACAATATTTATCTTATCTCTTAAAGTGCAGGAATATGCTGTAATTTTAAGTCCTTGCTGGTGTTATTTATTGGCTTTGATACTTAATCATTTATATTGTTGACCTTTGACCTTTGAGGTTTTTTCAGCTGAACCTAAATTCTCCATGTTTTTAAAACTTTAGGTCTTGCATGCAACTTTTCACCGACATTTTTTGTAATCAACCTATCAAATTCAATCGATTTTTATTTGTATAGCGAGTTATCTCGAGACACTTTACAAAAAGAGCAGGTCTATATAGTACCCTTTGTTATGTTATTTAAAGAGAGGCCCAACATGAATCACCATGAGCAGCAACATTCGGCTCATTGGCAGAAAAACTTCCTTTTAACAGGCAGAAACCTCGAGCAGAACCAGACCCATGTTGAACAGCTGAAAAGTGGGATAGAAGGAGAAGCAGGATTGTAATTGCCCTGTTTCTTCTGAACAATAAATGAATGCAAGTGGTACAAAAATGCATTGTTCAGCCTTGATGTACGTATATGGCAAAAAAAAGTGATGTTCTCATTTTGTAAAAACTTGTTAAAGTGTTTTTGCTTGTCGTATTTCAAGGCGTTGGAATTACCATAATGAAAGCATATAGATGGATTATTTAGATGAGCAAACCTCCAGTAGATGTTGAAGTTTGTGTGCTTCTGTTGCAGAAAGGTCATCCACCACCAGCTCCGCTGTCTCTGGAGGCTTTGACCCTCCAGCAGAGTCAGCTCCCTCACAGCCTGCTGGGACCCCAAGTGAGTTATTGTGGGGTCAAAGGTTGTTACCACCCACACACGACTAACAAGTGGTCAGTTAAATCAAACCAATGAATAAGAAGTTTCCTTTTTAAGCTGCTTCAGGCACGATTTCTGTCTTACAATACATCTAATCAGCCCACTCTCCTGTTTAAAATTCAGAGACTTTTTTTTTTAGTGGGAAATAAAATGTGAAATACTTTTAATTGATACTGGTGAACAATGTTCTGAATGCTCCTGCTGAAGCTAAAGGCCAAAACGGTGCATGCGAAATGTCTTCCACATGAATATTTTCATTGAATGTGTGGGCTGAATTCTGCATTCAATTTGGGAAATTGTGGCTGACCTGTGCAACTTCTATTTTATAAATTCATAATCCCTCAGTTATTTTAGACAGTGATCCCATTTGGCAGGATAATGGTGCATTCACGCTAAGCCATCAGACACAAAAGCACAGCGACAGTCAGGATCATGACAAGGGGCTCTCTTTATACTCCATACATAATACATAAACTGCCATTTATTAAAGAGCGACCCCGCTGCCCGCAGCCCCGGCCCAGAGGCTAAAACACAGCAGTACGAGCGAATGAGTGACACATCCATCAGAGATCGGCTCATTATGGTGCTGACCTACGCACGCTGACCGATGAGGAGCTTCTGTCAAACTCGCACTGTTTCTAAGCGAGTCACCTGCGTTGCATCCTGGCTGTAGAGAGCCGGTGATAAAGGGCGGCGGTGAGCAGGGGCTGCAGGCCCCAGCTGACAGTGCTGGATGAAATATAAAGTCCAAAGCTCCGGAGGGGGTCCAGGCTTAGCAAGGAGATTGCATTCTTCCATCTTCGTTGCCCCCCCCTCCTCCAGGTCTCAGCTCCTGTTATTGACCCTCCACAGGGAGTCCAAACTGACGAAATGGAGGGAAGGTGAAGAAGAAGCAGCCGCATGGTGCTTAAACTCATCTGTTAACCGCACAGGATTGCTGTTAAATGCATCTGTAGTGTGCTTTTAATATCAATGTTTACATTCCTTCTTTTTCTTGCCATGATTTTGATCTATGATGATCGTTACAATCTCTCTCAAAGTGTCAGAGGAGACCTGGACGGGGAGAATAAATGAATTCATAAAGTTTAAAGGCGACTGTGCCGCGCTCAGTCACAGTGGCTCCTTGTAGGATGTAGTACAGGAATATTATTGCACACCACCGTAAGCCTTGAATAATTGATAGAATAATATGAGAGAAAAGGAAGGAAGGGAAGGGAAAGAGCTACAAAGAGAATTTCTTTTTGTACCCAAACGTCATCATGTTCCAGCCTCCAGGGCCTTCACTCAGCTTCAAATCCAATTTCCCAGAAAGTCTTAAGCTTTATGGGCCAAATGATCCAGCCGAGGTATTACTGTACAGCAAGACAAGGAGAGGATGAAATGAAACATTATCACAAGGTTACGACACTGCCGGGCCCTCCACCAGGCAGCAGGCAGCTCTGATGCCTGGTATCAATCTGAAACACCGCACAGTTTTTACGATAAGATGAATTATGATTCTGATAATGGCCGCAGCGACTCTCGGGCTGTCTCTGCCTCGGAGGGCGGTTTCAACTAGCGGTGAGCAGCAGAAGGTCACCTGAGTGATGAATGTATCACAACAGTAGCTATTATTTTCCATTCACAGAGACCCTGGCTGTGGCAGGACCACGATAAAGACGCTCAGGAAAGAGAGAGCCATGGAGAACCAATGGGAGCAGTTTGTTTCAACCAAGGTAGCCCTCACTCTTTGAGTTTACTCTTTGTTGTTCATTTTTCATGTTATTTTTTTAATGAATTATTTTAGGGGTGGCACGATGATGTAGTGGTTAGCACTTTTCCTTCAGCTTCTCCTGCTTCCTCCCACAGTCCAAAGACATGGGTCCAATCCCAGTCTCCACACTCGGGGACTCACAGACTTTGAGGCGCGTTTCTGGTAAGTGTGTGAGTGCTTAGTGCTGTCCCACTGTCAAAACGTGCGTGAGGGCTCTGATGCGGACTTTTCATATGGAGCCAGATCACTCACAAATAGAATAAATGCACACAGAAGGTAACGGTTTTGTAGGCTTATACGAAAACTGACGAGACGAGCTGACTGCAGAACGTGTATATCAGGCACACAACACTCGCAGGACGTAAGACAACAATTCCCCAAATGAGCGTGCGCGCATGTGATTGGTTAAAAAGTAGGGATACATCTGATTCACTAGCGATGATTCCATGTTGAAAAAAACAATGCAAAACAATGCAGTGAAGTTCACAAACCGAAAACGCTTCGTGAATGTAGGTTAAACTGTTTGTATATAAATGTCCCAATGTCTAAAAATGGTTTTGTTAAAAATTACAAATACGTTTAAATACATACAATATATTTGTGGATTTTCATTACACATATTTGAAATAGGGGTGTCAATTAAAATATTTAATCGCAATTAATCGCAAATTCATCTGTTGTAAATGTATCTTAAAGAGATGTTTTAATCCTCTTATCAACATGGGAATGGACAAATATGCTTCATTTATGCAGATGTATGTTTATTATTATTGCAACATTCCAAAACAATGACAAATACTGTCCAGAATATTCTACAGAATCACCTCAAAGATACTGCATGCTCAAAAAATATGCTGAAAGCAGAACATGGCATGGCAGGGCTTTGAGGTTGAACTTGTCATTTAAAAGACCCTTTTTTTTATCCATTTCTGCTCACAGAGGTTTGTTTCTGCTGGCTATCCACAACATTACGGCTGCATCGCTTCCTGATTTCCCAAACTACGGGGCAGGCGGAGGGTCATGATAAAAGAGTCTGTGAGGGTTCACTGCTTTGGCTTTAGGTTGGAGATTGGGATTGGGCCATGCTCTTCAGGTGACTCTTAAATCGAGTGTGAAGTGTAGTCTGTCTCTGTGTGTCAGCCCTGTGAGTTACAGGCTCCAGTACCTTGCGCTATAGATAATAGATGGATTACTTATTTTATGTATTTATTTGTCTGTATTAAAACTATATAATTAAAAGAATATGGACACCAATGGCTGCACACTGCATCTACTTTAGGTTTGGCTCCAACCACCTGCATGTTTGGAAGAAGGAGGAATACGGGAGTGGTTTTCAACTGGTTGCAATCTGCATCCTCACCACTGGATGCCACTAAATCTTACACACTGGCCCTTTAATGCCTAAAGCCATGGAGGAAGTGATTCAGCAATCACATATGGTTGAATTGTTCAGTGTCTACATACTTTTGGCCATCCATCTGTCTAAGTTCTCAGCAGAAGGTTGGAGTCTGCCCAGAACTCTTCCAATGTCCTCTACCTGCCACACTCTGCAGGGAGAGAAATCCTGCACTCCACACACACACACACACACACACACACACACACACACACACACACACACACGCAATGCAAGAGTCAGGTTCATTCACTCACTCATTCTCGACCCCAACACTTATTAGACTGTCAGAGCTTAAATCTTGACACACAGACATGCTTAGTGAAACAGTTAAACATTCTTGCTTACACCCACCCACCAACATTTTCATAACCACACACACACACACCGTCTCTCTCTCTCTCCTAAGGGGATGGCTATGTGGCAGTAGAGGACATTTGCAGAGCTGCTGCTGGAGTGTTGTGCGTCCTTCCCTCCTCATAATTAGGCTGATGGGAGCGTCACACACACTTTAGGCTCGGGTCTTCTCTGACAGACAGGCGAGAGAGAGGGAAGGGCAGAGGGGAGCGAGGGGGGCAGACGTGTCTGGCTGCTTTCTGTTGCTCATATGTCGGACGGAGTTGAGAGATGGGTCTACCTATTGGTGTGTTCCAAGCTGTTGCCTGTCAGCTTGTGTGTGTGTGTGTGTGTGTGTGTGTGTGTGTGTGTGTGTGTGTGTGTGTGTGTGTGTGTGGTTTTGCATATTTAAGGCCTTGTGATGCTGAAATGTGGTCACGATGCCCTGATTTAAACGGGAGACTTTTTGCTTTAAGTCAAACAGATTCTCACTAATAAAAAAACTATAATTATAGGATTGATTGAAAGTCTCTGCTCTGGTTAGACAACACGCTGAGATATTTGTAGCATGACTTAAATGAATATTTAAACAATAACAAAGCAATCAGGGATGTAAACCATCGGAAGGTGCTGTCAGGGAGAACAGAGGCTATTTATAGCCTGTTAATTCCTGCTGACAGTAGCCTTAATGGATGAAATTATAGAACAGCTAATGTAGATATTCTGAGCAGAGACTGTATTTAAGAAGTTGAAGCAGCCACAGTGACATCACCCATTGATTTGTGGATTACTGTTTCGAAGCATATTGGCGATCGCCATGTTGGTTTTTGGAACTACTAATGAGATGTGTGATTGGTTGAAGCAGGGGAGGAGAGAGGGGTTAGAAAACTGGAGCAGTAACTTGGTTAGCAAGATGCATTTATATTCACATTAAAGGAGGGGTATTATGCCAATTTCAAGCTTCATATTTTACTCTGTGATACCTGTGGAGTAGCTTAGCATAATTTACAGTTCATTTGCGGGCCCTCATAAGCCTCTGCCTGAAATGACTCAGTCAGCTCTGTCCCTTTAAGAAACCCCGCCCCTACAAGCCCGCTTTCTTCTGATTGGCCAGCTCTCCAAAACCTGCTGAGGCTGCACTTTGTGATGTCACAAAGTGCAGCCTTTAGAAAAAACAGTGTGAAACCTGGCGTTCACAGCAGCCTGCAGACTGAGCTGAGAAGCCTGAGGATTACTCCAACATACTTTTACCTACAGATTTGAAACCCACATTTAGTCTGGACATCCAACATTGTAACATTACATATATGTTTAAATGTGAACAGCATAATACCCCGTCTTTAACAGTTATTGATGCTAATTTTAACTAGCAAAAAACAGGCTTTCACTACACTATGTACTGACTTTGAAAACAAGCAGCAGAGTCCTGAGAGTGTTATATAGTACAATCTTAACACTGGACAACACTGTAGGTCGCAGTGGTAGAGACTCTTCCACCACAAGGTCTCTGATTGTGCAGGCTATCTGCATTCTGTGTTTCAGTGATAAACTAAACACAAGCTGTCAGTAATGAAAGAGCTTTTCTTTGTCGTTTCCCCTCAAAAAGCCTTGTAGAGATCATCCCAGGCCCCCTCGCACCTCCTCTGCTTGTCTCCGCACCCACCGAAGGTCTTAGTGAGTGTATGCGGCCTCCCCCTCCTCCCTCAACTCCACCAGGGTGGGCAGCAGTGGGTCTCTCTGCTTCCAGGCACTGGGGAGGACACAGAGGAGACAGACCGGCCTCCCTCAGTTTTAGCCTTTATAAGTTGCAGATTTATTGAGAGATAGAGGAATACTTTTGTTGGATTAGTTTTTTCGTTGGCAAGAGATTTTAATGTCCACAGCCTGAATGTGAGGCACATATCAGTAACAAGTGTTAATGGAGGTAATTTGTGTCTCTGGTATTCAGGCACATTTACTCATCTCCTTCTAGGAATTCACTGCACAGAATAGACCCGCTCCATTTCCCATCATCATCTTCACTTTGCTGAGACATGAGCCAAATCCATCCATTATCTATACCTCTTATCCTGTTCAGGGTCATGAGGGGGCTGGAGCCTATCCCAGCTGTCATTGGGTGGGGATACACCCTGGACTGATTGCCAGTCAATCACAGGAGTGACACACATACCCCTTTCCCACCAAAATTAGCGTGTTGACGCGGATTTGTCCGCCCAGACCCAGGAGGACCCGCTTTTAAATGCTGATTGTCTCTGTTCCCATTGCCAGTGAAGTATACTGCTTTCGGTCACAAATGCGCCCGAAACAGGGTTAGTAAACAGTGAAGATGTTACGGTGGTCAGGTCTTTACTGTATCTATTACTCATTCAGTCTGTTTATTAAACTCAGCGCCGTCAAATTTGGAACGATGTTCGAGCGCTGCTCGGACGGAGACGGGCGGAATTTGTAGCTGAGATGACGAGGAGTCGCAGAAGTTACCGACGGAGCATAGCATCGCGCGGGAAAGGGGGCGGAGCTTAGCGTGTCGACACGGGTTTTGAGGTCCCATCAATGCCGATCGGATCCGAGGCGATAATAACCCGAGTCCACTGCAGAGTCATTTGACTCGGGTCTGAATGGCAATTGTATTCTTTCCTATTAAGTAAAAAAGCCAGGTGTTTTTCGACCAGTGGGGAAGAGACTATAGAGACAGACAACGTTGCATGCTCACACTCACACCTACGGGCAATTTTATAGTCACCAATGAACCTACCGAGCATGTCTTTGGACTGTGGGAGGAAGCCAGAGTACCTGGAGAGAAACATGCAAACTCCAAAAGGATAAGCGCACAACAGTACTCTTTCTTTGTTCCAAACACGTCCTCAACTCCACTTCTTGTGTCAAAACTGCAATGTCACTTCTATCTTAACATAGAGATAAACCTACACTCAACCCTACACCCAATATAAATCTATCCTGGACCGAGAGGAACAAAAGCACCAGCCGAAACAATCTCTCTTCACAAAAACACTTTCACTCTGAAAACAGAAAACGCAGAATTGCTCTGGTGTGATGGAAACAGCAGTTTGACACGAACTATGGATCAAAAGGCTTTAAAAAAGTCACCTTATTCCTGTGGATAGAGATAGAGACAGCTCTACTGAAAAAAGAAAATGATGGCACCTGAATTCCCTGTCCTCACACACGCACACACACACGCAGAGTCACCCACCACCTGCTGAGTCTGAAATAGAAACCAAAATAGGAGTTGGGTCTGCTCGATTCACTCCTCAGATGAGTGAGCAGAGCCTTTCTTTCTCGGATCAGACCTCCTTTACCCTGTACTGCTTCCCAGAATGCACTGCTCCAGGCTTCAGAGCAGAGTTATAGTTAGTCATCTGATCTCTCCCATCACCCCCCGCCTCCTGTAGATTACAGGTTTCATATCATTAACTGCTGATGAAAGAGTGCTCAGTGAGCAGTCGCTGCCCGAATCATTGTCAGGTTGTTGTTTCTCTTTTTCCTCTCCCTCTCTTTTCTCTCCCTCGTTCCCTCCCTGCTCCCTCGCTCTCATCATAAAAGGAGTCCAGAAATCAAAGGATTAATTCAGCGTCATTGGTTTAAAGCAATTAACTGCTGTTCAGGCTAATCCCCAGAGTTATGTCTCAAATCCAGAAATTGGCCACTGGAGACGTGCAGCTCGGCCCACACTGCATTGTTTTGTTGAAAGTTGAAAGAGGAGGGGAAAAAAGTCTTTTTCAAACTCTTTGAAGAAAAAAGGAAAACTTTGAATAATTAGACGGTTTATCTCTGCCTAACCCCAGTAAGTTTTTTCAGCAGTGCAGATAGTTAATCCGCAGCATTCATTTGGGATAATTAAAATAAGAACCCTATTTATTCAATCTAAAGGAAGCCAATTTGCAAAAGTTATTGGCTATTACAGATTTGGCTGAAGTCTTTTACAGCCTTTCCTCGTGAGAAACTGTGCTATACGTTTTAATAGGCACCTCATCGCCCTGATTTGCCACAGTGTGATTAATTTTGTCACAGCTCATAGAGGAGTTGAATCATTTAGGCGGGTATTTAACGTTTTAATGAAAGCTTTATACTCTCGGGAGGCTTCATGAGGATTTACTGTGTCATCGCTGCGTGTGACATCTCTGTATGAAATACTTACTGCTGCTTCAGTGGGATTACATATTAGGGTAAACCTTTCTCAAGCAACGTCATGGTGTAGTAACAGTGTGTGAGCACCAGGCGGAGCTATGGGATTATACATGAAAACAGCAGAGAAAATAAGACGTGTGAATTGTGCATGTATTGCCACAGAGTAAGCCAAAGTTACGACATGAAGACAAGGTTTGATCTGTTTTTTTGCACAATAACTCCTTATATTTCTATTTTGTATATTTCTCTCACCTGTTATTGTTCTATACTCGTATTTTTGGATTCCCTGCGTTTTCAGTGTTCTCCTCACACACAGGGAGAGGTTAAACAGTGGTCTCCAAAGGTATTAAGCCCTGTGTCACATGACTGAACCCCACAGCCCTCCTCATCATGTGACCTGCATGTCCCAGGAAGCAGAGACTCCAATCAACAACAATAACAAGACTGGGTCAAAACCTATTTTGTGGCTGACCTCATCTGGTCAATGTGCAGTTTTGTGGGCAATGTGTTACAAGGACTGTCCTTACGAGGTCGATGACAACGTGTTTGAAAGCAGGTGTGCGCTGCGGACGTAGGTGAGGACAGCGGATGAGTAGTGGAGAAGCAGCCCTGCCTACTCCCCGAACAAAGTATCCAGAGCCATATACACAGAGAGTCGCGTTAGTGGAGGTCCAATATGCTCCATGATCCACCATTGCGATGTTGCAACTCTATGTGTCTACGGCTGTGAAAGTACCGTCACTTAGTCAGTCACACACAGACTCATGTGTAGGGCTGACCCCAGCGGTCAGCCAAAAATTGGTAATCGGTATCGCCCCTAAAATCCTGATCGGTGCATCCCTATTGTTTATTAAAGAAAATGTATATTTATGTCTTGCAACAAATAAGATATGCAATCAGTTAATTCAAAAATGTAATATTGTTTCATATTTTATTAAAGGGTGTAATACCAAGCCTAATGTAAAATTATGGTATTTGTGAACTGATGAAGCTTAATACAATTCTAAAAATATATTTAAGTGATTTACTTGCACATAACAATTGTAGGTCGAAACACTGAATTTGCCTGAATTGTAAAATCCAAAGTGGCACTAAAAGATCAGATTTTTGGGAGCCAAGCAGCAGATGGAGGAGGCTCCTACTGGATGCTTTGACATAGAGGGTGTTGAGGAGGTGGAGCGGGTCGTAGGGATGGTGAGTTGACACTATGGATCACTTGTTATTGGTCTGTTTACATCAGCTTGTACACATTTTTACATCAGTTTAAGGCTTGAATATTTATCCTCTATCATGAGGCTCTCGAGTCTTTCCTGTGAAAGATGGGTCAAGTTTTATGGCAATGTAAATAAAGCCTCAGTACAGATACATTGCTTTATTAAAATACCTGGAAATTACAGTGTTTTAAACCCTGGAGCCTAAATGACTTAAAGGTACAAAAGTTGTTGGTACTGCTTCAACAGATTATTTTATTTCAGCTGGTACGTGCAAAACGAGCTGTAAGTGCTGCAAGTTAATCCATGGGGGCAAATGCTGATAATTAAAGTATGCCTCTAAAAGTTCTTGTTTTTGCGACTGACAGGCTCAGACTGTCTTTCTAAGTGTCTGACAACATTACGGAAAGGATCAGAGATAAACCTTTTTAAAAAGGGCGAGGTGCTTTTTTTTCACCCAACAGAAACATTTGTTACGTCACTCTCTTTAAGCTCCTATGAGGAGCTTTCAGTTTGTGTAGATTGTTTGGTGGCTTTAAACAAAAATCTCATCCTGCTTTCTTTGACAATCATATGTATCACTCGCCCTGGACAATGTAAACAAAGGCAGCGTGCAGTTAATATCATCTGACACCTACCCCCCGCCAAGGGCCTTTACTACGAAGCAAGTTCTACATAGCCAGGGTATCTTTTCCTGATCTGACTTCACTTAACCTAACAAAAGAGATCACGCTAAGTGGTCACACGATGCTGGTTATCAACTCAAAAAAATCTACCCAGCATTTCTAATAGCATGTTGACATACTGTATAAGGGGCGTTGTTTGGAGCAAATGACCAATCTAAACAAACTATGATTTTAGAAAGATATGATGAAATTACAATCTAGACTAAAATCCAAATCTACCCCGGTAAGAAGTGAACCACCTTCATAGTCCTGAAAACTCACGGTTAACCCTGAAGTTTCAGCCCTGCCTGCTCCACTGTTTACACAGACGCTGTTTGGCCTCTGTCTCGCCTCTGTTACTACCTCTGATGCCGGCTCGGAACCACTTCGCCCCACTATTCAGCCTCTGTGCGTTTTACATAGAAGATGGAACATATCAGAGGTATAATAATCCCGCCTTGAACTGGCAGTGTATAAGGAGCTAAAGTATTCCTCTGCCAGGTGACATCTATGATCCCTCCTGATAGTTCTGGGTCTCCCATGTCTCCAACCAGTTGGAACTTCCCTGGTAGAACCCTAAAGGAAGGCACCCAGGAGGCATCCTGATCAGATAACTGAACCACCTCAACTTGCTTCTTTTGATGCAAGAGCAGCGGCTTTTCTGCATATCTGAACTCCTAAGCCGATGATGGTTTAGTAAAAATGTTTTATTTAATATTATGTGGCGAAGTTTTAGTTTGTTTATTTATTTATTTTAATTATTTGTAAAACCTGTTTGCAAGAACATTCCTCTGGGAAAGAAGAACCTGACTGACTGAACTGATTGACCTGAGTGTTCAGAGCAGCAGATGTAAAGTAGAAGCAGAAGCGGTTGGGCTGAATAACGATCACACACAGCATCAACTGTCTGTTGAGAGCAGTCGAGCAGAAATTAGAATAAAAATACAACCTTCACATGTTGGAAATACCTGTTCTCTTTTTCTTTTTCACACACTCTCAGATGTTCACCAGAAAGTCACGAGAGAGAGCCACAAACCAGCAGCTCAGCAGACAGCTAAGTTCAACCTGGAAGGATCTAGAAGGATTTCAGCAGCTGTCTGTCTCATGACTTGTATTTCAGCAGCCTGTAAAATAATGATGATAAAATGATTATAACCCAGTATCATTGCCAGCCTTGTGCCATAAATCCTTAAATTCTGCCTCTGACTGCTGTTACTCATCCTGACTCTGCTCCCATTATGATTTAGACTCTTAGCAATAAATGTGACAGTAGCAAAGGTTTTATTTCCTGGATCATCAGCTAATTATAAACAGGACACAAGTCCAACCATCATAGCGAGAGCAATTTTCCTCTGACCTTGATGATTGTGTAAAAGCAAAGCAGCTACAGTGGTAGATCAACCTGTACTTTTCTTACTCTCTCTGAGGTGACAGCCCTTCAATCTGTGTTTCTTTTCTTAGTCCCTGTGAATCAAATTCAAATAAAATTTTATTTGTATAGCGCCAAGTCATAACCAGAGTTATCTCGAGACACTTTACAAAAAGAGCAGGCTGACTCTTTGTTATGTTATTTAAAGAGAGGCCCAACATGAATCCACCATGAGTAGCACTTAGTAACATTCAGTACATTGGCAGAAAAACTTCCTTTTAACAGGCAGAAACCTCGAGCAGAACCAGACTCATGTTGAACAGACATCTGCCTCGACTGGATGGGCCGAGAATGGGATAGAAAGAGGTGCAGGATAGAGACAGGCAAAGAGAGCAACAACAAGTTCTTGTTACATCAACAACAACAGGTAATACATACTTATGGTTACAATGCCAATAATAGTGGTACACTAGTGTGAAGATTAGCAAAATATAAATTAGCGAGAGAAGCAGAGTAATGATAAAGGCTGAGGTAATCGTAATTGTAACAGTTGAAGTCAACAGGTCTACTATTAGCATTAGCAGCAACAGTAATGATACTATGGGGAAGGCTGATGTTAGTAGTTGTTGCAGTCGAGCAGGTCCACAGCAGCAGGTGGTCTGCAGCAACGATCCCCAGGAACCTTCAGGACAAGGGAGCACGAGAACTCCCGGGAAGATATGTGGTTAGTAATGTTAATGGGACCAGAAGATACAGAGTTAATGAGCTGCATTAATATGACAGAGAGAGAGAGAGGGAGAGAGAGAGAGAGAGGAAGAGAGAGAGAGAGAGAGAGAAGCTTGGTGTGTCAGATCCCCCCGGCAGTCTAAATCTATAGCAGCATAACTATGGGCTAGTCCAAGCCTGAGCCAGCCCTAACTATAAGCTTTGTCAAAGAGGAAAGTTTTAAGTCTACTCTTAAAAGAAGAGAGGGTGTCTGCCTCCCGGACCTTGACTGGTAGATTGTTCCAGAGGAGGGGGGCCTGGTAAGATATGATGGTGCCTGACCATTAAGAGCTTTGTAAGTAAGAAGAAGGATTTTAAATTCTATTCTAGATTTTACAGGAAGCCAGTGCAGAGAGGCTAATACAGGAGAGATGTGATCTCTCTTCCTAGTTCTTGTCAGCACACGCGCTGCAGCATTTTGTACCAGCTGCAGAGTTTTTAGTGACTTATTAGGGCAGCCTGATAGTAACGAGTTACAATAATCCAGCCTGGAAGTAACGAATGCATGGACTAGTTTTTCTGCATCGTTTTGAGACAAGATGTGTCTGATTTTTGCTATGTGGCGAAGGTGAAAGAAGGCTGTCCTTGATATGTGTCATTTTCATTCCTCCTCGGGCCTTTTCACAGAGATCTCGCAGGCTATGTCATTAATCTTAACTGTGGAGCGTCGGTGAGGTTGTGGATGACGGGACAAAAGGGCAAGTTGTAAAAATGTTATCAGGGTCTTTCTACTACCTGATATTTACCTTGGCTGTTGAAGGTGTGACCACATGATTAGCAGCGTGCCGGGACTGATTACATGCGCCAGGTGACCAATTTCTCACAGCCAGTCATGTTGCTTTCAGTAACTACAAGATTACTGAAAGCAACACCAACAATTGACTTTAAAGAGTTGATTACAAACTTTTAACAGGTAAAAAACATGTGTGTGTATGCAGAACATGTCTTAGCACTTCAGTTGTATTTTATTTCAGTTTCTTCATTCAGCTATCGCATCCAAACAAATACAAACACAGAAAACAAATATGCAAATGTCCATCAAACATAACAACACATAAACACAACATATCTTACAGTCAGCCTTCATAGAAAACAGCATTCCTTTTTAGACTGCTTGCCTTCATCTGAGCGCCAAATTTGTTTTTTTTTCTGCGATAGATAGTGACTTTAGAGACATTTATTTAAATATAATCTTGGACATAATCACTTTAACTTGTCTACTGAGGCAGGGAGGCTGGCAGTAGGTTGCAGTTGCATGTACGTGAGAGCATAGGATTACCTTTAAATAACACAAATGCTCTGTATGGAGGGAGTGTTTGAATAAGCGCTGGGCCTAATTGTTCAAAGACATTTTTCTGTACTTATATGAAAATCTTTGAGACTATCACTTTAAGTGCTACATTGTTAAACTTAAAAGCTACAAAAAATGGCGCCATCAGAGCAATCTTAAGTAAATTCAACCCCTAAAGCAACAAGACATGGACCACATATTGCAAAAGCTCCTGAAGGATTATATGATCTTAACCCCAGACTTACAATGGAGGTTATCTTCGCCTTAAGGTGCTTTGTGAAACAGGGCACAGAGTTGATTCTGCATCTGAGACAAATATTCAGGCATCTCTATTTTAATAAGCATGACAATTAAACCCCATGTGACCTATCCTTATTTTAACATTCTGTTCTACATATAAACAAGTCTTACTTGTTGTGACCGTCCTCTGTTCCAGTTGGACAGCACCCGAGTCCAAAATGCGGCTTCAACCAAAGAGGACGGAGGATCCAACCGGCTCCAAGCCTGCAAAGAGTTCCTCGCCCAAAAGGTGCGACTTCAGCCGCACCCTTAATAACTATGAGTTATTTCATTTGAAGTACGTGACCTGTTGTATTCTTCCTGTTAAATTATTATACTGTTGACACATGTTTATGTTGTTTGCTCAGTTATATCAGTCTGTGTGTTTAATGCATATTTAAATACAGGTCAAATACAGTCAAGAGAGCCAGCACAGGATAAACCACATGCTGAGTGTAAGATAAGGTGAGCTCTTACAGCGTCTTTCAGTCCCTTTGTTTTCAGTGTTCTGCTCACACACAGGGAGAGGTTAAACAGTGGTCTCCAAAGGTATTAAGCCCTGTGTCACATGACTGAACCCCACAGCCCTCCTCATCATGTGACCTGCATGTCCCAGGAAGCAGAGGCTCCAATCAACAACAATAACAAGACTGGGTCAAAACCTAGTTTTGTGGGCAATGTGTTACAAGGACTGTCCTTATGCGGCCGATGACAACGTGTTTGAAAGCAGGTGTGCGCTGTGGACGTCGGTAAGGACAGCGGATGAGTAGTGGAGAAGCAGCCCCGCCTACTCCCTGAACAAAGTATCCAGAGCCGTATAGACAGAGAGTCGCGTTAGTGGAGTCCCAATATGCTCCATGATCTGCCATTGCGATGTCGCAACTCTGTGTCTCTACGGCTGTGAAAGTACCGTCACTTAGTCAGTCACACACAGACTCATGTGTAGGGCTGACCCCAGCGGTCAGCCAAAAATTGGTAATCGGTATCGGCCCTAAAAATCCTGATTGGTGCATCCCTACTCTCGGCATATCTCACTCTTTAATCTTCTATGCCACCAGATTTTTCAAATGCTTACTTTTATATCTTATGAGTACAAAAGTAGGCTACTTCAGGCTTCATTGTTTTTATCAATCTCTGCGTGGATGTATCGGTGAAGCACAATGAATATCATTCATGAATATATTCTATAAAATCGTACAGTAAAGTGGAAGTGTTTTACCGCTCTCTCTCTTCCTGCTCCCTCTCAAGATCTGCTCACAGAGCTCCTAAATCAAGAGACCTGATTGGTCAGTGGGTGGTGGTTAGTTCAGGTTGATCTCTTATCTCGGACATTACCTGCTCCGGAGCAGGTTAGGTGTTCAGCATAATTTACCATGGTGATCTACCCCGGTAAGAAGTGAACCACCTTCGTAGTCCTGAAAACTCAGAGTTAGCCCTGAAGTAACCTCGACACCTGCGAATCCTGCTTCGTAGTATAACCCCCAGCGGTTTCATCATCCTATCACTGATGGTCTGGTTTGCTTTTGTAGATCATATAGAGTAATCAGAATTAATTTCAGTCTGCTTCACAACCAGTGAAAAACTCCTCACAGGAGCTTTAAAGCCACCATAGTCCATTAACATGAAAAACATAAATTTAAGCTCTGACAACAGTATTATATTTGTTAGTCTATATTTTATTTTTCTCCGAAAATCCTACTTATTAAACCTTTAACCGACCGCAGTACACCCCTTGGTAGAGCGTCAAACACTACTGCAAACTCTTTGGGTGGGACTGGAAACTGAAATGTATTCATGAATTCTTGGTAAGAGAGCAGTTGTCCTCCAGCATTTACAAGTTGTTTAACATATATAATTCCATGATCAAACCACTTCCTGTAAAATAACGATTTGTTTTTATAGAGAATATTCTCATTGTTCCAGATGTAGAGATTAGTTGGTGAGAAATTATGCTTATAA
Organism: Semicossyphus pulcher; assembly: GCF_022749685.1. Lineage (NCBI taxonomy): Eukaryota > Metazoa > Chordata > Actinopteri > Labriformes > Labridae > Semicossyphus > Semicossyphus pulcher. The sequence goes on along the minus strand of NW_027211737.1, from coordinate 7,238,797 downwards.
ATCAGTTTCCAGGCAAGTAATGCTTGTTTATAAAAGTTTGACAGTTTAACTGGTAGTTTTTCTATTTTGTAGTTACACTTCAATAAAAAATGGATTCTACCAACAGCATTAAATACAAACTTAGGAAAAGTGTTCCAGATGCTATCTCTCTGCTTGATTAGATTTGCTAACCACTGCACTTTGAAAGTATTGTTCAGCATTTCAAAACTTTCAAAATCTATTCCTCCAGATTAAGTTAAATACAGTCTTATCTATTTTTTTGTAAATTGCTGGGGGCATTTCAAGAGACAGGGACACATATACAGATCTGGATATACCTTCAGCTTTAGACAGAAGAACTCTACCACTCAGTGACAGGTCTCTCACCAACCATACATATGCATCACAGCACTCGACTGGTTAAGTCTGACGTCACGGGTGAGTAGTGGCAGACGATATGTGTTATTTATTTATTTATTTATTCATTTATTTATTTCCAGCTGCATTTATGCTTCAACAAGGCTAGGTCAAAACCTAGTATGTGGCTTACCGCATCAGGTCAATGTTGAAAGGTGAAAATGAATTGTAATGTGCTTGATCTCTGGCAGCAATATTAACATCTCTTCCTGTAGTAAAAGCCACAGGCATGGAGAGTGAAGTAGGTCAATACTTCCGATATGCTTTTTCAAAGTAAAAGCCCGATCTGGAATTCTGACTCCCCTTGTTTTTATACAGTGCTTTTATTTTGTGTTTCCTGGGCTGACTGGACTTCCCGTGGATTAGCCGTTTCTTGCTAACGTGTGATTGGCTATAACTACATCTGCCTGAGAAGTGCCAAACCTCCGTTAGCAAGATGTATGGATGTGCATGTAGGCTAAGTGAGGGAGACACCAACTTTCTGTGCACGAAACGAAAATGTGGCTTCTAAAAAAAGAAAGATTGACATTAGGAGCTACTTCACAACAAGTAAAAATGTAAGGCACTTGAAATATTTTCTCAATCGCTAACGTGTAGAGTCAACAATAATGGTAACATACTTAACTTAGCCATAAATGTTTTCCCTTGCTTATCACGTGGCATGCATCAATCATTGTGTTATTTTGTCAGACTCAAGTGACACAAGCAACTGGACCATGTCGTAGCGCGGACAGAGGAGGGGAGGCAGGGTCGCAGGTGATGCTGTATAATGACTTGGTGATATGTTAGTAGTGAGATTCAGTATTGGGACAAATGTCTGGTAATTCAGGCAGAGGAGGAGAGGCAGGGTCACAGGTGAGGCCCAGGATTGTAAGAACATGATTATAGGAGTAAATGTATGTAATTGTTTTGTATTGCATTGAGGTTACACTGGTATACTAAGAAGTATATTAAGTACTCAGTCATACATGGTTTTAATGATGTGGGCATGAATACTATACCATGTATATAAAATATATGAAATAAGTGGTGACTAGCTTTATCAGTGTAGATGTATTTTTACATGCAGTAGTTGATGAATGGCTAATTGTAAACTGTGGTGTCTTTGTAAGCAAACTGATCCGTCTGTAGACAGCAACAGAGAGTAGAAGTGAGAGGGAGTAAAACATGTGTTCTGTGATTACGGTACTTGGTTATTGGTTACCTTCAATACCAGGTTATGCCTGTAGCTGCTCCCCCTACATTACGCAGGTGATATGTACTGTACTATAATGTTGATGTATGAGGCGTGTTAACAATTGCACTATGGCTGGAATAAAGTTAATAAGTCTCTGTTAAACTGCCTCCTTGTGGGTTATTAGTCGCCTTTAACTTATAACATTACAGAATTCATTAACTGACATTGTTGTATTCAGTATAGACTAAAAACGTTAATGTCAATCCCAGAATTGCGTTTTTTTAATTATTGACATTTGCTTGTTTCTATCATAAAAGTACAGAAAGCTAAACTGTAAAGCTGTTGGTTTAACATATTAATCTATAAATAAAGGCGCTAGATGACATGACATTTTGGTCAGAAGTCAACCATAAATGCAAAAAGCCTCAGCTTCCAGGAGCCCCCCTGCAGACTGTTTTTATGTCCCCACCAATATCAAAATCAAAGCTAAGCCCTTACCCTAGATATGCGCGCTGCGGACGTACTGTAGGTGAGGACAGCCATGTCCGCAGACGAGCAGCAGAGGGAGGAGCAGCCCAGCCTACTCCCCCGAACAAAGTATCCAGAGCCATGTAGAGAGAGCCGTGTCAGTGGAGGTCCGATATGCTCCATGATCTGCCATTGCAATGTCGCAAGTCTCTCTCTCTGTCTATGGCTCTAAAAGTGCCGTCACTCACTCACTCACTAACTCAGTCAGTCAGTCACATACAGACCCATTTGTAGGGCTGACCCCTGCGGTCAGCTAAAAACAAGCAGGGCAACAGTATGTGGTATGCAGCCTGTTAAAGACATGAAGTAGTATGGCATGTGGAGTCGGGGGGGGTAAGGGGGGATCTATCTGGGTGGGGTTAGAGGTCTGATTGTGTTTGCATGCATCTGTGGACCAACATTCACATATGGATTGGACATATATTCTTATGTCTTGTTGCACAATATTATCACTGACACCCTGGCTCCTCTGTTCTGTCACAGGCAGCCTGCCTGATGAGGTGTGCAGGGAGCCAGCGGTGAGACGTGCTGGAGAAGCTGAGAGGTTTTGCAGAGCAGCAGACACTCAGAGTTTGACCTCAGTTCCTCCTGTAGGTGCTGGGGGTCTGGAGCCGCGGGAGTTCTGTCTGCCGGAACTGTGTGTGGCCATCCAGGTACAATAAACACTTCCTGCCATACTAGTATTATTAGTAGTGAAACAGTACTATTTCAAAATAAGGCCTTTATTATGGAAAAATAGTCATATTTTTTTGAAGATTATTTTTTGAACATTTTGCCTTTATTAGAAAGGACAGCTGAAGAGAGACGGGAAATATGGGGAGAAGAGAGTGGGGGATGACATGCATGAAATGAGCGGGACAGACTGGGAGTCAAACCTGCGATCGAGGACCTAGTCCAGGGGTGGGCAGTTGATTTTTACAAGGGGCCACATGAGAAACCTGAATTTGTTGGAGGGCCGAACCAACAATAACTTGAAGTTAATTCTGCTCAGTATTAATTTTTCCCATTGTAAAAAGCATTGAATTATATATTTTTGATTAGTTGCTACTGGTAATAAGAAGAATAAGAATATTCTGTAAATATTTATATAAATATATAAAATTGTGGTGTAGGTCATATAGGAAAATACTCCTATAGAAGTGGTAAACAGTATAAACAATAATTGCATCAGTGTTTCATTTTATTTTTAACATGTTAATCTTCCCAAATACTGAAAAGGTGTTTTACAGTATGTTAAAGATAAGCAATTGTCAACTTGATGCAAAAAGCAATAAATGCTTTAAATGTTTTATAGTTCATTTGACTTGTTCAGTGGGAAAAATCAGGCCTGCTATGGGCTTGAACAAGTGCATTGAAATCTGGCTGAATGTCTGAGGTGGATATGCGAAGGACAGCTGAGAGGTGGTCATCAGTGATAGAGGATCTGTATCTGGATTTGTTGAACTGTCTGTTCACATACGTAGGTAGACTAGAATCTTCTGAGCATGCCTCCTCATGTGTGGAAAGTTCTCCTCTTTGAGAGAAGAGTAGTAGTCAAGTAGTGAGACTGACCTAAAGTGCTCTGCCAGAAGTGTGTCAGACTGCAGGTCAATCAGTTCCATCTGAACATCACCGGGTGCATTCTCCACACTGCAGGTGAAGGGAGAAGAAACCATGTGCATTTCACTCTCAACTTTTTTAAAGTCTTGAAATCGCCTTGAAAACTCACCATGCAGTGCTTCTAACATGGATGAGTACTTGTCGAGGTGATCAGCTGATTTTGTGGCTTCCTTCAGTGTTGGCAAGTGGGTGAGAATGTTGTCCTTCATTTGGCTTGAGAGAAGCTGCAACTTTGTCATGAAAGCATTCACTGCGTTGTACATGTCATGTACGAAAAGGCCTCTGCACTGCAGTTTGACATTTAGTTCATTCATGAGTGCCGTCACATCTACAGCAAAACCAAGGTCTGCAATCCAGTCTGCGTCTGAAAGCTGTGGAATGTCATTTCCTTTCTTCACACAGAACTCGTGAATCTCTTCTCTCAGGTCCCAGAAACGTTTCAGTACTTTGCCGAGGCTGAGCCACCTGACAGCTGTGTGGTAGCCTATGTCACAATGTTCAGTCTCGCTTTCCTCCAAAAGTGATCACATGTAGCAGTTCACCTACGCATGTGGTCACTACGTAAATTAAAAAAACGGCAATCTTTTCAAAATAAAAGCAACACAGCCGTATTGCGTGCACAGCATAAATTGGCCTATTTTTTGATTTATGTTCTAATTTACTTGACCTCACGCGGGCCAGACAGGGACAGCCAACAGGCCGTAAAATGCCCAGGTCTGACCTAGTCTAAACATGGGGCTCTTGTTTGTCCCACGAAAAATATTTAAGGGGCTCCATGCAGGAATGAAAGAGATTAGATTAAGGCTTCTAATCTTCCCGTCCTTTCTCATCTTCCCCCATAAATTAAGCCCACCAGTAAACTCTCAGCCACTCCCACCAAACTATCAATTAGGGACGGGCTTCACTCCAACACGAACTGACTCCAGACCCTCTAAATACCCCCCTTCCTGTCAAAACTGAGGGGCAATCACTCCTTGCAAGACTCCAGAGCAGATAGCTGGAGGTGTAACGACAGGAAGCCGGCTGACAAATGACACCAGGGGACAGTAAAGTCAGCTCACTGATTTAGAGGGAGGATGGGGAGGGTCGGGGGGTTTACTGCCTGTGTTCCTTTTTAGGACAGTATGTGGCAGCATCCCTCTGTGGAGCTCAGACTGAATCACACAGACCACAGATGACTTGTTTTGGTTTCCATTTCTGGCTCAGCAGGAGGGCACAAGGGTGGGGTGGGGTTGCTGGGGGAGTTTGTTTTGGAGAAAGTCCAGTCAAGGGCACCAAAGAATCATTTAGTTTGAGCTTTTGTTTAGTTTCTTCCACTTTAACGGCATCAGTTTAAGTTCCATATTTGTGTTTTATGTGAAGTATATCATATAAACTATTTCTCCTCCATCTCTCTTCTTCTCTGTCAGATTGCCTCCGAGCATGTGGTCCAGGGAGGAGTACGATGCCTGGCTATGATCAAGGGTCCCTCTTCCCCCACAGAACTACCACGGCCCTCAAACGCCAGGTGAACGACACTCATTACAACCTGGAGGAAGGCTGCAGGCATGGACGAATAGATAAAGAGAACACAGGTACGTCAGAGTTGTAAATTACATGTGACCTCAAGGCTGAAAAAGCCTTAATTAGTCTTAAAAGTAATGGTGCAAAAAGTGCAAAGTGGAGTTTACTCTGCATGTTCTTTGTTCACTTCTCAGGAAAGTAGAGGGTGTTTGTACCACACAGTCAGCAGCAGAGAAAGTCCCCACTTTAAACCAGTCAGGGAGTCAAAAATAAGCAACACAAAAAAAGAAAGTCAAACTAAAAGTTGGATAGACGTTATTGTTTTCATATTTAAATGAAATTCCCCAATGAGTTATAACAAGTAGAATACAGAGTCGAGGCTTTTCCCTACATGAGCGCACTGTCACCGTGTGCAGGAAGAGAGAAACCCAAAAATCCCTCACTTTGTCCGTACTCTTTCATCAGGCATGGTATGAGGTAGCATGATTATTAGGACTTTTTATTCCCAATGATTGCTGAACTGTTACTGTTGTGCATCTGACAATAAAAGACTTGAAACTTGAGGCACAAAAAGGTGAAAGCAGGAACTAAGAAAGGTATTCAGAGAATACAGTCAACAGTTACATAAGAACGACCACACGGCCTTCTTGGATTCTTTTTTTTTTTTTGCCTTTTATGCCTTTATGGAGAGAGAGGACAGTGGATCGTGTTGGAAGCAGGGAAAGAGAGAGTAGGGATGACACGTGGCAAAGGGCCGAGGGGGACGGTAGCTTCTGTATATGGGCCGCCAGGGAAACGTGTTAGCCTCTGTAACGGGCTGAAACATTTCCCTGGTAGTCTCCTGTGACAACCCACAGTATTATAGATCATAATTTGATGGATATGATCATCTATTTTCTTCTGCTTATTTGGGGCTGGGTCGGTGTGGCAACAGGTTGGAGGATCACTGTAGCCCTTTTTGGCTGACCGCCGGGGTCAGCCCTACACATGGGTCTGTATGTGACGGACTGAGTGACTGACTGGCTGACTGAGTGACAGTGCTTTCACAGCCGTATAGAGAGAGAGTTGCGACATCGCAATGGTGGATCATGGAGCATATTGGACCTCCACTAACGCGACTCTCTGTCTATATGGCTCTTGATACTTTGTTCGGGGAGTAGGCGGGGCTGCTTCGCCGCTGCTCGTCTGCTGTCGTCACCTACGTCCGCAGCGCACACCTGCTTTCAAACACGTTGTCATCAGCCTCATAAGGACAGTCCTTGTAACATATTGCCCTCAAAAGCGCGTATTGACCAGATGCAGTCAGCCACAAAATAGGTTTTGACCCAGTCTTGTTACACTGTTGTTCCACCTCAGCCCCATAACGAAGCTCCGCTGTCATGCAGCCTTTGCATTTTACATTGGTCCAAGCAATGGCCACTTAAAGTCGCCCAAGTGTGTGTTTTTGCACAGCTATCCAGCGTTGTGGAAGCAAAACGTGCGCGAGGTGTAAACAAACAGCGCATGCTTCAAATACACACACATGGTGCTGTTCAGCCCTGCCTGCTCCACTTTTTACACAGACGCTGTTTGGCCTCTGTTTGGCCTCTGTTACTACCTCTGATGCCGGCTCGGAACCACTTCGCCCCACTATTCAGCCTCTGTGCGTTTTACATAGAAGATGGAACATATCAGAGTTATGATAATCCCGCCTTGACAGAGTATAAGGAGCTAAAGTATTCATTTTTGGTGATGGAGTTTCTGCATGTGGCACTCTTCTGTCATGGCAGCCATCACTGTTCACGGTTTTTCTTTTATTTGTTTATTTTTTTTAAAACACTGTAGATGGTTTGAAATTGACTGACCTGAGTGTTCAGAGCAGCAGATGTAAAGCAGAAGCAGAAGTGGTTGGGCTGAATAACGATCACACACAGCATCAACTGTCTGTTGAGAGCAGTCAAACAGAAATTAGAATAAAACTACAACCTTCACATGTTGGAAATACCTGTTCTCTTTTTCTGCTAAAGTACAAGCTGCAGATGAAATCCAAAGTGATAATGAAGAAACAATGTAATAAACCAACACTCAGTTGTGTTGTTTCACCAAACATTTACAGTGACCTTTAATCTTGCCTCTCCTCCTGATGAATAAAACAGGCTGACTCTCACTTCTGCCTGTTTGATAAGATTAGATCAACTCGCTTTACAATTCCTCTTCTAGAGAAAATGAAAGTGAATGTGACTGAAATCATGTGATGTGACTTTGGAAGTTTGGACTTAATGTGTTTGGTGCCTTCTTAGAAAAATAAATTGATGCATCTCATTCATGATAAGACAACTTTGAACCTTTTTGTTTTATTTTTACTACTGCTTTTCAAACTATAAGTCATTTCACTTAAGCCCTTGTTATCCATTTGAATTGAGGCAGGGCAAAATGACTTTATTCTGTGTGTGCGTGTGTGTGTGTGTTTAGTGGTAGTCAAGCAGCATAAAGTTTGATGGGGGAAAGTTTCTTGCCCGGAAGAAGGAGGGGTGGGATGGGGAATGGGGGCAACAGCAAGCTAGCACACATTTCAGGAATGCCACACAGTCTGCGAGCTGAGCTGAACCCACCCCCACACCCCTCATTCAGCCCGGAGCAGGGGGGAGAACGGGTGGGGTGCAGGGCGGCGAAACAAGCATTCTTTCATTTGAACTTCTCACTCAGGTTTGAGAGCTCACGCCTCAGGGAACAGAGTCTAGACCAAATACGGTGGAAGTTACCAAACAAAAGTGCTCGTTATAAGTAGCTGCAAGTCAGTAGATTTAAACTGGTATGATTATGTATGTAAGTAAATATAAAAGTGGGCTGAAAAATGGACCTTTTATTTGCAGTGAGCATTAGCAAGCTAGTGGAAATAGAAGTTTTTGTTCCCAAAGACAGATGTTTAATAAATGCAGATGAGTCATTTCATTTCATGAGTCATATACCGTACAATTTATTATTTATTATAATTTAATTATCCAGTAGTTTAAGGTTGCAAATTAAAGCCTCTCCATTTGATTTTCTATTATGTTTTTAGCCTTGAAATTGATTTCGATAGATAAAAATAACATTAATTTGCATCTGAAGGTCAGTTCACTCGTCATCGTCGGCCTTACTCAGCCTGTAAAAGCAGTTGCAAATTGTCTTCTGTGGTTTCAGAGGGACTTTTATCGAAGAGGAAAATTACCCTGGTGATGTCAAGATGAAGTCATGGAGGTCTAATGAAAGATGGCAAATGTAGGATGCAGTCGTCTTTTGGATGTGCCTGAGACTCTGGATATCTTTGCCTCTGCTGCTTTGACTTTGACCTTTCTCTCTTTGAATCTCTCACAAACCCAGAGCACATGGAGGCACAAGACTAGATTGCAGTAGTATATCTTTCTTTAAGTACTGAGAAATTACTCTTCTGTTTCTGCTTGTGCACCTTTGCAATCAAGCCTATGCAGACTTCATGCAGTAAGAGCCTCACAGTTGTGAATGATGAAATATAAGCAAACACTTGTTGGACGTTGAGACGACTGTGTGGGAGGACTTCTTTTAAAGACAGCTGCTATTGCACAGCTGGACGGCTAGAGGCACAAGAGTGTGACCATGCTGTGGTCCATCCCGGGTGTACTCTATGTGTGAGGGTTAGCTGCTGGAGAGTTGAAACTGTTTCACTGAAATTATTTGGATTATTTATTTTCAGGCGCAGTATCACAGAGCAGATACAGAACAGGACATTTACTTAGAACAGAAGAGAGATCCCTTAAAGTTGACATAAAGTAGATGCCTACGTTTTTTCATTACCTGTGCATTATGTGAGTGTAACCTACATATGGCCTAATGGCCTCTATTGTGGAGTTTCATTTTCTAGAAAACATACAGAATGGTGATGACCCATCATGCTCTTGGGTCAGCGTCCAATGAAACACTTTTCCCCATTTTTATGTCCCTCTCTTATCACTTTTGGGCTTTCCCTGTGTTTGTGTTTGAGTGTCACATTTTGCGCTATTGGCTACTGTTAGTGATGCTATTAATCTAATCAATATGTGCAACAAGTTCCTTCCTAGCTTCCTGTTTTTAATGGAAACAAGTAAATATGCAGATTTAAATAGCACTCTGCCGTTTCATGGAAAATAAAACCGCATACGCAAGATGTCATTAATCAACATGTTTACATTTTATTCTAAGTTCAGCTTTACTTGCAACATGCTTTATTGATTCCATCCCATTGTTGTTTCCCTCCTAGTTTTAAAGACCCCCTCCGGTGGAAATCAAGTGTTTAACCTTGTAAACATCTCCATGTGGTGTTCTTCATGAGCTACAAGACATATCAGGGACAACATCAGCAGTCATCTCCATGGCACGGCCTGTCTGCTTTTAAACTGCAGTGTACCAAGGACAGGCTGAACAACACGTTTTCAGATTGGCAGGTTTGAGACGTCACAAACCTAAGGAGCCAATCCTGTTGTCATCAGCCATGAACAATGTGACTCTGTGCATATCATTATGTGTAACCTGTGGCAACCACTTAGGTGCGAGCCAGCTGTGACCGTCATCTTCATTTTTGTAAACCCACAACTGACTACTAACGTTAACGTTACTACTACTAATTACTACATTTCAAGCTCGCTAAGTTTCAACAAGTTGCCACCAATGACTGTATATATAGATGGACGACGCGTCTCTATCTGCTCCCATTGTAGTAAAGTGATGCCAAAATAGCCCCGTGATAGGCGCTGCCATCTTGCGATGGTGACGTCATATGGAGCCAGAGTTGCGCAGTAGAGATCGGCGGGTGGCCGCCGTAGCCACTTCTGTTAACCAAAACACACACTTCACCTACCGAAAAAACAGCAAGGATCCCGCACAGCGGCGTGTTTAACAGCAGAACAGCTTCTCTGTGTTGGTCTGAGGTTAACGTTCACAGGTATAGAAACTTCAATGACTGTAGTGACTGTTTTAGTTACGTCTCCTCTCGCCGTTCCTCCTCCACTCTGCTAATCCGGAACTGATCGTCTGCAGGAGCCGTATTTGTCAACAGAGCTGTCAATCATCCTTTTTACAGCATCAAATAACTAATTAAAAATAAACTTGTCAGAAAAATGAACACTTGGACGTAAATCAGCATGATAAGAACTAACTATAATGACAGAAACTTTGTTTGAAAAAAATGTATTGGGCGTGTATTTTGATTTTATAGTTTGACTCATGTCCCATCTGTTAACATGGAGGAGGCGGGCTTTATGACCTATACTGCAGCCAGTCAGCAGGGGGCGATAGAGAGGGTTTGGCTTCTCTTTTAGGGAGCTGTCATGTCATCTATATATATATACAGGCTTTGGTTGCCACTTAACGATGACAGAGATGTGTTTTCCTTTCACGTTGGAGGTGGTGGTTGGACATGTGCATAGTGGGCAGGGCCTATGCAGATTCAGGAATTTTTAATGAGGGAGAAGGATAATTTCTTAATTCAAGCAGACCATTTTATATGCCTGAAAACATGATTGGAGCTGGTCTTTAATTCTTTAAACCATGTGCTCATATGACCAAATATTTCACATTTTATAAATGCGTTCTTTCAAAGTGGGAAATCCAAGGGTCTTCCAATTTAGCAATATAAGCCTTGCAGCTGTGATAAGACCGCCCTTTAAAATTCTGAATGTTATTTGTTATACAAGTTATTTAGGGCAGCTTGGAGCCCGACCAAGTCCCCGATATCTCAGAGATTTAACACCAGAATGGGTGAACCATAGAATACTGCCTGCACATGTGAAGAAAAGCAGGAGGATTTAGTGTCTTAACAGCGCAGAACTGTCCTCCTGCAGTTCTTCTTTTTCTTGTGGTTCTTCTTTTGCTTATCTAAAAGCACAGCGTACTATTACATAACTGAAAGATAAAATTAAGAAGCAGGACAACAGGACATACTGAACTTAAAAGAGGAACTGTTACTTACATTCAAGAAGAAATGAAAAAGAAAACGTTAAATTAGACATTTACAAATCCATCTTAGAGGATTTTATGCTCTGTGTTTAATCTTGGTCAAAGCTTTTGTTTTGAGAATAACATTGAAGCCGCAAGTAAAAACTGCTGCTGAAATAATTTATTTAAAAATATACCAATAGATATTTTTAATTAAGATGACTAGACAGTTTCTTCTTCTTTACTAAGACGAGGATGAGGTCGTGTTGGTGCCCTGGTCTTAAAACCTTGTGATCTTTCCACCACATCCCATCAAAAGCACTGTGACCAAGCGCCTGCAGGAAAAATCAATATTTGCTCTCCAGTTAACCAGCAGCAGCCTCCCCCATGTTTGTGTAGTAATGAACGTAAATTTTGGCCGAACGAGGAGGAACAGAGATTAACTGTTTGCTTAGTGGTGAAAAGTTGTGCAATCAGAAGCTGGATCTCAGAGTTGTTGCATAAAAAGGCTGCATTGTTCTGAAATCAACTTTGAATGAAGACATAAGAGGTTGTGAAATCCATGTTTGGCAGAGTTTTACTGTAGTCATTGTCTCATTTTAAAAACTAAACTTGTATTTTAGTTACAGTCATTGTTTGTTGATAGCGGACTCAAATGCAATGGCTGCATGACATTGGCTTTTATCAGTTCCTTTATAGTGTCTACCTACTCCTGCATGTACCCTTTGCTTAGCCCTTTGTACTACTGATAAATCCCCCACATCTGGCTCTTTGCACATGTAGACTCTCTTATCATTGCTCAAACAGTTAGCAGTGGCTACGCTGTTCTCAAAGTCCCGCACACACTCAAATTTTCTCCCCAGAGGTCCAGATATCAGGACTGAAACTAGTGATCCTTTGGATATGGTTGTCACTGTGACAAATGTCATTCAGTCCAAGTTCAAAGTGACTTGTCACACTGCCACACAAGCTAGGCTAAAGACTGACCACACCGCTGACTGAAATAGCTGTGTAGCGTTAGCTTAAAACACATGTGACACTTCCACAGCTGAGGCTGCTGAGGGAGACCACCTGTTGTGGTGTACAGTGGTGAAAGTGTGCTGCTCTGCTGTCGCTGGCAGTTATTTGAAATCTGACCATGACTGTACTGTAAGTCTGCTTGGTTGTGAAATATTACTGATTACATGACCTTTCCTGGAAAACGGAGCAGATGTAGTAAGTGTTTTCTTGCATTAGTGTTGCAGAAATACAGTGAAATTAGCTTTTTGACTAATGCTAATATTTTACAAAGACGATACTTTAGTTGTTGCTGCATCTGGTGACTTCAGTGTCTGTTGGTTTATCAGTCAATCTCTAGTATTGTCTGTCTGTCAGCCCAGCACTTGGTCCAGACTGCAATATCTCACCAACTACTGGGTGGAATATGTATTTTTATACAGACACTAGACAATGAATGAATTTAGTGACTTTAGATCCCCTCCCTTTTTTCCCAGTAAAAACATAAGGTCATATTTTTAATAACTTTACAGGTAAGTACCTGCAAAGCTCATGTCATCCCATCTTCTTTTATCTGTACTTTGGTTCTAATTAGTAAACATTAGCATACTTAAACGCTCACATAAGACTGGACATGCCAAAAATACCTGCTATATAAAAGTGGTAATGTTAAGTGGTAGAGATCTCAGTTTTGTTCTCTTTCGCGGCACCTATGGCGATAAACAGGAATTGCGGGAGCACACTTCCCAGATATCCAGACAGTGTTGCATGTGTGACGTCCACGGTTGGCTCAGGGTTGTAACTCTTGATTTTCCTCGCTGACGGTCGCTTTCCTTTTTAGACCGTTTGCCTTCATCTGAGCGTCGAGTTTGTTTCTTTTTCTTTGGATTTTCACTTATTTTTGAAGTTTTATCTGTAGTCATCCATCTTTTCTTTGTTTGTTCAGCCATAGTAGATTACTGTTTACTCGCAACACTTGCAGAGACGGGAAAAGCAGCCGCTTAGCTCCGCCTACCCTCTCTGGCAGACCAACCACTGCTGGGTGATGGAAAACGCGTCGCTAACTGGGTGCCGCTTTTTTTTTTTTATGTGAAACTCGCCACAGACACCCAGTCTGTAATACTGCAAATGCAAAGGTTTTCATCAGTGGGCCATAGGCTCAATCACCATTGTGTTACCTCATTTGGAAATCGATAGAGACTTAACAGACATTTATTTACATGAAAATCTTCGAAATTATTACTTTAACGTATAAAGCAAAGAAAACTGTCTTACCTGCAAATTTGAGAGGTGTAGGTTTCAAAGGTACAACATCAGCAAACTGCATGTGTGTGATTTCTACATATTGTTCAAGGAAAGGCATACATTACATTAACACTAGCATGCCAACGTTAGCATCTATCAAAATGCACCACTTTCTGCAAATACGGCCACACAGAGCTGCTAGCATCACTGCTCTTTGTCTTGTGTGAAGCTACTGTAAGGAACAAAGCGGTACGTCTCATCTCTTTTCCTATCTTGTCCTTCTGATCTTTTTCACTGTCAAACATATCATTCCCGGTGAATTTTATCTGTGGAAAATGTAAATAAAGGCACTTCCTGCAAGTGGTAAATCGCTTTGTCTGACACTGACCCGATGGCAGCTGAATCAGGCTTTAAAAATAACTATAGAAAGTAGTCAGTCTTGTTGTTGATGGTCTCGTGTGCTTTTGTAGGTCACATAGAGGCAATAGTATTCATTTCAGTCTGTTTCATAACCAGCTCAAACTCCTCCCAGCAGCTTTAAAAATGAGTGCTATTACATAACACAAAACTCTGACTTACAGTAAAGTTTACGCCTGACAGCAACACTATTGATCTGTGACTCGTACACCTGGTCACTGCGGGAGTGTTCAGTATTACGACAGACACAGTACAAGCTGTGACAGCTAAGACTTGTTTGTTGTCTCAGATAGCGTAGGTGGTCCTGATGAAAGCACACGAAGGATGAATTTCCAAAAACTAAATTACCGTACTTAGCTTGTGTCTGTGTGTGCATGCCTGTGTGCCCGTGCTCTGTGATCATGTTGAAGCCGACGCTGTAATTGCTGCCTGACGCATGAGGCTTTAACCTCAGGGACCTGGTTTGAGCAAGCAGAGAAAGGCCATCTAAAAGTTGTGGTTTGCATTGTAACTGCACATACTTGTTGCTTTAGAGAAACTCTCCTGGAAAGTTAGGACCTCAGAATTTGAATTAGATTACAGGCTAAGTAAAATGCAAAGCTGTTTTAAGGTTATAGGAGCAGAAGTTGTTCAGATGATATCCGTGATGTGTGCTTTAAATCCCCCTGATCCGCTCTGAACCTTTGTTTTGTGGGTTTGCTGCCTTTGAGGGAGCTTCAAAGGGAGAATCTACCACGCTGTGTGGGAGGAATCCAAGTGATGAATGTTTTCTTCCAGCAGACAGGCCGCCTCTTGCAGACATGCCACGAGTACAGGAAGTGAAACCATGGCAATGGAGCCTTGTGTAATCCGTAACCCCAGTTCATCTGCAGCTTGCATTAGCTTGTGCCTATTAAATATCCCTCCAGGCAGCCGACTGTCATCCATTGTACAAAATGTCTGTTTTCTTAGCATCATGACTAACCTCAGAGTTTGTTCAAAAGAATATGCATATTTTTAAAGCCACAGATGGTAATGTGGTCTCTCTTAAAGATGCCAGGTAATGTCTTAACTGTGTCGAATAAGCGTGAATAATTGACACTTTTTGATTCATTTATTAAAGCCACTGGAAACCTAAGTCAGGAGCCTCCTACCTGTTTCATATAGGTTATAATATATGTGTAGTAATGATAGGATCGGCCTATTTATTGAGAAAATTATGCATCTATTCAGTAAACCAAAAATGGTCACATGGCAGCTATTCTGCTATTCACACCTAGCATTAGCATTGTCTATTGCTATTGATTATTGACACCCTGGGGTGTTTGGTGTCGACCACAGTTTATCTATTTTCAGCTGCAGCAGTTTAGTTTGATCCGTTGATCATCATGACGTACACTGACCTATGTTGTTTAAGTCCATTGCTTATTGTCATTCATACTCATACATAAACTGGCTATCACTTAGCACCTTAGCTACTGACTCAGCTTATCTCAAACCTACCACAAAAAACTACCCAGACATGTGAACGTGGGCTGCAAAAATGTGTTAAATGTGTGTGCTAACTTCTAACTAAGGTATGGATAGCAAAATGAGGGTGATGCTAATCAAAACCTAATCAGCCACATCCACACAGTGTTGGGAATTTATCTACATGGTAAAATTAGCTGTTTGAACTAGGTTTGCTATAGTTGTGAACTTTTATTTTCACTCTGATTTTTGTGGACTCTTAATGAGGCTCTACTTTGATATAAATATCATATATATTTTTAGTCTTTCAAGACAGTTTCCCAGAGGCTTTAACATACTATGGAGACTTCAACGATGGTTGACCTTAACTGTGCAGAGTTTAACCCTGAAGGCTGTTTTTGCATTAATCTGCTGTAGGTAGAAGTTTGTGCTGAACTTAAAGAGCAATTCGCCGCTAGAAAAAGCCACTGTCAGTCAAAGCTGGTGTTCTCTATAATCGATAGCAATGATATTTGAAATCGGAGCCATAGCTGTGGAGAAAGTTGGACAAACAGCTTGTGGTTTCACCCATTCTACATTCCTACAACACCCAGCATGCATTGCGCCCCTCCCTCTCAAAGGAACGGCCCAGCGAGAGACGCTGGAGTGGTACAGAATCCGAAATACGACGATATTATACCGGTGGATCATCTAAAAAATCTTCATGTCTGCAGTCTACATTTCAAACCTGACGATTTTGAACGAGACATGACATCGGAGGCAGGCGTCCAGATTAAGGAAGTGTAGTTTAGCGAGCTCCCTGGCCTCTGCCAGATGAAGCGTTTTACGTAGTCTGGCGGAGGTTTTCCAGGGCCCATTGGAGAAGCGGATAGCGTCCTCCAAAGGCACAGAGCATTTTTTTTCTACCATGATAGCATTAGCTCACCATAATAGCACGATAGGACTGAGGTCCCTTTAAACCTGAGTATAAGACAAATGTGAGTTTGAGACATGAATGTACAAGCAGCAGTTTGTGACATCTCATGGAGTTGGCGCTAAACCAAAAACCCAGCTTACACAAGCCTGATGTGGAAACTTGATGCCTCTGGCCTCTGACTTCCTGGAACACATCTGACTCCCATAAGTAGCCTCTCTGTTCCCTCAGTGGGCTTTGGCTCAGTGCCGAGGCTCAAACATGCATTAACACACTCGACCGGCTGTCCTTTGTTGCCATTGGTAACTGAGGATAACGATCTCTCTCGCAGCTCGAGTGTGAGCCACCTTGACTGAGCACAAGAGCCGAGTGTGCGTCTGTGTGTGAGTGCTTGCTGCTTTGTGTGCGTCATTGGCCTCATACGTCTGCAGCTCCTTGTTTGCACAGACGTTCAAGTTGTGATGCAACTAACTGACGGTTGACTTGACTTTGACAAGACAGGAGGTTTGGGATTTTCAGGTCTTTGTTCTGCTTCTTTCTTGCCAGTGAAAAGAACAGCTTGAACAGGAAGATGCTGTTAAACGACGGATGATTGACGTTTTTTTTCTGTGTGATGATTTACTGCATGTTTAGTAATTATTTGGAATCTGGAAGAACAAGCCAGACTTAAAGAAATAAACACACCTTTTAAAGCAGGAAGACAGGATTGACATGCCTTCTTTCAAGAACAATAACGAGATCGAGTGCAGCAGTGTCCCTTTTAAACACGCTGGTGACTCGTGTTCCTCCATGTCCACAAACAGAGCTGGACAGATGTTGTTTGTTGACTAAGACGCTGGCGATGACTCACTTGTCCCCGACTGAATCATTCATAAAGTGCCCTAAATACCAAGGCCATGTCCCCTCCTCTCCCCAGCGTGTGATCAGCTGCTCGTTAGCCTTTCCATAAAGAAGGCAAAAGGCAGTTGTTGGGGTGATTTTCATTCCTCTTTGGGTCATGTGATTAAAATCACTCTGCCTTTGTGGCTCAACGACTACACAGAGTGTGACCACAGCTAACCCCCACCCCCCCGCGACCCCATTACCTCTCACATGAGAAAACCGTCACATGAGGCGTGTTATGCACTTCTTGCTGCCTTGAACTCTTGTTTGCTTTACACACGACTCACTGAAAATCCTGTTTGATCAGCTGGCACTTTCTCTTTTTGCTCGCTGACTTTCCAGAATCCTTGTTGGAAAGCTAAATTTAGCTAAACGTGTTTCTGTCATTGTGTTAACAGCAGATTTACCCTGTTGCCTACTGTTAACAGCCTGACTAACTTTAGTTCAAACTTTTAAAAACTACAGTGTAGGTTCAGCAACTCTCTTTATAATACTGCTGAGTGCAGTAACTCGAGGCCTGCAGGAGGGTTTATCCAGATCAGTATATAGGTGACGACAGTGACACATTAGCACCACAGATCTGGCTCTAATTTAAGCATGAATATGATACCCAGAACTGCTTTTATGTAACAACAATTTTAGCCTCTGCAGGCTTTTAAGGGAATATCTCAAATCTGATATAAGGATCAATCAGAGCCAATCAGCTATAGTCTGATGACAATTCAGGGTAATTATCTGCAATTCTATGCAGATATCTGGTTATAGATATCAATAAAAAGCTAAATTGTCATAGGTCAATGGTCTTTGGATCCCGAGTTTGCATTGTGGCCAATTGGTTGGGTAAAGATGTTCTGATTTCCTGTTTCCCAGTACCAATTCCAATACCTAGATTTGAGTCTCAGTCGACACCAAATATCCCTTTGATACCAGCAGCATTTAAAAAATACAAACTATTCATGGAAACACACTGATTGCTGACATTTTGCTAGCTTTGACTAACATCAACTAGAGCAGGACATCTGTAGTCAGTGACATGTATTTTAGGGACGGCAAGTGTTGTGCTTTCAGTTTGTACTATGTTTGAGTCCGAGTAATATTGACCAATCACATATCAGCAGGCTGCGGCGTATGCAGGTAAAACAGTCTGAGTGGAGAGTAAAAGCAGGCAGAAGGTTACCAGCGGCTATCTGATGATGATTTACCTTCTTATTAATCTTTTTGAACAGAAATGTACAGGCTAACAGCTAACAATCTGTTCTAGATCTAAATGGTGCACTTCTACACCGCCATCGTTGAGTCCACCCTCACCTGCTCCATCACTGCCTGCTACACTGCTGCCACTGCCAGGGACAAGAGCAGGCTGAAGCGTATCATCCGCTCTGCAGAGAGGGCGATTGGCTGCAATCTGCCATCTTTGAGGACCTGTACACCTCCAGGACCCTGAGGAGTGCAGGTAAAATTGAGGCTGACCCCTCTCACCCCGGACACAGTCTCTTTGAGACCCTCCCATCAGGCATGGACTCCTGGACAGCCCCTCAGTCACTCAACATTTCACAAATGTTACGACTCTTAATCAGACTCTATGCGTTACATTAACACACACTGGACTCTTAGATTGTCTGAACACTGCACTATTTTTAATTTGATACTGTAAGCTTTTCACTAATATCCTGCACATCTGTACAGTTTTTAATCACACCTGTTGTACATAGTTTGTATTATAGGTATTGCTTTTTATTTTATTTTTTTTATTGCCTGTTTTTTATCTTATTCTATTAAAGTCTTTTACTTATTTTTATACTAGTTATGTGCTAATTGTTCTGCACCAAAACCACCAAAACAAATTCCTTGTATGTGTCAACCTACTTGGCGATAAACCTGATTCTGAAATTCAACTTGAGATACATTTTCTTGATGCTGTCACAAAATCCGTTCAGATTTCCTTACTTCCTCGAATGCATCAGAAATGATCGAGCCGACCTCCGTTCAACAGACGAGCATTTTAAAAGTGGTTTTCTTCTCCTCTTGAGGACAGACCTGACAAAGCTTCATTTTTACTTTTCACTTATCTGCATGGGGTCTGAGATTGATTGACCTGTAACCTGTTGATTTTAGGGGGGCAAGTGAATTATGGTATTGGATTTATGCAGTGACATCTAGCTGATACCTGATGCCGCATTTTTGGCAGTACTGGAGGCCAGTAACAATACTGGTATTGGTAGGGAAACAACTCAAGCTTTGTGTCTCTTTGGCTCACCACTCAAGGTTATCCCTCCATGCATCCAAAGCCTGCTCGATAATGATGGTCAATACCACTCTGACTACAGCATTAAAGACCTTGATGCTGTGGCTGTCGGGCGGCCTTGGTAGGGTCGGTAGTCGGTCATCTCTCAATCGGAAGGTTGGGGGTTCGATCCCTGACTGCTACAATCGCATGTTGAAGTTTCCTTGGGTAAGACATTGAACCCCAAATATGTCCCTCATTGGGTATGAATGTGCACAGATACTGATTGGAAATCCAAGCATAAAAGCAAATAGGTTAAACATGTGCTTTTGTGACATACACCCTACCACACCAAACAGTTAAACACTTCAACCATGCAAAACGGAAGTTGTGAAACACACTCACAAAGAGATCATAGGAGGATGTAAGTGGTGACTCTGTCAAGCGATGTCAGCAGATATGTGATCAGATCATTTATGGCAAATCTATGATCAGTTTCCTGTCGTACTTTATGGACCTAGTTAATGTTTTGTAACATTTAATCTAACATGTTGACATTTTCATACATTTAGAGGTTTAGATAATTGATTGAAAATCCTACTGACGGCTAAATTGTTGTACAAATTGTACAACACTGCTACAGGAGGACAGAGTGTGCATTTATAATCCGACCAACTGCAAGGTAGTAAGCTTGAGTGCATTTGTTTTTCCCCAAACCCTTGTCACTCATCAGTTGACTGTTGTAGTTTGACAGGTGAATGTGGTGGTGTATTGTTGCAGCACTGCCTAAAAACTAGACACTGTCTTCTTGTACTGAAAGACATTGAGTTCAAAATATCTGCAGATCTGGAGGGTCATGAAACCTCCTGCTGAGAGAGCATTGTAAGCTCCAGTGGTAATCGCCTCACCTTTGCGCTTAAGATCTCCAATTGATAATAAAAATGTACTTTGTATCTCTCTTGGAAAAAACATTAAGGAAGAAATCTTGAACTTGATTCGAAGTTACTGAAAGGGAGAAAAAAGAGCAATGTATATGTAAGTGTGTACATATAAGTGAATGTGAGGTTTAAAGCCTGTTTTGATATAAATACAGAAAACTGGTAAGGTGCAGATAATTTTACAAAACAATAGGTTGTTTTAACTTGTAAAGTTAAACTTGTATTTTAACCAACCAATGGTAAAAAAATAAAAAAAAAGAACTGCCACACACATGCAGAGTAGAAACAGAAATTCATCTGTTGTCCCGAAATAAACCCGAATCTTCAGCCTGAAATCGAAAGACTTGATCCGGCAGATATTTTTCAGTTTCAGCTCTGCAGCTGTCGAGCTGATTAAGATTATTCTGTGGTTTCTCCTACAAGACAGGAAACGGTGAATTTCTCACCACAGTCAGAGTAATTAAGGCAAACATACGTCAAAGGCTGGTGCGGTTTCCTTCAACCCACCACACCAGCAACAAATGCAAAAAATGGAGCTCAAATAACAACGAAATTGCTGAGTTGCCTTTTTGTTCTTCTAGGTAATTTGATGTGACACACATCTACTTTAAAACTAAAAAGGCTGCTTTGAATCATAATGGATGATGACATCACCAATGCAGAGCTCTGTAATCATTGAACAGGAGCTAAAGCTAATGGAGACAGGCAGACGAGCCCTGCTGAGTTAAGATCAATTACATCGGTACTACATCTGAAAACCTGATCTAATCAGCCTCAAACAACAACAGAGACTCCGGGGGCTTTTGTTCAATAGGTGGGTCATACCAATCACAACACCGGGGACTGTTAAGAAGCAACTGTCTCCCCTATCACACAGAGAATGAGACCTCATTGTGATTACAATAATGGCCTTAGGGGAAAGGTGTGTTCCCCATTCGACCTATTCTCTTCACGCCGGGCCAAAACACCAACAATAACAATGCTGACCTACTTCTGCCGGGAAGTGGAGACTGAAGCCTGTCTCAGGTTAGACTCCCAGGAAACTCCCAGTTACATTAGAAGTGTTATGTAATAGAAGCAGGCCCCCTTCTCAGAAAAAGCATGGCTGTGCTGGTACATGAGAGATAGGGAGAATAAACACTGTGCCTGCACATGCACAGATTACTTTACCATTCGATTCAAGAGTGTGATTAAGTTATAGATGTTAATTTGACACATTAGAGAGTTTAAGATGGCATGATTACCTTTGTTTGGTAAACCTGTTGTGTTTAAATACTCTTAATACCCCAACCTTTGATCCTTCATACTAATCTAAAGAGCACAGTCAACATTTAAAAGTCTACGTGACTATCATTTACATGATAAAACTCCTGATGTCCTCCTGAAACTGATTCCATCTGTGATTCTTCACTAGAACAATCAATTTGCAATTTGTAGTTAAGACCTCTTTGTAAGGAGAATGTTGTCTTAATGTTTTGAAAATGCTCCATGTTTTTCAGTGTTGATTAATCTGTCAGTCACCTTTATAAATAATGGTTTAGTCCAGTCAATTAAAGCCTTATTTGGCTTGTTTCCTGTTCAAAGTCATGTCTACTCGTGATGTTCTTATCTGGAGTAACTATTAACCAAACTTTTATTTCTGACTGTTTAATCCACTTTATCCGTTCAAACACCAATGTTAGGAACTATTGTTTTGGTTTTTAATAACATCAGAATACAGTGAATAACAGTCTACAGTTTCGAGAGGTCAGCCCGACACCTTTTAATTGATGTTATGTGCCAAAGGTGTGTCCAAAATCAAAGATATTTGGTTTACAGTAGAAAGCAGTTAAGGGAAATACAATTTATATTTCTGTTAACTGATTAGCAATGTATTAGGTTAAGTTACCTTTTAAACAGCTAAAATGCACCATCCAATTGTTATTTTACATTCCCCTGCAGGTTTCTTGCAACCTGGTTTCATGTGCATTTGTAGAGAAAGATGATCCCCGTGGGACAATGCATGTGCACAAAAACTAACACGAAAGGATTTCATGTTCATATCCAAGTCCCATGCATGAGCAGCTGCAATGACAGAAACGAAGAAACAAAATGCAATGCAAAAGTTTTTTAATGCAGTAATTAGACTACATGGAGAGCGTTTAACAAATAAGAAGAAAGCGTTTTTACAAGTGGACATCAACGACTCCGAAGCAGAATAAACAAATAAATAAAAAGTCATATTTAAATGATCAGTCCCCGTCCCCTTAGTGATTTACAGAAATACTGGATTCCACCCACGATTCATTGTGAACAGCGAGAGAAAGATTGTAATCAATCTTTAATCCTCTGCAGTAATTAAATGATGCCAATAGAAGCGGTCATGAACTCCATCCCCCATAAGTCAATGCAGCATCGCCAGTGGTACAGACCTGCTGTAATATAAAAGGAGATTATTTGCTTAACTTTAAGTTGATTATGCAAGGTGGTTCAGGGTTCTATGTTACTATGAAGCATCTGTAGTTATTGAACACTACACATTAGCTCTTACGTGTATATTTAAGTTATTTGGTTGAGGGGATGGATTCAGACACTGATAAGCTGGGGGAAGAGTTCATTAGCAAACATGTCCTCCCATGAGCTCTCACAGCACAGAGGAGAGGACATGTCGCTGAAAGGGGAAGGGGACCCTTCGTATCCAGAGTCGCTGTAGGTGTCCGCCAGGCAGGCTTCCTTATCCAGGCCGCTGAGAGCGGGAGAGGAGGCTGCAGAGAAAAAGTCATCCACCTCGCTGTGAGCGTTACAGCTGGGGATGACTACTTCCTCCGGCTCATCTTTGATGCACACCGTCTCCTCCTCAACCACCACCTCGGCCACGGGGAAGGCTTCCTCGTCGATCTTCTCTTCTGTGTCGCTCTCCGAGTCGCTGCACGGCCCGTCGCTCACCTCCTCCACGGGCTTGGTGTAGATGTGGTCAAAGTGGATCAGTTCATTAAGGGCCTCCAGCTTAACTGGTGGGGTCCCCAGAGGCGCAGGTGTGGTGGCAGGTACTGGGTCCCCCCCTCCGACCAGCAGCACCTGCGGCTCCTGGCACTCCTGCTCACAAGACTTGAGGAACAGCTCTGGGTCAAGGATGTCCAGAAGGCCCAGCAGCAAATCAGACTATGGAGGAGGGGGAGAAACAGGAGATTAGCCTAGTAACCCATGACCTGACTCTGCATTATTATAGAGCTGTCTTTCTTAGGACCAGGATTTAAAATCATGGGCTTACCTCACTGTCTGTAGTGTCAGGACTGTCTGTATCCATTGAGAAGTCTTCAGATTTAGGGACTGCTGGGCCTGCACCTGCTGCGGAGGCACACGTAGCCTGAGTGCTGCGGACTCAGAAGACCCGATCCCCAAACCTGATTCGTTCCCGTTGGACAAAACACCCTGAACCTGTGACAAAGAGAAAAGAAAAGTTAAATTAAGGTTCAGCTACAGACCAAACCCACGCTGCTCCCCGTTTCGAACAGTCTGCTATAAAATCTCACCTTCTCCTTTGAGTCGAGGGTGTCCAACCCAAGTCTCTGTCTCAGTTCCTCATTTTCTGTCTGTAGGCCACTTGTCTTGTCCCGAAGCAGCCTGTTTTCGATGTGAAGTTTCTGATTCTGCAGGAGGAAATAAAAGACAGATGTTTGTACTTGAAACTTGCAACTGTTCGAAAAGTTATGCATGAGGTGTTTTGGGTAAAACAAAGCAAAACTGGTAATGAAACCTAACTAAATGAGTTATGCAACAGTAAAACCTTAAATTGTTGCATGTATTATTAATGTCGATATTTTAGCTTGACATGGCTAAATTATGTTTGTGCGATATCAAGTGAATTTTGCTTCCAAGACGTTGGGAGAGTGGTGGAAGTTTAGGCCATAAACATGCATGTCTTTTATATGAGGGACCTTAGACCAACTAAGACGGCAACATTTTTTTTTACCTCTAGCTCCAACTCCAGGACTTGCTGTTCCAGCTCCCCCATTTTGGCCTTTTTTCTGTCTCTGGCTGTCTGAGCTGCAACTCTGTTCTTGAGTTTCCTGGAATAAAATAGATGAAGGGGAAAATGAAAAAACAGGAATTTGACACATTCTTTCCATGATGCTGACTAAGCCCCCTGGCATGACTTGGGTTCAGAGTACTGCGCAATCACCGGCCATGTTCCTGCCACGCACGCATACCAGGATATCAGTGTCCTGCTCTGTAACAGCAGCCGGGCGGGTCCACGGACAGTCAAATCACCCAGATAGCAGTTTGACAAGCTGGTTCAAAGTCCAAAGGTGATACAATAACGACGTTGAAATCATTTAAATACTTCATATAGCAGCTTTATACTGCTCTGATGGCCTAATTTTCACATTGGATGATGCAACATTGACCCAATTCCTCTGAGCTGCGATTTAGAGTCAAATCAGTTGACTATTGTTCCTTAAAGAAATCAATATCTTAGGGCGTGTCCCTGCCGTGAACCCATGAACAATGACCGGGTTTGCGCATTTAAATTAAAGCTGGGTACTTAAACATGAAGGCAAATACGGGATATTGTAATAAAACCAACCTGCGAAGTGCTTTCTCTTCTGGACTCAAGTGTGTGAGTCTCTGTCTTTTTCGTATCGGCGGCCCCGCAGAGGAGTTGGAATCTGAATCCGACGACGCCTGGCTCGCCGATGACGGTAAAACGACAGAGATCGGCCGGCTGTAGCCTGTCTGTGAGCCGTTTGAGGAGCCGGTCTGTTTCCCGGTTATCAGGAGCACTTTGTGGGCTCCCCCAGTCCCTGCTGTTACCACCACCATGTTGGTATATCCTGCTGGTGCTGTCTGGAATCAGAAAAACCGGGTATCCTTCTTAATTCAGTAGAAACCTTGAGGTCTCCCCGATTATACAAGCCCCGGCGATTCTCAACTGTTGAACAAGACGAGCTGCGCCTGCGACCTTTTTCTACTATCGTGGTCACAGCTGATTGGCTCCCAGCGCCTCTGACGCAATCTGTTTAAGGCTTGTGATTTGACGCTTGTAGATCTAATTTGCATATAAAGTTTCACTCGGCTTGCATAGTAAAATACCCAGAGTTCCTTGTAAGTTTAATTTCCCGTCGCCTGATGCAATTCTTTTTTTTAAGACGACAACACGTAATTTAAGCCATGTTTTCTATTCTTCAGCATGGGAACATTAACCCTGACATGACACTGTGATACAGTACATTTGGATCCTACCGTATCCTCCTCAGATCCGTGTTTCCAGGAGTTGCATCAGAAATTGTCCACAGAGACCTGCTCAGTCCACATAAAGTACAGTGAAATGATTGTGGTGTTGTGGCAGTGATTTGGAGTATCCTGCATCAGCATGTTGTTCCTTTTCCATCCATGTAAGGTATTTACAACCTGTGTCCAGTGAAGACAAACAGCACAGAGTATTTTATGTTGTTTTTAAAGATCAAATTGATGTTTTCAGCTGCTCTTCAAAACATCAATTGAATTAAAGGTCAGACTTTGTTTTTTTGTGGGGGGACTGCAAATCGTAAGAGTAACTTTATTTGTGTTTCACACAAAAAACACAGTAAACTAGTTTACTC
This sequence comes from Semicossyphus pulcher, assembly GCF_022749685.1. Classification (NCBI taxonomy): domain Eukaryota; kingdom Metazoa; phylum Chordata; class Actinopteri; order Labriformes; family Labridae; genus Semicossyphus; species Semicossyphus pulcher. The sequence continues at coordinate 7,213,041 of NW_027211737.1, read as the reverse complement.
AGAAGGCAATATAACAACAGAAACCCAAACAATTACCCATAAAAAGTAAAGAAAAAATTAAAACGAGGACAAAATATGCAAAAACACAGTAAAGAGAAGTTAGAATTATATATAAGGATGATAAAATCGACTAAAACAAATCATTTGTAATTCGTAAATAGAATTAGTTATTCTGTATTTCATGGTTCAAGTTGATAACCTGGCCTCTTTAAGATTTATGTTATGCTTTCAGTCCCATGCTCTTTGTTGTACAGCATTGTTTCCTCATTCATTTCTTTGAAGGAGCAAAGCAACAGAAACAGGCTCTACCACTCAGATGGCTTTCCCTGAAATCCTTATTTCCAGCTTCCTCTAAAGAAATGATAGAGTGTTTCTCAGTTACCTGTCTCTCAAATTTCATTTTATTCCTGAAATGAGGGTTTAAAAAGTAATTTTATTGTTTAGCTTTGGTAGCATGAGAGTTTATATTTAAAACATGTATATTCTGTAAACACAAATTAATTAAACAGGATGGTTGTTCACTGTTTTTGTCATGAAGACCCTTGTTACTACAGATGATTGACGATGATGATTAACAAATATTTATTTTGAAATAGCAAATTGTGATCTCTTTAAAAGTCCTTTAAGTCAAAATTTAACATAGAACTTCATGTAAAGTAGGGCTTAAAATGTACTCAAACTGTGTTTTTTTTAACCCATAAAAAATAACACTTACACAGCAGAAGGTCTTTAGATTACAACAAAAACAACCGGATGTAGAGACCGCAACAAGAGATAGCTCAGCAACCACACTGCTGCTCAACTTTGATCAAAACAAGAGGTGAGTAGTAATACATGTATTGAATTGCGAGCCTCAAAATGAAACATATGAATCAAAATGACAAAGCATAGTTTACAACCTTGATAATAAAACTTTATACGATGAGATTGTGCTTAATGTTTCACCCTATCACAATAAAACTCCTCAGGTAGCTTTAGGAGCATTATGCCAACAAACAGACATCCTTTATTTCATTTAAAGGGCTCCCCCAAAGTAAACAGGCCTCAAGCATACACTGTTAGGAAGAAACACATCAAGCAAGTCCACAAGTACCCTCTCTTCCTGTAACTCTCATTTGTCCCTCGAACAGGAATTCACATTTTTGCAATGTCTGACCGCTGTTTACAGCTCGTAGCCCTTTGCCCCCGTCGTCTGTCACCTCAGCGGGAGTAACTGCAGCAGCCAGAGCAAACAGCGGCCTGTTTGCTGAGCTTTACTGGCACTACAGAATCAACATCTGAAAAAGTAAGAGCAGTTGTTTATGATGGTGTGGGTGTGTCACGGTGGAGTGTAGTACTGAAGAAAGGGAACAGGAATTAAATGCAGGATGTCCTTTATTTTGAGTAATATAGCAACAGTTAAACTAGTTGAAGCCACATGAATAACAGTTGCTACAAGCATTAAGGGGAATAGGGCATTAGGTGATTTCTGAGTAAATATTTCCTTTTTTAAAGTTTCTTTATGTCAGGAGAGCAAAAGGGAAAAGATAGTCAATATTATGTACTTTCCTTTTAGAGTAAGATAAAATGCAGGTAGTTATTTTTGAACTGGAAACTGGTCGGGGATCTCCCTGTCATAGATGAGAGAAGTGTCACATTAGTCATTAGTGAGTCAGTCTCCTATATTTGTGTTGCTCTCAACTTATGTGAAACCCATAGACTGTTTAAAAAAGTGGAAGTAACTACTGTTACGTCAGCTGTTGGTCTGTAAGTCTACAGTCTTGAAGACCTAAGTTTGACATTTCGGTCATTGTCGTCTTGTGTTTTTTGGAGCTAGAAATGACAAACTGTGGTTTATTTTTTTAAGTTAGTTAAAGTTTATATTTAATTAGTTATTTGATGCTGTGAAAAGGATGATTGATAGGTCCGTTGCCGAATCCGGCTCTTGCAGCCAATCTGTTCCGGATTAGCAGAGTAGAGGAGGAACGGCGAGAGGAGAGGTAACTTAAACAATCACTACAGTCATAGAAGTTTCCATATCTGTGAACGTCTGCTTCAGACCAACACAACAAGCTGCTGTTAAACACGTCGGAGTGCTGGATCCTTGCTGGGTTTTTTTCTTCAGTAATTTAAGTGTGTGTGTTTTGGTTAGCGGAAGTGGCTATGGCGGTGCCAGCCGCCGATCTCTACTGCACAGACTCTGGCTCCAAATGACATCACCATCGCAAGATGGCAGCGCCTGTCACGGGGGGTATTTTGGCATCAATTTTGAGAGGAGATTGAGACACGTCGTCCATCTATATATGCAGTCATTGGCTTTTACACTGCATTCCAGCGTTGCGGCAGCAGAACGTGCGTGAGATGTAAACAAACAGTGCATGCTTCAAATACTCACACATGGCACCTCTGTTACTACCTCTGATGCTGGCTCAGAGGCGGAACGACTTTCCCCCACCATTCAGCCTCAGTGCGTTTTACATACAAGACAAAACATAACAGAGGCGTGATGAACACATGAAATGGCATTGTAAAAGGGGCTAAAGAGGCCAAACTCAATTGTGTGACCTATTGTGACCTGTACACCTCCAGGACCCTGAGGCATGCAGGTAAGATTGTGGCCGACCTCTCTCACCCCGGACACAGTCTCTTTGAGACCCTCCCCTCTGGCAACAGGCTGCTCTCCAGCAGGACCAAAACCTCCCGACACAGGAACAGTTTCTTCGACTCAGCTGCCAGCCTCGTCAACAAGGCCCCGACCCCACCCCACCCCCCCATGTGACATGGACTCTCATCCAGCCCCTCAGTCACTCAACATTTCACGAATGTTTAAGACTCTAATTCAGACTATGCGTTTCATTAACGCACACTGGACTCTTAGATTGTCTGTACACTGCACTATTTTTATTTTTAACTTAACTTTATACTGTAAGCTTTTGCACTCACTAAATTCCTGCACATCTGTACAGTTTTTAATCACACCTGTTGTACATATTTTGTATTATACGTATTATTAAAGTCTTTCACTTATTTTTATTCTAGTTCTGTTGATTGTTCTGCACCAAAACCACCAAAACAAATTCCTTGTATGCCAACCTACTTGGCAATAAACCTGATTCTGAGGTCTAAATATAATTTATAAAGGTAACTTATAGAAAAAAAAATAGCCAGAAATAACCATTTACCTGGCTGTAAATATGATTATTTGTGCTGTAAAGTTTAACATATTAATATGGGTTCTATATTTTGGAGTCCGCCTCAAGTGGCCATTTGAGGAACTGCAGCTTTTGTGACTTCATTTTCCCCCCTGGAGGTTGGTACTTGATGAAAGCCAGAGTGGGACAAAGGCGTCACAACCACCAAAGAATTCAAACCATTCTGCCAAATAGCCAGAGGGATTGTTCCTTTTGTGTGTAATAGTGTAGTCTTACTTCATTTTGTCACAAGCACGCACATAAATCTGTCAATCAATCAAACTGTAAGATAATATGCCAGGTAGAAATTCACAGTCAAATAGTTGCTTTTGTTCCACAAATAATGAACCTTTAAAATGCAAATCCTGACTTCAGCCCACATTGTTTCCCTTTCATCATCAGACCGCTGTAGGAAACTATAGAACAGAGTGTTGTAACCACAAACTCTGTAAGTCCTTAATGAAAATCCTCTTAATACATGATGTGCTTACATGGGTGTAACAACACAATGCAAGCACAAACAACTACAGCTGATTGAATACAGTGAGAGACAAGGGGATTCAAGATAGCTTAACCTTTAGGTTGTTGTTGCCCGACTGGTTCAAGGAAGTAAAGTGTATTTGGAGAATACTTGAGCTAGAGCTTGAACTACAAAGGCAGTGAAGGGTTTCGCCTTGAGGAGAGTTTTTTGAAACTTCTTATTCTTTGAAAATAACTTTTCCAAGTCAGATACATGACTGCAGACACAGAAGGTTAGCTTAGCATTGTACAAAGGCAGAAAACAAAACCTTTCCCATTTACATTTGTACGTCTTAAAGTGGTAGAAAATCTCCCACTCGGTGCTAGATTTTCAAATGCAGTAGAATAAATCATTTTTAATTTACAGTTGAGGGTACCGGCTTGTGTAAAAACTTGGAGATAATGGTTAACTACAACTCCCAAGGTGCATTTCAGGGAGCAACTTCCAATCACAGCTTAAAATTCAGTAACGTATACGTTAGTAGTGTACTAGTTTGCAAAAATTACGATGACGGTTACAGCTGGCTCGCGCATCGCCGAAGTGGTTGCCATAGGTTACACATAATGATATGCGTAGCGTCACCCCGTCCATTAACAGGATTGACTCCTTAGGTTTGTGACGTCTCAAACCTGCCAATCTGAAAACGTGTTGTTCAGCCTGTCCTTGGTACACTGCAGTTTAAAAGCAGACAGGCCCAGCCATGGAGATGACTGCTGATGTTGTCCCTGATGTGTCTTGCAGCACATGAAGAACACCACATGGAGATGCTTACAAGGTTAAACACTGGATTTTGCTGCCATTTGAGTCATGCCACTGGTTGACTTCTTCTCCATGTCAATGGTGGCCGAGGCTTATGGGAACTGTAGTGTCTCAGAATAGTGTCTGTATCTTGAAATGGTTATACAGACTGGGGGAAAACCCCTTACAGAAAGTGTCTGTTGTCATTTTTTGTCATAATGGCTGCTGGCTGTTTATCAAATGTGCATAGTCTCACTGTCATGTGAAAAGTATTGTAAGAGGTCACACCAAGGTCAAGTGCTGTAAACGTCTTCTGGCGAAAGGAATGTTCAGTGGAAGAGAGAAGCCTTCTGACTAATGGTTGTATTTCCTCCGTATGTGACATATTTTCAGGGAAATTCCTGAATGATTTGATCTGTACTAGAGAGAAGAATTCATATTTGAGTGGAGTAGGCAGCGGTGTTTACTTACTTTGTTTAAAGAGTGATTATATCTCATATTTGCTGACTAACACTATTTGCAGTGTTGGCATTAAAGCATTGGTTACACATCCTGGATCTAGATAATCTTCCTTGGAGGCTCTGAGAGGAACTGTGTGCACAGCTACACCCAAGTATAGTCCGCCCTGACTGCTAGACCAGTACTTAAACACACACACACTCAGAAATGCGAAAGCGGGGATCCTCCCTGGAGCTCACAGTTGGAGCCTGTGATTAAAGTGGGCGGATCCTTGAAACCGCAAAATGAACCCTTCCTAAGCATCTCAGGGCGTATAAATCGCATTTATTCCTTCCAGATGGTGACATAGCTGTGATGTAAGATACAAGCAGGCCTTCCACATGCAAACTGCACCCTGTGGTACTCAAACTGCCGGGCTGAATGAGGTCACAGTTAATATTCTTGGTACGTTGTGGTTTGACGTTTGTCTGCAGCTTTATGTTTGTCGTGATGCTTTTTTCTCAGCAAAGTTAGAAGAGAGATCTTAATGGGACAAACTGGGTTAAGTTAAATATAGTCAAAATAATGCATTTAGAGTGCGAGTAAGTTCCTTGCTCTTGTAAACTACTTAAACGTTTTGATAATTTTGACGTTAGTTATTCAACATTTTTGAACTACATTTTGATGATTGTTGATTGAGCCTATGGCCCACTGATGGTGGCTGCTTTTCCGCTCTCTGCAAGTGTTGCAAGTAAACAGTAATCTACTATGGCTGAACAAACAAAGAAAAGATGGATGACTACAGATACAACTTCAAAAATAAGTGAAAATCCAAAGAAAAAGAAACAAACTCGACGCTCACATGAAGCAAACAGTCTAAAAAGGAAAGAGACCGTCAGCCAGGAAAATCAAAAGGTACAACTGGAGCCAACCGTGGACGTCTGGTTAAATTGGGAAGTGTGCTCCCGCAATTATCGTTTATCGCCATAGGTGCCGTCAAATAGAACGAAACTGAAATCTTTGAAATTGAATCATAACAGAATATATAATGAACAGAATACTGTCATTATGATGTTTATATGCCCAAACTACCCTCTAATAATGACACTTGATATGAATTAATGAGACCCATTGACGTGACTGTTATATTAAATATTTTCCTAATATGACCCTGCCTACTGTCACGTAAAAGCAGCTCATAAAACCTGCAATTAAGTGTTATTTAATTTGCATGTTTAATGTATTTGGTTAAGGTTTTCGGTAAATTGACAAGTCATTTAAATTTAAGAGACTTTGGAAGGTTGAGTGCCCAGATCAGTTGTCACCAGATGAATTGTTTGTTGAGTCGATGGATATTTTATGTGAGGATGTGTCCTGATAATCTGTCTTTTGGCCTTGAAAACTCGTATATTAAAGACATTTGCATACTGGAATAATATATTGACTATTGGCGGCTTCAGTTGGTGTCAGAAACATTAACTACATATCCCAAACTGCACTCCACATCATTCTCTCTGAAGTATAACCTTGATTGACACCTCCTGCACATTGAAGAACAGAATACTTGTGTGTGTTTAATTAAAGGGTGCCAAGGCTTGTTTTTTGGTTTCTGCAGTGAAGGCTTGGCATGCTGGGTAAACAGTAACACCCGTGTGTGCTCACCGGGCAGGGCCCTGCTGTAAACGGTGGTGTTATAGGCCAAAGCTGGGCTGGACAATGGGGGTGAGTGGGGTCACACCCTGGGACAGCAGCCAGCTGCAGGGGGCTGCGGGTCGATGTGTTTGCCTACACCTCCTCCCCATCACACAAGTTACTACCCATGATTCTCTGGGGTGTTTATTCGGCCTGGAGCCTTCCCACACGCTCCAACTCTATCTCTCTCAGGGTTTTCCTGCTATTTCTCCTCTGCAAATATCTGCATTTAATATCTCTCTTTTTCCCTGACTTGCTTTTGTTCTCTATTTTCTCATTATAAAATATGCAGTTGAAATATGCATCCCTCTCTCTGGTTGTTTACACGCCTTTTTTCATATCATTTCCACTTTGCATCTCAGGGCTGTGCAGGTGTGAAATCCTGTGTTTCCCTGCAAAAGCAGAACTGTTGACCTGCTGCAGCGTCTCTCCGTGTTAACACTGAGGCCTGATGCTGCAGCAGCTCACTCAGCTCTTTGATATCTCCTCACTCTCATTCGACTTTCATGAAGTGAGACTCACGGCATGAGGACAGTAATGAAGCAAAGATTTAGCTGCATGAAATAATAATTGCAATATGTTTTAGGCACGTGCACAACTTGATCATTTCCTCTATTCATTCCTTTATTCATTTATATTTTAAGCCTTTGCAGCCCTGCAAAAGCAGCACTGTTGACTTCCTGCAGTGTCTCTCTGCGTTAGCACTGAAGCATGATGCTGCCGCAGCTCACTCAGCTCTTTGATATCTCCTCACCAGTCGCTCTGCTATCACTTGTTTCTTTATCTGAGTGTGTGTAAATGCATGCACGTGTGCAAGCCAATGCATAGATAACTTATCCTCCACTTTGCATACACATTTACTATGTAACCTGGCAGTAAAATAGGCAGACACCAACTGTGCTCAGCAGCACGTATATCTCCCTGCTCTTGGATCAAAGAAATCCCTTTTGTCTTTGATTAATCCATTCATCAAACAGTTTCTGAACCAATTAATTGTGAGACATCATGGGAAATAAAACAATCAAGCCAAATACATCTTTGACTATAAATTGACCTAAATCCAGCCAGTGGAACAGTGCTTGTTGTCCGTCCACTACGTAATTGTCTAAGGGTCTCTGCGAGCACTTTGTTCGCCCAGATAAGCCGTGCTTTGTTAGTACAGAGAGCTGACAGAGCGCTCTTTTTGTTTCATGGTCCACAGTTACTCTGCTCTCACTGCACCAGCAGACTAACAACAACAACAACAACATTATTTGCCCGCCGACAGCAATGTAATGTTCAGATACAGAAAGGCAAGACTGTGCAGCAGCCTCATCATAACCTGTTGATGCTATGTAGCTCACAGGGTCATTTTTGACTGAAGGGTTTATTTTGATGAAAATTGGTCGAAAAAGATGTGAAATATGAGTATTTTCACATATGAATACAAATGTAGGACTGACTGAGCCCTTTGTTATTTTAAAAGTATATTAAGTTCCTTAATCAGCCTCTTAAAACAACCCACCAGCTCATCAGGGGCCAAATAAAATGCAAAAAGACCACCATCATCATACTTGTGCATTTAACAATAACATGCATGGACTTTCACGTGGACAGATCTGATCTGTCCTCTCTGATGCAACATCGATCTGATGCAACACAAAGGCAAGAAATTGGACGTCCGGCCTCAGGATGATGAAACCCACATTAATCTTCCATTCATCACCGCCTGCAGCTTTCTTCACGACTGCCACGTCCTTTTGTGAGTGTGACAGTCAGATATGTGTGGTGCGCACGTCCTACAACAACAGGGTTGTAAGGCATTAAGCTTGACCTACCCGCTCCCACTCAGAAGTTTGTGTGGTTGAAGTCTGACATGCAGTGCCCACGCAGAAGTCATGTGTCACTCTGCCCTCTGGTGTTTGTAACGGAAAATTACAGCCAAAAACGTTTTGGAGTTGAGCTGTTTTTAAATGTAAATGAAAAGGTTTTTTTTACTGAGAGCAGGGATTTCTCTCTGCTATAATCTTTTATGTTTGTAAATCAACTTGTGGCGGGAATTCCAGCTCAGCCCTTTTTGCTCCCGATGTTTCTTCTTCAGCCAAAGTTAACCATGTTGTGGCCTATGATTTGTATGTGTGCACATTAACCACCTCAATAACTCAGTGTTTCTATACTAAACCCTATAAAGGATGACATGATTGTACTTTATGTTTGTTATAAAAACCTAAATACACTATTTCATTTATTGCCCATTTTTTAAATATTGCACTATGTTTAATTTGTTTGGGACTTGGAGAATGGAGGGATGACAAACAAGTCGGCTAGATTTTTGTTTCTTGTTTTGTAAGTAAATATAACATATAAAAACAGGATAATTCCCATTATGTATGTGCTGAATATTTAGAAACATTTGACTTTGGTAATGAAACCAAGACGGTGGTGGGACTTTTATACCTTACACATACCATGTATTGGGAGGCGGGGTATCACAGGGCTGACGCATAGAGACAGACAACCTTTCACACTCGCACCTACAGGCAATTTAGAGTCACCATGAACCTAACCAGCATGTCTTTGGACTATGTGAGGAAGCTGGAGTACCTAGAGCAGGGGTCTCCAACCTTCTTTCATCTAAGAGCTACTTTGACAAAATGAAAGTGGCCAAGATCTACTTGCATTACATCGCTGTAATTGCTGGTGTCGCCCCATGTTGATTCTTTTGTCGACTGAAACGTTGGTGCCACAGATGAGGCACACACACTTGTCCTTCACATTCGTGAATAAAAACTTGATTTCCCACTCCCCCGTGGAAATAGTATGTTCTCTGCTTTTTCTTGGCAGGGCCACCTTCACTGTCCATCATAAATCTGGCTAAACAGGCTAATAGCACCGAACTAGCTCAACTAGCGTACAGCATAACTGACCCGACCTGTCAATGGAGGTAGCTGCAACATTGCTGTGATTGGTTAGGTTCAGACATTCGTCATCATTGTTTTTTATTGACAGCTGATCGGCCTATCCTATTATTTTGTATTAAGATTTTTTGTACAGAGTCTGTGAACCTCTTGGCGAGCTTGGAGACCCCTGACCTAGAGGGAACCCACGCATGCACTGGGAGAACATGCAAACTCCACACAGGAACCCACTTCGTCTGAACAGGGATTTGAACTAGGAAAGTTCTAGCTGTGAAGCGACAGCGCTAACCACTGCACCACTGTGCAGCTGACACTTATTTCTCATATCAAATTGGAATAATAGTGCAGATGGATTGTCTAGATTCTCATTTCTTGACTGCAAAAAGTGGAAAATGCTTCATTTTTTAAAACTTTTTTTGGTGTTATTTTTTGATTTCACTTGTAAACTGGTGACAGGAGAGCCTTTTAGGACCAGCAGCTCATTTCTGCCTCCTTGTGGTGAACTGAAGAATGTTTCCTTCACATTCAGCAAGTTAATCTAATGTATCTAATCCTAAATCTCAAGTTCAAAAGAAGATGTGTAGTATTTTTCTACCAACACATGAACTCCGCTCATCTGCTCAGTGGAGAGGATTTTGTTTTTGTGGTTATGTGGACAATAATCTGGTGACATAAGAAACAACCTCATCAGATTCTCATTAGAATGACTAGTGCTGCAGGGATGACAGGTTTTTGCAAGACAAACAGGAAGTTGGCATCGCCCTGGTACCATCAACTGAAAGCCAAAGACATTTTTCAATGTTGGATTTTGGATTATTGTAAAATATGAGGTTTATCACACGTTTTGTTCAGCAGGATAATCTTTTTTTCTTCATTTTTTAAATACAGTACATATACAGCACAAAGCTTCCAAAGTGTCTGAGTTTGAATTGATTATGTTAAAAGTTTACTGACAACCTCTGTGGTCTAATTCAGTCCCTTCTTAGGAAACACTTTAGTAACCTTAATTTAAGACAGGTAAAAGGTTTAAATGTCATTTTTGGATCAATATTGATGTTTTAATGTTGTAAAACAAAACTTGAATATCTTTCATCATTCGTCTATACAAAAAAATACTGGCTTTGAGAGGAGAAAGTGCAGAAATGTGAACTTCCAGGTTTGGGGTCTTGTTCCTTTTTTTGTTGTTGTTTATTGTGCACAGTGGATAGAGTGGGATGTATGGGAAGAGAGAGGAGGGATGAAGCGCAGCAAAGGGACAAATGTCAGAGTCAAACGCGGGGCTGTGCGCTGAGGGCTTTGCCCCTGTAGATGGGGTGCTCTCGCTCTTTCGCCGGTCTGAAAGCGGCCCAGTTGCTAATTTGAACCACTCCCACACTCACCTGTACGCTGTGATTGGCTCAGGGAACCACAACAGCGCCCCTCCTGAAAACGTCCCGTGCAAAGCAAAACAACAGAATAGATGCAGAGGGAAGGGTCTCACAAGGGACTGCACACACACTCACAAACACACATGTACAGAGGCCCATAAGTGATGATTTATATTTTATTTGTAAAAGTCTATATTTTATTTTTCTAGGAGAAATCCTACTTATTATACCTTGTAGCTAAACCAGCCTGAGGTGCCTTAGTATTAAAGAGCAAAATAATAAGATGTAATCAGTTATTTGAGGACTTTGTTTTTCCTGCTGTGCCCGGCCATCTTCAAACCAGAACTTCTCAGATCTTTCACTTTCAATAACCTATATTGCTTTGATTTTGGACCCAGAAAAAGTGTTTAGTTTAGTATCTCATGACTGAGAGTAAAACAGAAAAGTTCTTTCAGTCAACTTAAGTACTGGCCTAAACTGCCTTAATTTTGGGGAAATTTTGGTACTTTTTCTATAAATTACATTAAAGATACCAATTAAATATTTTTTGAAACAGTATCAAAATAATCTCTCAAAAATCTCAACATCAAAAGCTCCAAAAATAGCTACTCAATAGGTCTTTGGTGAGATTATATCTGTTTCCAAGGTCAAGGATGAACTTTTGAGACTCTTTTCGGACATAATATTAAAAACAGGTCTTTGTCTTACGGGCCTGAAGAGTTTTGCCTCGCATGTAAGAAGAAAATCTAGTCATGTTATTATTCAAACGCAGGGAATGATTCAATGAGCTGGTGCTTCACAAAGATCAGATTCACAGGAGAAATTGAATTTGTGTCTAACGGCTACTAGTTTGAAGTGCAGTCCCTTTGATGCCTCCTTTAACTGGATCTTATGCTGATGTGTGCGTGCGTGCGTGCGTGCGTGTGTGTGTGTGTGTGTGTGTGTGTGTGTGCACCCAGTACCACAAAATCAGCAGAAAACAAAATAAGTCTGACAGACATCAAAGAGACCCAGGAGGGGAGATGATCTGTTTTCAGTCATGGTGAGCCACATCTCTCTCCCGACCAGTTGTGCAGTCATCTCTCACTCCAACCCTCCGTCCTCACATCTCTGCTGCCTCCCAACCACTGGGTGGCACATGTGGCAAAGTGTCAGCATGTCCTCTCACGCAAACCAAACATCCCGGCCTGTGTGATGTGCTACCAGCTTTTCATTTGGGGATTAAGATGTTTGGGAATTGGTGCTGTGACGCATTGTTTTCCTCCGCAGAGTGCTGATCTGTGCATGCAGTCTGAAGGAAGACGGGAGCGATCGAAGGGGAGGTTTGGAAGTATGCTGAACCATCAAAGAGATTGATGGGGAGTTAGTGAGGGAGAAGGGCGAGCAGGGGTGGAGGCAAGGCCATAGAGGAGATGAATGAAGATGAGATAGAGTGAAAGACTGAAAAGGTATAAAAATAAGTGAAAATTTGCTCACTAACTCCAACTCCTAAAGGAAAACATGTTGCTACCCGCTTGATTTGAACTTTTTTCTGTCTGCTGTTCTGTCTAACCAATCATGAGTGTTTATCTCATCTGGTTTTAATACAATAGCTGTGTCCCAATTCAGTGGCTGCATCCTTTGAAGGACATATCTCAAGGCCGATTGCATCACAGCGTGCAGTGTTGAAGGCTGTCCCAGACGCGGGCCAACAAATGCATCATCCTTTTTCCTGGACCACGAAAGATCCATCGGGTGCATCGTTCGTGGCCCAATGTATCCTGAGTCATTGCGCGCCAATTCAAACGAGATGGCGGACTCTCAAGTTTTTGGTTTCAACTCAATCAAGTAGCTAGTGATACAAATGTAAAAACAACAAAAGGCGCCTTGAAACAAGTTACGTGACATTAGTTATGATAGCTAGTTAGCCAGCTAGCTGCCTGTTGCAAGGTGACAGGAGCAGCGTTTGGTGACGCAAGGGTAAGGGCGGGAACAGCTGGTGACACAAACAGGTTATCCTCCATAGACCAGACCGTCTCATTTCAGTTCAGCCTTGGCTTCTGCACAGGCTACAAATGATTCATCCTTCCTAGCCTGCATCCTTCGAAGGATGCAGCCCCTGAATTGAGACGCAGCTAATGACTGACTGTACAGAGGAGTGGAACCAAGATGGCCGCTGCTGTGGAACATTCTTTGTCCAATAACAGGTCAGTGTTAGATGAACCGGATGGTTATTCGCGTACTAATGGTAAGTGTTGCCAACAAAATCATGTCACACCAAATGTTTGAGTTACCTTGAACAATATGAATTAGATGTTGGAACTAGCTACCTAGCATAGCAGCATACCGTTAGTTGCTCTGATTGGTTGTAGGTTAATCGAATAGGATCCAGAGACGTTTGGTCTGAGGCCGCTGATAAAGCAACTTGGACATCAAGAAACAGACTCAGAGGTTCCAGACTAATTCACAAGTTGCGCATTGGTCTGACAATGCTAGGCTAAGATGCTAAAGTGCTAGATGCTGTCTAAGTGTTTTCTTGCCCAGTGTTAATTGCAAAGAATAATACCACCTCATATCTGTCCTTTAAATATGAAGCTACAGTCAGCACTTGGTAAGCTAGCTTAGCATAAAGACAGTAAACAGAGGAAAAACAGCCGGTCTAGCTCCCAACAAAAGTAAAGATAATCTTCCTACCAATGCTTCTAACACTCATTTGAGTGTGGTATCACACATTGATCTTCCTCTCTGCAAGAAATCATATTTCCCCAAATGTCAAACTACTATTTTTTCCTCTGATGCATCACTATTTCGTGCCGGTGACCATAGAAACAGCCCAATTTGACCCCATGCAGCTTTAACTGACGAGACTGTAAAGTGAAAAGAAGTTCCCAAACATGAAAACAGACTTGCTTTTTGCACACTCACACACACACACACACACACACACACACACACAAACAGGCCATCCTGAGGGGTGTCATCTATCTCCTGTTTCCAGTCTTGCTTCCTCATCCACTTTCCCGTCATGTCCCCACAAGGCAAACCCTCTGTTACCTTTGATCATCGACGAGGACATCAGTCGCTAACCTTTTTTTTTTTGTGGCTGTCTCTTTATTTTTTGGTATCGATTTCCAGTATTTTCCAGCTCCTGTTTGGAGTAAGAGATTTAAGTGAGCCATCACGCTTCTTTAAATCTCTCTCTTGTTTTGTTTTTGTCTTGTTGGTGTGTCTGTGTGTTTTATTGTGAGCACAGACTTCATCCATCCAGGCCTTTGAGAACATGTTCACGCCTGTGCGAGTGTATCAACATCATATCCCCCCTATCCTCCTCATTTCTGAGAACAGATTATGAGCGTTGGGGGCAGACTGAAATCACTTTGAATTCTCCAAAGCCCCTAACCCCTGGGAACATACCTGTTCTTGCAAGCCTCAAACGTACAGGTGCCTCATTTCAAAAGACTCCAAACCCGTCTCTCTTTCTCTCCCTCCCTCACTCCTTCTCCTCTCTCATTTTCTCCCTCCCCCCTCCTTACTGCTGCAACTTTACCCCGCGACTGAACCAGAGGCCTATTGAAATACCTCCCCCTGGTCTAGTCTGCACTTCAAAGTCGACTTTCACCCTCGAGCCAGATCCGAGGAGGCGGTCCGAGCAGGAAGGGGCTCAGGCTCCAAATAGTTAGGACTTCAAAGCCTGTAACATTTAGTTATGAGCTGTTTGAAAATTACTTCTTTTTTTTTAAGTAGGTGATTGATGCTGTCATTTCATCAAACTTCAGATCAAACTAATCAAGTGCTGCTTAATTCACTGTAAAGATACCAAGAAGAGCAGGTGTTTCATGGTATGAATTTAAATGTTAATGTTCATCTTTGTTAATGTTTCTGCTTTGGAATCTTTGAACATAAACTGTAAACTTGAGACATCATCTTCATCATGAAAAGGGTCCATGTTTAGGTTTGAGGTATGAGAAATATTTTTAGTCAAACTCCTACCCCCCAAATAATGACTCAATGTTCACTTAATGTGTTTTTCCTTAACTTTGTAGTCCATCTTATTGACTGGTTCTGCTTTTTTTAGATAATAAAATATACACACAGGATAGTCTTAATATGCTGTTAAAGACCCCCTCCAAGTTTTTAACCTTTCATGTGCTACAAGACATATCAGGGACAACATGAGCAGTCATCTCCATGGCTGGGCCTGTCTGCTTTTAAACTGCAGTGTACCAAGGACAGGCTGAACAACACGTTTTCAGATTGGCAGGTTTGAGACGTCACAAATCTAAGGAGCCAATCCCGTTAATGGACGGGGTGACGCTATGCATATCATTATGTGTAACCTATGGCGACCACTGCGGAAATGCTCGAGCCAGCTGTAGCCGTCATCGTAAGGTTTGCAAACTCACTACTGACTACTCACGTTACTGCTACTGATTACTTTTTAATTTCAAGCTAGCTAAGTTTCAACAAGTTGCCACTAAACGATGGCAGAGACGTGTTTTGTTTTCACGACAGAGGGGGGAGTTGGAAATTTGCATAGTGGGCGGGGCCTATGCAGATTGGGGAATTTTTTATGAGAGAGAAGGAGGAGATGCCTCGGGAGGATTTTTACAAGGTAATTGCAAGGTAATTTTGCAGAAAAAACATATCAGACACAATTTATTATTTCAAGCAGAGCATTTTTTATGTCTTAAAACATGACTGGAGCTGCTCTTTAATGATGTTTTACCCACTTGCTTTTTCCCTGATGTTAATTTGCATGTGTTTGCTTTAATTTTTAGTCTTTAATTTCTATACAAAATTGTCATTTAAAGCAAGTTTAGTTAACATTTACTGTACAGTGTGCAGTAATGGCAATAATGGTACTAAGAACGTACTCAATGCTGTCTAAAGAGCAACATCTCAGCTTACATTAGCCTCTATGCTACTTGGAACTACCATAGACTGTATAAAACCATGGACGACGCATCTCCACCACCGCGCATTTAACAGCAGAACAGCTTCTTGTGTTGGTCTGTAGCAGATATTCACGGTTATAGCAAGGTCAATGACTGTAGTGTTAATGTTAGTTACATCTCCTCTCGCCATTCGTCCTTCATTCTGCTACTCGATTTGTCAACAGAGCTGTCAATCATCCTTTTTACAACATCAAGTAACTAATTAAAAGTACACTTGTGAGAAAAATGAACACTTGGACATAAATCAGCATGATAAGAACTAACTATAATAACAGAAACCATGTTTGACAAAAATGTATTTGACGTGTATTTTGATTTTATAGTTTGACTCATGTCCCATCTGTTAACATGGAGGAGGCGGGCTTTATGAGTTATACTGCAGCCAGTCAGCAGGGGGCGATAGAGAGGGTTTGGCTTCACTTTTAGGGAGCTGTCATGTCGTCCATCTTTTTATACAGTCTGTGGGAAATACCAGAGTGCTTACGGCCGTATCCTCAAAAGTGCCTGAAAGTATTAATATAAGCAAGCTTGTGTTTTATTTCTTCTTAAATGTAACTTTATGTCCTGCATCAGCATTTACCGTGGCCCCCCAAGTGGCTCTTGCAGGTAAATTGTTGCATTTTCTTTCACTTCCACCAGTTATTGCAAAGTAGTGGAAAGCCATTACATCATCAAATTTATATGTATCAGTTAGACAGAAATATTATTGACATGGAAGATTTCAGGACTATTTTTGTATTGGGGAAGAATGCCACTTTCTGTTAGTGAAATATGTCATTTCTTCCTTCAAAAGTTGTATAGGCTCACTTTGGATTATTTGGCCACTTGTGAGCAGCAGAAACAAATTGTGAACACGACACTGACATATCATCTGTTTTCAGCAACCTCGAAACCCATCGCCTTCTTCTGATGACGTCAAGATAATATCGCCTCTGGAATAAACAGCCAGTTCTTTTGGGCTCCAGGTGTATCAGGAGGTTATTATTTCCATGTACGGGTCATCTTGGACAGTCCAACTAGCAATGTAAGAAATGGGATTGAGTTGGAGTTGAAAAATGACAACATTGACTCATATAGTTTTGTTTTTCACCAACTTCCACAATGTTTTGTTTTCCACCAAAACATTGTGCTCATCATCTGCTAAATTGTCCATTCTTGTACAGTGGGCGTTTAGAGCTTTTTACAGCTGCTTGCTGCAGTTAAAAAGGAAAATACACTTTGAGAACAAAACAAAACAGTCAAACTGTGGGATGGACGGCAAACAATGTGCTTCAGATGACAAAACTCCACAAGAACACCTGTCTTAATGTCTTATTGTTGTTATAAAAACATCAATTACAGCCGCTTTAACTTCACATCTTAATGGAAGCGGATCTGTTTAAAGTCAGTCCATAAATACAGATTCATGACTTTTATCAAAGACTCTCCACAAAGCCTCCCACTGTGCCGGCATGTCCCCCCCCTCTTCAACTTATAAATCATTGCAGAACATTTCATGAGAGTTTCCCACTGGGGTCTGTGCAGTGACATCATTGCAAACATGCAACATACACTGAGCCGGCTGGAGTCAATAGTCATCAGCGTACTGTGTCATCATGGGGAAAGCATCTCCCATAATCTGGGGGCTATGGGGCCCCCTAATTGCTTTATGTAATAATATGCTGCACTGATGCGCTCTTCTGGGAGCCATGAATGTAAATGCTCCCCCTCCTCATCATCTCCTTTCTTCATTAAAACATAACGTCAGCACCATGCCAACAAAGGGACAATTCACAGAGGCTGGGAGCCGCTCGGTGCGCACAGCGCTGCGCTGGAGGACTCATCAAACACATTCAAATGTTCCCTTTGGGTATTATTAGCAACCCGTGATCTTGTGTTTATTTCATACTTATTTATTTATCCACACAAGTCAATTAAGGACACATTCTTATTCACAATGACTGGCTTTAATGGGGGTTTGCAGAAACAATAAGTATCATTGTAATTATCCCATAATGATGTATGGAAGTCTGTAAAAGAGTGAAGTAGCTCGGTACAAGCTCGACGGACACGTGAGGGCTTGGATGAAGTAAACAGAACAACAGAGCGCCTTAAAGCAGTTATTACATTTTACACAAACAACACTTCAGTATAATTTTGATAAGTATTAGTTTGCTGGTATCCCTTTGAAGAACCCAGTCCTTCTAAACCAAATTATTCACTCGGTCCTGCCACATATAAGATGAATTAATCTCCTGAAATGAACGTACATGTCGGATAAAATTAGATGAAATCTGCAGCATGTTACAAAATCATTTGGTGAGCTGTGCTCAGTGCTGCATGTGACCATTATGCTCTGTAATCAATTGATTCGAGCAATAGTCTCCCAATGAATGTAATCATTTAGTCAAAAAAAAGCCCCAATTAGGCCCCAGCTGTTGTCTTTCGACTCACAGTCCAAAACCAAACATCCATCCATCATCTATACTGCTTATCCTGTTCAGGGTCGCGGGGGGCTGGAGCCTATCCCAGCTGTCATTGGGCGAGAGGCGGGGTACCTTTCACACTCACACCTACGGGCAATTTTAGAGTCACCAATGAACCTAACGAGCATGTCTTTGGGCTGTTGGAGGAAGCAGGAGTACCCGGAGGGAACCCACACATGCGAGAACAAGCGAACTCCACACATAAAGGCTCCCTTCGTCCGAATGGGCATTCATACTAGGAACCCCCTAAGCTGTGAGGCAACAGCACTAAACACTGCACCACCATGCAGCCCCAAAACAAAACAACGCCCTCAAATATTTAATGAATAATAAAATTGTTAGCAGTTGTTTTTGTGAGATGATGAATAATAGATCATTAAACCGTTTGTTTCAGCTCCAGCAAAGTTTACACGACAGAGTCAGAAGAGAAAAGAAGAGACTTTAAACCAAACTAAAGAGGAGAAAACGGGAGCCGTGCAGCTTTCTAATATTACATGATATGTCCTAAATAAGTCAGTGAATCATACATCTACAAGTTCAACTAGAAAACAAATCATCCAGAGACTTTGCAGAGATGGCACAGTAATGCACAGAGCCGAGCGCAGCCAGCCTTCATCTCTCAAAGTCCTCCTCATCCTCTCTGCTTAAACAAGTAGACAGCTGATTCTTCTCGGGGTGATCTGAGTTTGGACATCAGTGCGGAGAGAGACCGAAGCGTCGGGAGAGGATCCACAGCTGTTGTCCAGTGAAAACCACATGAGGAGGGAGAGGAACAACTTGTCAGGAAGGACACAAGAAAATAAGTCACCATGAATATCTTCAAAAACCTGGAAATCACACAGTTAGCATTTATTTATGGAAGAAAAAAAGACTACAAAAGTGGAGGTGCAGCTTTGAAAGTCTCTCTCGGATTGAAAACTCGCAGCAGCCAGCAGAGGGCAGACTTGCAATAAAAGAGGAACAAGATGTTCAGAGAGTAATTGGATCACTGCAACTTGTTGACCTAATGAATTTTGTGCTCTGTTAGTAAACTGATAAAGTAAATCCCCTTTAATTCCATCATTAGCTTGCAGGCATTGTGCCCATCATTCATGTACAGATAGATACAGGACATGTGGTGTGGCTCAGGATTCATAAAACAGAGTGACGTCCGATGTGATCTGTGAATTATAGTCACGCTGCAGGCGCTGCACAACTTCTAAAGTTTCAGCTTTCAATTGTTTTCCGCCTCAACTTTTTTTCCCCTCTCCCCTCTTCTGAGTCCGAACATATGTTGACCATCGTGCTTTCTTCCAGAGGAGGCTGCTGCATTCTTGACCTAAAACGTCCTCACAGTTGGTTTTCATAATGACACTGCCACACAGCTGACAGCAAGATGAGAGCTTTGCTTTCTGGGCTCGTTCGGACATCTATCACGGCGCACAGCTCAGCCTGCATTTCAGAACTTGTGTTTTCTTTGCAAGAGGCCGGTTTGGAATTGGAGCCAGGCTTTTTTTAAAGTTGTGTTAATCAATTTCATGCAATTTCTTTCACTTCAAACTTAAAATTGCACTCAACATTATACTGTCATCTCCTACATTTTAGGCAGAACAATGCATGCACAGTATAATCATGGCTTGCATGGTACTATGAGCTCTTTACATGAATTGTACAATCATCTTCTTTTGTTGGAATGAACAAATAGAGCGTGTATTTATCTATTCTTTCAGTTTCCTTCCAGACACAGTGTGCTTCTTTGCAGATTCATAATGAACAGTCTGACGAGTGAAAGAAAAGGCACCACGCAGAAGATCTTCTTCAGGAGCGGTCAGCATGGACATTTCACAATAGACTCTTTATTCTGACAAAAGAGGAAGTGACAATAATTGTCTTCTTCTGCAGTTTGTGTTAAAGAACAGATAATGAAACTGATGTTTCTCTAGGAACGCATCATGAATCATAAATTCTCTCACGATTATAACGTTTCAGTCCAGCCACTAATTTGACTTTCTGGAGAAAGAAATTATGTCAAATTACATTTAATCATTAAGAGGTTTGTAAAATGCCTGAAATGATCTGTGATTAGCTTGTCAGGCGTGTTTTCACGACGACAGCTGCTTTGAAGATGAAAAGCAACCGTTAATTGGAGATCTATCTGACTAAAGACTGCGGCGCAATTATGTGTGCAAGTGAATTGCCTTTCATTCATGAGAAATACAACCGCTCATGCTCAAATAAGGATGATAAAAATGATTTAACAGAAATCTTTGAAAAGATTTAAGGTCATTTAATGATGAATAGATAAAAGATACTTTATTATACCAGACCAATAAACCAAACAAAATCTGGACATTCAGGGGTTAAATTACAGAACTATAACTCAGCAAAAAGGTCATTAAAAACTGAACGCAAACTGTAAATTCTACACTATACTATATTGTTTAGCTAAACCTACTTTAACCTGCTTTATATCGGATTGTGTTGATGTGGTATAAGGTGCTTCTTTGTGATTTATAAGGTGGGTGTTGTATTTAACTATGCATGTTATTAATTTACCCAATTTTGAATAAACAGCTGAAACAGATACAAATATCATATTGAATAAGTCAACAGTTTGTGGCCGTTTAGAGAGAAAAAAAAAGAGCATGATGCTAAAGTCATTCCAGACAAAGGTGAAAAACTCATCAGTATGTGTAAGTCAATGTATTATACAAGAGAAATAAAAGAAATATTGTCTTAAGTCATTTTATCATTGGTAAATTGTTACTTAAGTTCATAATTTATGTTAGAAAAATAAAACAAAACAAAAATGAACTAAAACTTTCCAAATTGAACATTAAGCTCAACTTCATCCAGGTCAAAACTAGATGTTTCAAACGCAAGCAAGCAGTTAATAACTACATTGTAACCTGTACGTGAGAAAATCAGAATCAGATTGAAAAATTAGCCCGGTTAAATCATGAAGCGACTCAAGTGTTTGTTTTAAGGTGGAACTACAGCCAAAACGTGTCAAACTCGGGAAACACGCCACCGCGCAGCCCGGGATTCCAACACTGGCTGATAATATGGCCTCTACCTGATAATCCACAAACAAAACTGGATTAGCTCAAACTTTAACGCATAAATTAAAGATTTTTCTAACAATAAACCCCCCACTTTTGTTTCTTTCTGCTGCGCAGCGAAGTCGGCGGTGCCTCCTTAACTGAGTGCTGGCACTCCGGAGTGGGGAGTGCAAAGGAGAGGGTCAGAAAGATTGGTGGGTGGGGATATAACCCTTTTGGGAGAGAGAGAAAAAAACTAAAAAAAAAAAAATCACGTGTTTGGAGATCAAAGGAGATCCGCTTTGTAGAGGGGGAGGAGGAGGGGGGTGAGAAAGAAAGAGGGAGAGAGAGGGAGGGAGGGAGAAAGAGAGAGAGAGAGAGCGTTTGCAGGCAATGTAATTGACAAGGCTTGCAGTGGTGAAATAAACACGCTTCAGCCCGGGCGCAGCTTTTAGTGCGCATTTCGGACTCTTTTGACGCATCGCACGTAACGCGCAGAGACCTGATTTCAATTACCTTCACCCGATTAATTAATCCGTGTGAAATTATGTCCCGATCGGCGCAGATCCAGCCGGCAAGATGATGATTTTACCAAGGAGAGGCTCAGATCGTGTACCCGACTCGGTGGTCTTGGTGATCCTCGCGGTTGCCGCTTCTCTTGGTACCGTATTCGCCAAGGATACTGCCTTCGTGGAAGTGGTTCTGTTCGAGTCCAGTCCCAATGGAGATTATACTACTTACACGACTGGCTTGCAAGGACGGTTCTCCAAAGCTGGAGCCACTATCAGCGCGGAGGGGGAGATCGTTCAAGTACGTGTAAAGTGTCTCTTTCTTGCGGGGGAATGACAGGCAGCAGTGCCGAGCAACAGAACCGGAACACGGGGTGTAATTTCACCAAGCTGCCCTTCAGAAAACTTTTTCCATAGGGTCTGGGGGGTTGACAAGAGTTGTATACGGCGTGTGTATGTATGTGTATGTGTGTGTCTGCAGGCGGTGTGAGGATGGTACTAAGCTTGCAAGCATATGCGGTCACAAGATGGCTCCTATCTTGTGGAATTCATTCACAGGGAAAACATGCTCTTGCAGGTTATTTTGTTGATGTCTGGAGCTCACTTGAGTGCACGTTACAGTTAATTGCACTCATTCAGAAACACGCGCTTTTCGGGAACTGTTGTCCGAAAAAGCCACAAGTCCTGCACCGCCTCCAAAAAGTTTGTAAACTTTTTTTTTTATCGAGCAGGCTTTACGCGTTTCACAGAGGAACACGGCTGCGAGGCTGCTATCTGCGCTAAGTTTTGACTATTTATCCGCTTCACTAGCGAGTTTATGCTTAGTATGTGGTTTTAAATCTAAAAGGTTAATTTTAATAGTGCAAACGTTTGTTTTTATTGACTGTACCAACGTGTAAACTTACCCACACGTCCCGCCGCTCGTAGCCTCTAGTGTTGTGATGTTCACGAACGATCCGCTTCTTTTGAACGGCTCTTTGGTGTGAACGACGGGAACCGAGTCGTAGGTGAGAGCCGTTCTTTTTACAGTTGTGCCCAAATTTCACTTCCTGCCCTAGAGCCACCCCCTTTATGCCAAATTACCACAGGCAGCTTTTTTCAACTGCAACTCCACTATACTAGGTCACGTGCAGGGGAATCATGTCGCCACAACATAGTGCCGACAGTGAGCAACATTATACCCCTCCGTTAAGTTTTTTTTTTTTTTGACGTCTCAGTAGTCATACAGAGTTGTATCATAAATTATTGGCGTATCAATGATGTTGATTAATTGTACATTAGTACATTATTCTTCTGTTTCCTTTTAAAATTTAAAAGTGCGGAAGTTTAAATATGCGTGTGTGTTGACACGGGACAATAGAGTGCACGCAGGTTCACAAGTCTGACCACTTTCTCGCCTCAGATCTTATGGATCCGTTCCTTTCCTAGAGCCGTTCGAAAGATCCAGCTCCCTTCCAAGAGCCATAATTCCCAACACTATTAGCCATCATCATCGCTGCCTTTGAAGTTGCATGTTTTTGGTTGAGGCTTACTTGTAACTCTTTCAAAGCTTTTAAAATGATTAGTATTTAGTAAGAAGTTGCTATAGAAGAAGCCTCCCAGGATCCATCTTTTATTTCCTTGCCCCACAAGTGATAAATGCACTTGGCTGGAGCTGGCTATGTTTGGATCAAACATCCAGCTTTGATTGAGTAGAAGTCACTAAAATATGAAGCTTTTCTCCAGAGCTAAGTGTTTATTTGAGGCTTTATCATTCCTTCTCAATCTACTTGGCCGCTGTTTTGTTGCAGCAAAGAATTCAGGGTCAAGGCGAGCCAAAGATTTAATGTTTCATGTTTTATTAAGTTTGTGATGGATGGACAAACGGCTCTTTCTGATCCATGTGAAATAACTGGAAACCACTTGAGTGTAGAGCATTTTTGTTGTGACGGAGATTTACTGTTTGAAGTTTTATCTATTTCCTCTGAGTTATCTGTAAAATCCAAAGTGTCTGATTGGATCTAATTTTGAAGGATTTTTGTAATGTTTCGCTATATTTTGGATTATCAGGAGATGAAAGATAACATGGCCAATAAATGAATAATTCCTCGTGAGATGATAGTTGTGTTTTTGTTTACATTTGTTGTATAAAAGCCAGTAGCTGCTGAAGTGTGACCTCAGACTGAAGAAACTATTGAGCTCCATGAGATCATTGGTTTTTGGTGGCAGGCCAGGTTTCAATGCCGCCTTTGAAGAGAGAGGGAGAGAGTTGAGGGGTGGAGGGGAGTGTTTAAAAGCTGTAGATACACATTTTGAGTTTAATCAAGTTCACCATGTTGCGTCAAGTGCATACTGGTCCGCTGCGTCAAAAGTAACCCCGACTGTAACGTAGAATTTTTGCCGCATGCCAACATGATTACTAGATTCGTTAAGACAGCTCTTCATTTATACATTTGTTTTTCTGTTAATCTGCACACATACTGAGATCCACCCTTTGCTGCTCTTCAACAATGTCTTTATCAACTACACAGCAGCATATTTCAGTGCAACTATGCCTGTTTGTTTTCCACCAAAAATGCAGACTCTTACTTTGAAAGAAAGATGATATGGTGGGGATCAAAGAAGGGGATACTCAGCATAAAAATGGCCCCTGTTTATACACAGTGATGGCCATTTGGCGCCACTCGGTAACCACACAGAAATGCCGGACCTCAGCTTTACATTGAAAACCACATCTATTTGGGTTTGCTTTCTTTGCTAACATAGCTTCTGACCACTTAGAGGCAGCTTATATTTTGTCAGGCTATAATGAGGGGCAGCACGGCACACTGTCTTAAATTTCTTGCAACATATATTCTACCAAAGATTTATGAAAGTTGAAACTGACAATGAATGACAACCGTACAACCTGAGGAGTATAATTTTATCCTGGTATCAAATTCCCCACTTGCAAATCCTATACTTGTGAAATAACACTGCATTAACGTGTTGGGAAATTGCTGCGGTGTTGTAACGGATATAGTTTTACACTGGAATTGGGTTGAACACAAATATTTAGGTTGTGCGTTCACTTGTCCGCAGTGACTTCTGCAACCATTGCACTTGTCTACTTTTTGCTCCCAAGGTTTGAGCCGTCTTGTGCTCAGTGAATAGTGCGCTTGATTTGGTCTGCCTGAGGTTTTATGGGGCCTTCTAGTGCTTTCCTCTCCTGTTTGAACAGAGCCCTGAGGGGTTTGCGTTACCTTGTGTGTTCAGTAGTGGCCAGACCTCAGCAGGTATGGGTTCAAATACAGGGGAAAGAGGGGGCTTTGGCAATGTTCCTGAGCAAAGACCAAACCAAAATCAGCACTCATGCTCTCCTCACTCGCCTTTGCTAATTCCCTAAGGATATCACCCGCTCAGCTCTGCCTGAAGAGTGCGAAAAAGTGGCAAACACTGCCGGGGCCAAAAATAATAAATTAAGTTAATTTGCTCCTGCTCTGCTCTAAGGGGGGAAGCATGACGATGCAGATCTGGCCACAGTGCCAAACCCCAGGCTTCCCCAAAGCCAGTTCCATGATTGCTCCAGTTCAGGTCTGTAATAGCAAAGTAATCAATGTCTTCTTAAATTATTCTGTCATGACATGAGACTGTGTGTATGCATCAACAGGCATTCCCCTAAGACGACTTTAAGAGCGGCTCTTGGCAACCAGAGATTGTAGGTTATCCGTCCTGCCAGGTCGTTAATTGTATTCATCCAGATTAAAGTACTTCCTCGATGGCCTGGTTCAATGAACCGGCAGTGCTTTTGGCCCCAGGAAATCCTGGTTTACACGACTTGAACTTGCATAAAAATTACACATTTTAAATAGCTTAGAAATTATGGTAGTTATGCTTTACCTTTCAACATACTAGCAGCAGTGTGACTTGAGTAAAGCCTGTTCAGAAGGGCAACTACGGCACAACCAAATGGTCTCCTGACTGAGTCACCAAGGTCACACCTTGACTGGCAGGGTAGCCAAAGCCAGCTGTTACTGAAAGCACTCTTCTTCTTTGATGTAATGATATTTCTGGAATGGCCTAAGGATGCAAGATACTCGTATTGTCACCCATCATGTTTTTCACATTCCCATCATTGTTGACGGAGCACACATAGCTCTAACAGTTTGATGTAGAGGGAAACACCATCTGCTGCTCATCATTCTCCATTGTCTCCCTGACGCCAAATCGTCTTTCCTGTAGCGAGATGAGCTGTGCATCAGCGCACATCTGCGTCTGATTTCCAGCGGGCCCGTGCTGTCAGGATGTGAGTGAGGAGCTGAGGCAGGGACGTGGCAGGGGCACCCAGAGGACCAGATGGAACTTGCAGTGTCGTTGGCCAGAACCTAGAGGGAATAACGTAACTTTTGCCTACTTCCTCCCTCAGAAAGGATGCAGAGACAGGGGACATCCTCTGAATCCAGCGTCAGGAAGAAAAGGCTACAGCCTCCCAACACCCATGAGCTGCCTCATTTTTGAATTTCATCCCCATGCACAAGAAGTGCCAGTAACTAGGGAGACTTCATGATATGGTTCTCTGACAGTGGCAGCTTTTCTCCGACTGGATGTGCAAAGTGGGGGAAAGTGGTGGTTTTGAGCTAAGACAACGATGAGCTTAAATACTGGAGCTCCTACCTTGGAGCTGGCAAGAGTTGTGTCGCGCTGCATTTAGACTATAATGAGAGCTTTAGTGGTTAAAGGCATCCAGCGCGCTTTCTCACCACAGGCTGGAAACCCCAAGAGGCCATAATGGGCCGGTCCCAGACGGGAGGTGCCAGGGACCGGGCCACTCCCAGCGCCAAAGCAACAGTAGCAGTACACAAACGCTGGTTTAAAAGGTTAAAAGTGCTGCTCCCTACTTTTTTCCATTTATTGGCTTGGCGGTCGCAGCTGTATTTTAAGTGCTATCGTCTCTTAACCGCCACCCTGTTTCACTTTCATGTCCCAGCCAAAGTAATTTGAGGCTGCGTTTCTCCCCTTTTCGGAATAGAACAGACTAAACTGTTTTTCTCTTTCTCTTGCTTAACACCCCCTCCCACACGCACACTCTCACCCCCCACCTCCAGTCTGTTCTATTTGATTCAGCCAAAATTTGTCATGGGTTGTATATTGCATGTGATTACTTCAAATGAGGAATGCGCCTATTTTATTACTGGTGTCTACTTATGAAATATCAGTTGTAGTGCGTCTGAGGACTACTGGTTTTGGACAACAACTTTGACCTGCAATATCCAGGTCCTGACCTTTCTTGTATTTTTTCTCAAGATTTTTGGGCACTTTTTTGCCTTTTTAAATTAGTGACAGCTGATGATGGACAGGAAAGGTACGGGAAAGGGAGAGGGGGTGACACGCAGCATGGGGCCTGGGAAGGACTGGGCCGCTGGGATCGGGACTCGGCTGGAAATGGTAACCACTGCAGTAGGTTAGCTACCAGGGTGCCAGATTTCTTGTCATTTTACTGTAAGATATGATGGTGTAAAGATATTTAATTTACACCAATAACAAACCAAAATGAACAGAAAATCTTTGTGTTCTACTAATCAAATAATGTTTCAGCAGCTTGTTCTATCATAAGCTCACAGCAGATTTGTGAAATGAAATGTAAACAAATTATAATATTAGCATTAAACTGCGAACATTCAGGTGCATATCAGTCTCTCAGCACTTGTCCGGACATCTTTTAATTAGCCACACTATCTCTCAAACCAGCAGCCCCTGTTTTCCCTCCCCTGCACCTGGCTCTTTCACTCTGAGCGTCTCATTCCCACTCACTGCAGAGCTCCACCTGGTACAAGTGCATGTTGGTACTGGTGGCCCCAGTAGCTATGTTAGTTTCCACTGGGCTGAGTGGCTCAGCCGATCTTTGATGTTACACTCCAAGAGAGATTAGCAGGCAGTCAGTGCTCGCTACTGCTTTCTCTCAGGCATCCACGCCTCTCCCAGGGGAGCCCTATTCTCCCACGTCGCTCTCCTACTGATCTGCTATTGATTATGTGTCCGGGCTAATTTGTATGAACGCCATGTGTTTGTCCTCTGCTTTACACTCCAATGATGAGGAAATGTTAATTCAGCTCTGCCTCGAGGCTGTGATTCTTCTATGATGAGTGCTGGGAAATGCACCCTAAGATAACGTTACGCTTTGACAGGTGAAAAAGTGATTTTTCACAACGCCTGTCTTCACTCGGGGGTTATTTTTGAAACGCATTCGTTATGAGTCAAAGATGAAAAAGAGCACAGGGTGGGTTTGCTTTCTGACTAGCCCCTGGTGCGTCTGTCTGTGCGTTGTAAGAAGCAGCGCTGAAAGGCCCAGTCCATCCCCTCTGCCCATATTTTTATCCACTGACACAGAGGGTCTGCAAAACAAAGGCTAAGGGGTCGAGGGTTATGAAATGACAATGCTCACAGTGGCTCATCCAGGCAGAGGCATGCTTTGTTGTCAGCCAGGAATGTGCTGACTAACCGTGGAAGGCCACAACGCCAGCCTCCCCTTTTGTTGTACTTTTTTTGCCAATAGACTAGGAAGGTAGCCGCGCAGGGAGTCCATTTCCCTCCGAGCACACCACTCCATCTGCCTCCTTCTCCTCCTACCTCTCTATGTTCCCTCTGTCCTCCTACAACTCACATTTGTTGTCATGAAAGGAAGTCTTATCAAACACCTTTCACACTTAGTTCAAGAAGACAGGGTTCGAAGGTCTTTCTTTGTGTACATCATTACATAATTATCCGACGCACATGATAATCCACAATGTTGCTTTTAATGTAAGAAGATCCTGCACTCCTGTCATTATGATTTATACTGATGTCTTTTTAGAGCTAGTTGCAATTTCTCTTGTTATTGTTCAAGGAAGCCATTACTGCTTTTGTGCACATGCTCCCCCTCTGTCTAATGCATCATATTAATGTAGCGAGGGTTCACCTGCGACAAGAAAACACCGCCATTTTTCACACTTTCCCTTTTGTTACCTTTAATGGATCACAACAAAACCATGGCAAAGGTCATTTACGGGTGCCAGATGGGGACAAATCAGGTTCAGGTGGAAGCTCCGACCCCATCATGTTCATCTCTGTGATATCCCTCTTGTCCTATATCGGTATCTTGAGGCTACTCGTGTGCGTCTTTGTGTGTGTGTGTGTGCAGGTACTTGTCCCAGTAATGAGGAAGATCCAGGCTTTAACACAATGGGGCCAGAGGTATGATGGATTGGACATGCTTGGTCAGATGAGAACAAGCTGGGTTAGCTTCTCATTTTTTAAGGGAACAGTGCGGCATGTCTTGCAGCTCCATAGTGAAGATACATCACTGCATCTTCCCCCCCGCCTCCGTTTCCTGTTGCTAAAGATGCGCCCTAGATTTTTGAAATGAAAAATTGGCTTTCTTTTTCTGTCGTCCCTGTATCATGGGTATACTGAGGATATTGGGCACAGGGTTTTCTATTTTTTGTCTGGCGCTAAAGAATACTTCCTCACAGTTGAATGTATTTTTGCAGGTTGGCTTGTTTTGTGCAGCTGCACCCAAAGGAAAGATCAGGTTCTTGTTTCTCTAGTTGTAAGAGTCACACCTTCACCAACACATTCTGTTTGTGAAGAGAAGTCCCCAAGGCTCAGGTGTAACTTTTCCTTTCATGAATCTATAAATATAGTACCTTCACATGCATACCATGCCAATAAAAGCTCTGTAGCATAGCCTCAGGCTTTGGTAAAGCCTCCACAATTCCTCTTGTCCTTCCCCTCGACCCCCGTCGGCAGCTCAGGCAGTGTTGCGTCCCTCTCCAGCCCCTGGACCCTGATCAGGGAGGGGCCTGCAGGGTTGGGTGAATAGCTGCCGGGAGTCGTGCTGCGGGTGTAAACCACATGAATGTGCCGCCTGAGCAGATAGGATCAGGCGAGGCGGGGAGGCCTGGGAGGCCGCGACGCTCGGCGCAGCTCCACGCGCTAACATCAAAGGCAGTGCTGAAGGGGGGAGGTGGAGGGGGAGGAGGGAAGAAGAGAGAGCGTGAGGGTTGGGCCAAACTCTTCAAAGGCCTCTCTGAGTAATGCCGGCCCTGATATGTGGTGCTGCAAAACTGAATGATGATGTAATTGCAGGCCTTGGAGCTAAATCCGCTCCCATACAAATAAAGGTGGAGGTGTTCCCTTGCACAAGCGCGGTGAGAAAAATACTTTGAGTGTTCGGTTGAAGCCAGAAACTTAAGAACTTCCTGACGCTATGCTAATCTATCCTGGAGAAAAAAAGTTTTATTTACGTTTTTGATGAAGGACTTGGAACTGGAAAGAGTTTTTTATCTGATTTCAGCAGATAGCTTAATCCACTGGGCGTTTCTAAAGTACACAACAGGTGGAACAGAGATGACAGTGTTCTTTGTAAAGTTTATACAGGGTCTTTGCGTGTATGTTTGTGTGTGTCTGTGAGGCAAAGAGTGTGTACAAGTACTTGCCTTGTAATGTGTGTTAAACCAAGCATGACCACAGATTCTTTCAAAGCGCCCCCATGATCATCAGGCTGATAACTCATTGACAGCTCCCATGACAGTTAAGAGGCACACACGGCAGGAAAAGTATCTCCCTCGCAGAGAGCACGCGGCAATAATTCACTGTTGTTGAATTTGGTTTGCCAAAGGTTATTTGCATGCCTCTGATTGAAGTTCTCCTCGCCCTTGTTGTGTGATTGTATTTCCCTTTGATGTTAAATTAGCAGTAAACAGCTGCACTTTTATTTATTTAGAGTTCACACAGAGGTCAGCCTTTTAACTCCTGCATCCTGGGTCGGACCCGGAACTCTGAGGACTGCAGCACAAAGCCTTTGTTGCTGGTTGTAAAAGAAGAGACCTCCTTGTTTCCAGTATGCAGTGTAGCAATTCATGACTATCAGAGGACCTTCAAGCTAATCGCTGAGACAAAACACAATTCATACCAAGGCTTCCATGTAGGGCTGCAAGTAACAGCTATTTTCTTTATCGGATTTTCTTTTGACTATTTAATTCTTTGTGCAAGAAAAATACAACTTTACCCTGAAATGATCTAAACAGCCTGTTAAGCAATTATGAGGAGTTAAAACTTAACTTTGTCAGCCAACTAGTTGATTTAATCATTTGATGGTTTAAGCACTATGTCTCTGTACAAGCAACATTCTTCAGATTGCTCTAATGGTGTTTAATGGCTTAAACATGTAGTTAAAACATGTAAAACTATGACTTGGACTTGGACTAAGAGTTACCTTGAGGCTCTCTGGATAGGGATACAAACAGATCAAATTACAAGACAACTTTTCTAAACTTTTTGACTCCCGTAAGACGGCTTGATTTAATTTTTTGTTTAATGTTAACATGGCCTTGACTCGAGGATTGTTTAAGGAGGGGTATTATGCTAACTTTAAGCTTCATGTTTCACTATACCTTACCTGTGGAGTAGCTTAGCATAATTTACAGTTAAAAAAAACTAATTTTTCTCACTCTGGTGCTCTGTGCAGGCCCTCATACAGCCTCTGCCTGAAACAACTCAGTCAGCTCTGTCCCTTTAAGAAACCCTGCCCCTACAAGCCCACTTTCTTCTGATTTGCCAGCTCTACGAAGCCTGCTGAGGCTGCACTTTGTGACGTCACAGAGTGCAGCGTGTAGAAAAAACTGTGTAAAACCTGGCGTTCACAGCAGCCTGCAGACTGAGCTGAGAAGCCTGGGGATTACTCCAACATACTTTCACCCACGTTTAGTCTGGACATCCAACATTGTTACACTGTATATGTGTCTTAACATGTGAAACAGCATGAAACCCTCTTTTTAAAAGTAAAGTATCTTGGAGTTTTCTTGTGATTAAATCTTGGTTATATTTGGAAATCAGTTTCCAAGGCCAGTTTCATTTGCAGTTCTGATGTGTGATGAGTAAACCAGTAACTGATGAAGAGCATTGTCAGCAAAGTGCATGTATCACAGACAAAAACGTTTAATAGCACTGTTTCAAAAATGATATGTTGAATCTGGTTAGTTTACAAAAGCATTGCCTCTATATCACTGACAGTGTGAACATGTATTGCACATCTGAAGTGCTGTTGTTAAGGGCAACCTGCAATTGAACTTGATGACGTGGATGATGAAAGCAGCTATCATTACTTTATAGAACACTGTGATAGCGTGAGCGTATTGCAGGTAAAAAACGAACAGGCTAGTTTAGCTGTGATTCAGGAGTTTAAATGTACACCCTGTTGTAGGATCAGGTCCATCTATACTTTAACAGAAATCTGTTGAATGAACTCGTTTAATGTATCTTTTGATGAGTGCGATAGAAAGGTGCAATAGACTGAAAGATCCCTCAGTTAGGTTAATGGATGTGATATTTTCCATCATGCAAATTGTGTCCACACTCTTGAAGTCCGGCTATCCCACCCACCCCAACCTTCAAAGCCCCCTGGCTCAAAGTGAACCTGAGTGTATATGAAAAGGTCAGGACAATTACTCCTGGCCAGCTGTGTCCATTTCTGTCCCCTTGCAACCCATCTGTTCACCCTCACTGCCTCAGCATGTTGCTGTCATGAAACATGTCAAGGTGTTATACTTTTTCAGCATTTTTTTTTTTTTCAAAGCTAAATTACAGATAACTAGTATAAGGGGATTTTTAGTCTAGTGAGATAGAGAGCATCTTTGTTTGTGTCACTGCGCTTTCTCAACCTCACCCTTTCTCCTCTGTTATCCAGATCCATCCGTCTGTCGTATGTCAAAGTAAAAGCTGCAATAGAAATATGAACAAATGCACAGAGGAGATCTTGGCTATTCTTTGCTTGGCAATATATGGACGGTTTGTCCAAACACACTTGGCTCTCTAATGATAACTTGTCCTCAGACATGTCAAGGAATCTAGTTTCTCAGAATGCTGCTTTGGGAGAAAGGAGGAATCGAGTGGGAGAAGATGGGAATGACAGAAAAAGACAGGCCAATACAGCCTTTTGCTATTCTGCCTGCATCCCACAGGCATGTGACAAAGTCAAATTGTCACCCCCGGGGTGACATGCATCCCGCAGGCATTTCGAAGTAAACAAATCCCAGGGATGTGGCTCTGAGATCTGGATAGTGGCCTCAGCAGTCAGTTTGAAGCATCATTATTTGTCATAGAATGGACGCAGTAATTTGTATATTGTATTTTTAGAAATAGTTCAGCATTTTGCAGAATGCTCTTATTGCTTTGTTGCCCAGAGTTGGTTGAGAAGATTGATACCACAAGCATATCTGTGTGCTAAATATGAAGCTACAGCCAGGACAACAGACAGAAGGTCCTTTCTCCAGTGCTGAACCTCTCCATGTCATTTTTATTCTAAGATATAGTGCGTTTAGTAAGTTAAGGTACTAAGTAAAGTTTGAGGCAGTGGTAGTTGGAATTTTTACCTTTCGACAGGACCAAGTAACCTCCTGTTCTCAGTCTTTATGCTAAGCTAACTAGCTGCTGGATGAAGTTTAGTATTAAACACACTGACATGAAAGAGCAATTTTGTCATCAAGATAGTGAATATTTCCCCAGATGAAAGCTATTCTGTGAAAGCGGGTAATCTGTGACAGGTTTATTAAATGTTTGGTTCGGGAAACTTAACATCTCATGAAAGCTTTCTCTGTTTTCTGAACCCACCTTGTTGGTTTACATCTCTTGCAAAAAAGTTCTAATTGCAGTTGAAGTGATGTGTTTTATGTTTGCATCCCTGCCAAGATCAGATTATTTGGAATCATTTGATGCTGCAGACACTGCAGGAAAGGACTTTACATTTCCACCTGCAGATGACAAATGTATAAGCTTCAGTAAGATCATTTTTTTGCTCTTTTTTTTCGTATGAATCTCACATGCAAGCATCAACGTTTCTGTTAATGTACAGTGGTCTGCCGGTCCTGGTGGCAGCTTCAGTATCCGTAATTCAAATCTGATCTGACTAAACATGATGTTCTTATCAAATCTCAGAGGAGAGGTGGAAAATTACAAAAGTCTGAATCCACTTTTATTAATAAAAACTGTCTTAGGAAAATGAAAAGATTGTTCGGATGAGTCAAAAACATTTGCTTTAATTGTTACCAGCAAAAATCTGCAACAGATCCACACAGAAAAGCTTTCATGTGAGTTTTACAGAAATGGCTTCAAACTCCACTCAGGTTTTCTATATCACTGCTACCAAATGCTAACAAGAGGTCAGTGCCAATGTTACAGTAACTGAGATCATCTGTTTCTAAATGTTCATGATTCGATTTTACACCAGACCATCCTTGTGCCCAACTTTAAGCCATTTCCTGTTGGCAACCACACCAAGCATATTTGGGTCAGCTTTTCTGCAGCATCGCCTCAAGCTAAGCTTATGGACAGAGGATTTGGTAAGCTATTGATGCATACATTCGTCATAATTATTGTTTTGCAAAAGCTGCAGTTGGTGGCGCCCAGGCAACGGAAAGCTCGAGAATTCAAATTAGAGTGTGGGATCGAGCTTTAAAGTTGTGGCTGTTGTCTGTTTTCCGTTATTGCATCCTAGAAAACTCCATCGTTTTGCACTTCATCCCTTGTCGGTCGGTCTTAGTTGCACATGTATTGCAAAGCCCTGAGGCGTTCTCTTCCCCGGCATGAAAACAAGAAAACAAACATTTCAGCCCATCTTTAAGCAGCTTCACTTAGAACTGCTTGAAAGCGAAGCACAACACGGTGAATGCAAGTACACGTCTTTGTCTCATCATTCCTTCCCAACCTTTCATAAGTTCTTTCTGTCTCTTTTCTGCTCTCATTCTCTCTGCTCTCACTCTGTTAAGCATGGGAGGGGGAAGGGGGGAGGGGGGTATAAATGTGAGACCACACATGCTGTGTCAATGTTTGCTAGAATAATTAGAGACAATGTGGGCCAATAACGGGAGGAGTGCAGTAACCTGAACTCACTTTGTTCTGCCCCGGCAGCAACACAAAAGCCATTCACAGACGCACAGATCCGCAGGCTCAGAGCAGGAGAAGCTGCACTTCTAGCCGGAGCAGTGCACGGCTCGGAGGATCTGCAGGAAAATGGATTGGTTTCTATGTAACCTTAACAACCTCAGCGTTTTGTGTCCGCTCAAAGTGATGCTGATGTCACTCCAAAGGCCTTTTAAGCACTGTACATCCCTGCCACCACCCAAAAAAGCACCCCCCCTTGTCACCCTCCCCAGTCGACCAACACATGGCGCTGGCTTACAGGGCCCTCTTTAACTAGAGGATATCCGGCCACTCGGTATGCAAAGAGCCTGTGGATTCCTGACACGAGTGCTCGAGCCGGACTCAGAGGTGACTTTCAGTGTAGCCGGACAACTGTTGGATTAGCAGGACACTTTATGTTGAGTCTGAGCCAATAGGACGAAGTCTGGCCAGGAGCGGGGTGTACTTGGTCAAATGCAGGCTAATAGATTCATTAGAGCTATTTATATTTGTTTACATTTTAAGCATGCCAGTGCGACTTGAATCAACCATGACTTGATGACGGGTAGAACAGCCGAGTGGAAGGTTTCAATTTTCTGCCTAAAATATTATGTTTACTGGAAAAGGAAGGAAGAAAGATAATACCTAAAGAGACGACCAGAAGTGATGATTAATAATTACATAATTCGATTTTAGGCCGAAAAAATCGCCAAACAACAAACGCTTAACGTTGCTTAAGCCGCGGGTGTTTCCCTGGCTGTAGCAGAGTGACCCGCTGCTGCGCACACACCCCTGGGTGGACCAACTGGTTTGTCCCCTCTCGTGTCCATCTTGAAAGAGGACACCGCTATGGGATGCATACATCCCCTTGAGGTCACCGGTGTCATTGTGGCACCTGTCCCCTCCACTCTCAGCCCATGTCGACAGCTCAGATTTATTTACATTCGCTCTTGTTTTCCAGAGAACTGAACTGTGAAGTGGAATGGTTTGTCTCATCTGGTTTGTTTGATGGAGCTCTTGACTGCTCGGAGCCCATGCTGCAAGATTTCACTCCCTTTCGGTATACATTTTCTATACAGTACTTCTAAAGCCTTTAAAAGCTTGAAAGTCTCCACCCTTGCAGAATAAATACTGCCGTATTGCTTGCTATATACAACAACAGTGTTCTGTACAATAGTGTTCTTGTTTGGACACAGTACTATGTATTTATGCTACTTCTCTTGTATTTATGGGCGAACTTGATTGCAGTTACTTCATGTTTGTTTTTTGGACAAACCACATGCGTCTCGAATCTCACAAAGAAGCCGTTTTGTTCAGAAATACACTGTAGAGAAGAGCTTGTTGTGTAACTCTTGGCCGTTCGTTTTTATTGTAGTTCAGTTATTTTTTTTTTTGACAGAACCTCCTCTTCTCTCTGTTTTTAGCCCGCGGATACACAACAGCTTTCGTTTTTCTCTTCCACACAGCGATCTCCTTTAATCATTCTCAGATTCTCACTCTCTCTGCCTCCTTCATTCTCTTCTCTCGCCGCTTCCTCTGCCTGTTTTTCTCCCCCCCTCCTTCCTCCCTCCTCTGCCTCTATCTCTCTCCGTCTCGTTCTTTCTCCACTGGGCTGATGTTCTGTGCTGTTCTCTTGGCGGCAATGTGTTCCTCATCACAGCTTGTGTTTCCTCTTATCTACAGTTCTTTTATCAGTGGCCGCCACATATGCCCGAGAGAAGGGGTGGATGGAGAAAGGGGGTGAGGGGGGGGGCAGTGGTGGGGCAGCTGATGCTATCAGCAGGTGGAGATTTCACCACCGAGTTCAGGGGCCCAGAGCGGCCAGAGACAGGAAGGGTCTGAAATGGTAACATGCGATGGGAACTCTAACCAATGTGAGCCACACTGTCATTGAAACATCTGCCATTTTCAGTCTTAAGTCAGGATAAAGTGACATCAGTGGTTTACAGGAAGTAATGATTCTCTGTCTTTGGATTTGTGATGAAGTTTAGGATCTGTTAGCTGGTTCTCCGTCCTTCACCTGCTCAGCCTGAACAGCCAGCACTTTGGTTTTGACAAGAATCTGACGATACAGTATCAATACAAGGGTGAGGATTTGTCATTGCTTTATTGTAAGCAAGGCAATACACTAATTATTCAAATCTGATTTCAGAAAAGCTCCTGGTATAAAGAACACGCCATCATATGCATAAAACCAAAGTTAAAGTTAAGTCTAGCAGACCAGCGGGATCTCTCTTTCTATCTAAAGCCCTTTTTACACTGCGGTTCTGCCACAGTGCTGCTGTAAGTCCGCCTTTGCCATTTTACATTGGACCAGCCAGTGTGTGTTTTTACAGCATTCTGGCGTTGCAGAAGCAAAATTGGCGTGAGGTATAAACAAACAGCACATGCTACACATACACACACACAGCGCTTTTCCGCCTTGCCAGCTCCGCTATCACCATATCAACTGTGTTTCACCTCTGTTACTACCTCTGATGCCGACTCAGAGGCGGAACGACATCGCCCCACCATTCAGCCTCTGTGCGTTCTACATAGAAGACGAAACGTAACAGAGGCGTAATAATCCCGCATTGAACTAGCGGCGTTTAAGGGGCTTATCAGAGTTCTTGTAACATCCATCATCATAGCACTACTCATTGTCCAATCTAATATTAGAAAAAAGATGCTATTAGATGACTACATTTTCCCCCACAGCTAGCACAGCTCATGCTTTCCAACTCTAGCAATCATCAACAGAAAAAACTGTATGCTAAATGGTGTCTAAAGTATTGTTGTGGTACTATATAGCTCTTTGTGTCAATATTTAAATATGTGTAATGGGGAAAAATGAGTTCCATAATGTGTTGATACCTGCTTGAAATCTTTATTGTATAGCCTGAACAGTATGTCAGTGGGTTTCCTGTTTGGATGTATCTCATCTTAGAAACACCCAACCAGTAGGAGAACACACTTCCCAAAGAAACCAGTTAATGTTTTAATGAGTGATTACATTGGCACCAGTATCTCTGCCACAGTTCTGGTTTCTGACTTATCCCTGTTGTGGGATGTGGTCCTGGTTCCAGGTTCCAGAGATCTGGATAATTCCCACTCCTGGTTTTGAAAGACCTGGCTACCTGAAGTATATGAATACAATACAGAACACAGTGGCATGTAAACACCACATGGTGGGAAATCAAGACACAACAGCACAACTGCTCCAAGTAGACATCATATCCCAAAGAAGATCAAACCAGGATACTAGGGAGCAAGCTAAATACACTCCATTGTTGAATGTACCCCTGTTGTATATTCAAAAGAAATGCACAGAATCTCTTTACCTGACACCAAATTTCAGCAACTTTCAAAAAGGTTCCTGAATGTGCTCCCAGGATATACAGCACATGTGAGGTCCTTGATATGAAGGGAGCGCAGAGCCGGGATGGTGCAGGAGGGAGAGAGCGGCGGGTAAACCAAAGCACAGGCTCACAAAAGCCTAAAATGATATCGCTGGTAGATATCTGGATGCTTGGGATGCCTTGGATGGCTGCTGTACACTTTTGGCTTTGTCTTTGCGGGGATGAATAGAGGCCTCTGTGGTGGTGATGACAGGCCTCTCCGGGCTGGGCCCTGGCTGGCTGGCAGACTAGGTGCTGGAGGTCGGGAGACTTCAGCTCTCATAGGGGCAGAGTCCCGACGGGGGATGCTGGTCGTCCTGGTTCTCCCTACAAAAGACACTCTGTTCTCTGCGCTTGTTATTGTGACATGCCGGGTACATTTATACACACAGGCCCACAGTGCTAACCATATTCCCCACCTGTGTTTGGATGTTTTGACATTGTTATGAGGTTAGATGGACAATTAGTTTACAGATGATGGATTTGCTGGAGGTGAGGATATGGTTTAACTTAACGGCTTCTAGGTCTGTGAAAAATGTCCCAGATAGCTGGTAATGTACGAAAACATTGCTTTATGCTTTAAAGACATATCCACCATATGAGAGGAAAAGCTGTATCAAATTTTAACCTTGTTAGTTTAGAATATGTCTTACATCCCATTAAATATTTGAGGAATTAATCTGCATAGGCATTCAAAACTCTGCACCAGTCACATTCGGATCCCCAACACGCCTTTCTAGACACATATTAGGAGGAGGTTTGTATGAGTCCACATAACTGTTTTTATTCAGTACAGAGGTAAAAAGAATGATGTAAGGATGTTAGAAATAGTGACAAGAAATCCTGATTTTTAACAGGCGGGGAGGTAGGACCTATTGTGCAGAAGTCTCATGCTCACCTTGTTAAGTACAGGAGGGCGTTTTGGAAGGAGGTTGGCTGTCACAAGAGGTTTCGTCATGCCTAGTTCTGCTCTAATACAGCACCAAACAGCTGGCCAAGACAAACGTGAGGTAAACGCACTGCTCACTGGACTGTGTGACTCACGCTCTTGCATGCTAGCAGCACGCCCAAGAGACTCCAATGGCTGAGGCTAGCTGTGGTCTTTTCATGTTGTTTTGAATTATTAATGAAACAAGGAGAAGCTGTAAACGGTCCAAGGAGTAAATGGGGCTTCCACATGCAATGCATGAGGAGCGGGAGCTCTCCCAGCCCCTTCACATGCCCTCCAAGTTTATCCCAATTGCCCCTCTTGAACATTCACAGAGCCTCTTTGATCTGTATGCTGTCCTCCCAGCTGGGAGGCCACGGGATGCGAGCAGCCCTTTTGGTCTCCCATTTCAAGTCACACATTCTTTCCTTAAGGACCCAGAGGTCCTGACCCTCAGTTGCAAAGGAATTTCATATGCAAAAATAGGCCAGACTTGCCAGGCTATTTGAATATCCATCGTCCTCCTGTGTTCATCATCCTTGAATCCCCTGAATTAGGTATTCATCTTCAAGGTGTCATGGTGAGTGGTATGTTAATTCTGTATGAAGCAGCAACAGACGGACCTTCCCTGACCCTTTGACTTCCTCTGTCTCTTCATTTTTTTCGTCACAGCGATTATGCATTTTCAAAGGGGTCTGTATCGCCTGTCAAAGAAACAAAGTGTTGCCCGACAAATGCCTCGCTGTTCAATACAAATATGGAGCTGAAGGCTCAAAGTAACTTCCCCTGCAGCCTGGGTTTTAAAAATAAATCACACTCCAGTATGAATCAGCGGAAAGCCACTTTTTTTTTTTACTAAGAAGCTCTTCATTAAAAAGGTTGTGCTACACTCCATAGCTCATATTTATTGTCAAAAAATTGCAAAGTCTGCTCATTTCAACATTTGGGTTGCAGAGAAAACTCAGATCTGCATCCTGGGAGATCCTGTGTGACTTATGGTAACATAGCATAGTTTCTCCAGCTTGCTTTTGGTCTCAGTGGCAGTGTTTGCTATGGCTGTCCCTTTTTACAGAAAAGGCCTTGCAAACTACAATCCTCTTAGATGTGGAGCCAAATGCCCCAGAGGTTACAGCCAGCTAAGTGGTTCCTTGTTTCTAATAAAAAACAAATCAAATAACATGGATCCCTAGAGGTTTATAACACTGGAGTCATGAACTCTTGGGCTGATAAATCTCTCCCAAATATCACCGTACAAAGGCATGGATGTGGGAGGAACTTGTTGGCTTTGATTGTATAATTTATAAGCCACAACATGCTGAAGAGTGTAGAGGAGGGGAGGGGGGGCCTCTGACCACTCAGAGATGGAACAGCCCTCTCGACTGTGAAATGACCTGATCTTTAGAAGTTGGCCATTACCTTTTCAAAGCGACCCTGGTAACGCTGATGGCAGGAAGTGCTTGTGTGTAAAGCGGGTTTGATGTTTAACTCTTACGGGGCAGTTCTCCCAAGGGTCTGCTTATTCCCAACCCACAGCCTTCAACCTCACAACTCTCCTTCCCCTTTTTTCTCCGGCACAGTCAGCTTCTACCTCTGGCAACGCCACCAGCAAGAGCGGGACGAACAATACTGCGTTTGTGCAGCGCTCTGCGCTCGGCCTGCTGCTAAACAAATGTTCAGGGGAATTCTGGTACTGGCCTTGCCCCTGGGCCCGGGCTGATCCCACAGTGACTTCATAAACACTCTCTGGGGCAATCAAAAGAACAAATCAGCCTTTATTGGGAGCTATATGGTAATGGAATTATTTCCACACCAGTTAAAGTTTACTTTTCTCTTCCCTTGCCCCCCCCCTAGACTATTTATTTTGCTCCTGTGGCAGAAAGGGAAATGATCTGTTGCCCAAGGCACAAACATGCACTTTTGAGGGGGTGCAGGCTTTACAAGGGGGGATGTGATGAAGGCATGACAGTCTTGTTTATTCCACTTTCTCTGCCTGTAATTGCCACTGATGTTGTGGTAATATTTACAGTGTGGTTTACACACCCACTGTCCTAAATAACTTGTTTTCATGGTGGTTTGGGTACATTTTTTTAACGTGTTTTTTCAATTCTTGTGAAATCCTGCAAATCAAAACTACCTAAGTGGAAGAATCTAAAGCGTATCCCCTCCCACAGTGGAATGTATGAAATCCACAGACCCTGTCCTCAGGCGGTGGTGTGGGTTGACTGGGTTGGAGATGAGGGGGATTGAATGGCCGGATGACATGGATCCACACCCAGACCTTCAGCCAATATGGCCTTGAGGTGACTAGTAAAAGGATACACACATGCAAGAAAAGTCATTATGCTCCTTTTTTTTAGGAGAGCAGTTAAAAGGGTAGGTTTACCAAAATTACAGAACTCCACATGAACTTGTCCCTGTTACTCTGGATAATCCATGTAACAAGCTGTTAACTGTTTTTATAGGGGACGCTTTTTCTGCTAATACCCAAATCCTTTCAAATCCCTTATCAACTCTGTTCAGGTTTAGCTTTTAACTTGAATCAGCAGGAATTATAAATAACTTAATATTAATGGACTACAACTCAAAGGCTGACAATCAAATACTCATTACATTCTAATACGTTTATTATGATATAATATAGAATGGCATGTAAGCAAAATGGCTACCGCCAGCAGACAATAATAAATTGGTTGTAATTGCGTCGACACATCTAAACAAACATATATTCTGTGACCTCGCCTCACCTGCTAACACCTGCTGCCGCGAGTCCTTGCTTCAAATCATTTTCCACCACCTCGCCCAGGCCTCAACTTGGCCCAGCACCTTTCTGCCTTTTATCTCCACTGATGGAGCCAGCCATTGAAGCAACCTCGACGCCACCCCCACCCCTCCCCAACCTTTTCTCTCTGTCTCTTTACCGCGCGCCTGCACAATAGCCCCGCTCGGCAGAGTTCCAAGAACAGTGTTTGTCCGATCACCACTGCGGCCCCACCCCCCTTTTATTGCTGTGCGTGGAGGGACAGTGAGTGAGCGAGTGTGTAGTTTTGTGTGTGTGCACACAGTGTTTTCAAGCAGCCTAAAGGAGGTGTGGCTCGATCGTTATGGTAACTTGAAATGCAAAAAAATAAAAAGTTTCGGAGGAGTTGCAAAGTGGGAGGAGTTATGTCGAGCATCCAAGGTTCTGTAAGTGAAAGTATGCACAGATGATGTTAGATGACTTCCTTTTGGAGCACAAGCTTTTGATGGGAAACAAACGCTGATGATGAGCAACTGTGCAAGAAAATATCTGTTTTTTTCAATTAAAAAGTCAAAGCTTCTTAAAACAGATATTTTCTCGTGTTTGTTAAAAAGTGAAATGAACAGAAAGCACATTCGTGTTATT
Organism: Semicossyphus pulcher; assembly: GCF_022749685.1. NCBI lineage: Eukaryota > Metazoa > Chordata > Actinopteri > Labriformes > Labridae > Semicossyphus > Semicossyphus pulcher. Next base: position 7,170,713 of record NW_027211737.1, on the reverse strand, counting down.
ATCCAATCACATAGCTTCAGATTTGTTTGGGTACGCCACCAATGGTGATTAGAGGTTTACGTTTACGTCTTGCGGAAACCTGATGAAACATTCATCAATTCAAATTGGTTCTCTTGAGTATTGTGGTTCAATTTTGGATGAATTCGCCAGATATCGAGTGATGTTTTGTTCCAGTTGTAAAGATGTGGAGGGCCACATTTTGGAATATGTGACTGGCTTCCTCTTCATAGCGAAAGGCACTGACGTTCAGGGGTAGTTTTTAGAGCCACCTGAAGTACCCAATGATTATTCAGTTTTCTCAGGTTGTAGAAATCAAACACTGAAGGCAATAACATAACCTGCTGTGTCCTTAAACTATCCTGGAAGCCCCGGTGTTTCTGTGCTGTGGACCGTTGAGCGTTTGATTAATATAAGTTAGGGAAAGATATTTCTGGAGTAAGAGACACCTCCCATTTTTGCAACTCCATTGATGATTCAACAGAAGTTTTGGATGTGTTAAAAGTTTTGGGAGCACATTTCATCCTTTGTTTTTCTCCATTTCCCCTTCAGTCTCTCCCAACACACTCACACCTCCTCCCAAGTTCTAAGCTTCTATACCCTGAGCCCAGCTGCTCTGCCAGGGTAGAGCTGTTTCATTCCCCTTTGTCCACACCACTGACCTCAGAGCGCACTAGGAGCGCACCTCTGCGGGGCCTGGCCCTTAGCCGGACGCTTGATGTGGACATTTTTGGAGCTGCGAGTCCCCCTCACCCGGGCAACTAGGCCCTTTTGAGCCTTTACCCCTCACTGTTTGCCCAGCCAAACTTTCCTCCTCGGCCAACTCCTCTTCTTCTTTTCCCCCTCGCTGTGGAGCTGGAAGAAAGCTTGAGAGACAGCATGTTGTTTTGTGCTCACTGCTTGGTTGTGCTGCTGGTGGCCGGCTTCCTATGGTGCACCAAAGCTCCCATTCACTTTCTCTCCCTCTCTTTCTTTGACACCCCCCAGGGAAGGAACCCCTGTTTGATCACATTAGGGGAGAAAGAGAGAGATCAGTGGTGCTTTTGACATTCCTGCTAGCTTTTGACAGTCTATGTGCCGCTGATCAGTTTGCTCGGCACCAGCAAGTGGCCTCTTTTGAAATTCTCCTTTTTCCTTTATGTTTTTAGGCCAGCCATTGTGAAGTCTTTTGATTAGAATGTGTGGGTAGAGCTTAGCGGGAGTGCTGCATCATTTCTCATTTCACACTTTTCTCTTGATTTGGCTCTCCCTTCCTTTTGAAAAAGTGTGTATTTACCACGTTTTCAAAAAAGTGTCAACTTCCACGATCATGTATGTAGAAAAACACTTGTGTGGATGGGCTACTCTCAGCTTTGATCACCACCTCGGCCGTTTGAGGAGCAGAGATTCAGGCACTGCACAGTTGGTGCAGAGTTTCTTGAAAAGCTGAATCACAGCGTAGGTGTTTGGCAATTACTAACTTTAATATTGCACTTTTCTCATCACTGCTGTCCATTTTGTTCTGCATGGTTTGAGCAAAGTTGACTTGGTGTTTGGGTATGACCACTTTGCATTCATCGGAGGCCTGGCTTACAAAGAAGCAGAATTTGCAAAAGGCTTACAGAAGAAGGCCTCTGGAATTTTGTTTTATTTATGCCAAAAATGTCTGGCCACAATTAACCAACCACAACCATTCTGAATGTCAATTTAGGTCATTTTCTACCCTCACAAAAGCCCTGGACTTGGAGCCCATCAAGCAGAAAAAAGCTGATGTAATGGGTTTAAGAAAATCTCCAAGGGGAGTCAAACCTCACCCACACACCCCCAACCACTCCTCTCCCTTCTCGTCCTTCTCTGACCAAAAATCCCACCGCTTACCCACCCGTCAAACTCTTCTGAAGCGGTCGCCACCTATCGTCACCACCCAAATATGGTCACTTTGATCCCCGAGTACATCAGGATTGAAACTTTCACAGGAAGAGTTTGAGCTTTTAGATAACAGTTTGTGATGCCAACAAAAAAGAAGAGAAAAGGTTTATGATTCACCGATTTAGTGTTTGGGGTGGGGGGAGGGGAGCAGGAGATGAAGGCAAAGGGGACGAGGGAGAAAAAGAAAGAAAAGAGGGAGGGAGGGGGAGTAAAGAAAAGAAATCCCAGCCTTGGCACACACACACAGACTCTCTGTGCAGCGCAAAGCACAAAAGAAACCTGTAACGCCTCCAGATTCCTTCTAGTCGAGTATCAAAGACATGCTTTGCTTTAGAACAAGAGACTAGTGGGTAAGATAGGACTGAGTGAGCCAGTGAACCCAGCACTGGCTCGGTTGGGTGCTGCGAGTTAATCTCTCAGATAGGATTTTTCCCCCCTTCTTCTTCTCCTCCTCCTCCTTCTCTTTGGGGATATCGGTATTACTGTGTAGCTCTGAATAGAGGAACTTGTCTAACCTGATCACCGGTCAGAATAAACGTGGGGAGAGGCTCCAAAAACACATGCAGAGAGGGTTGCTGCTTTGCAGTTCAGAGGTGGGATAAACCTGCCCATTGGCCGCCCTGATGCCTTTAGCCTAGCTTGTGTCTCAAACCTCCATGGATTAAAAATAGAGCTTATACATGTTTGTAATAAATAGAGGCTTTACATGAGCAGCATATAATCGTATGATCTCACATTTGCTGATGATGGTTACGTTTTTATTGAAGGCAAAGATAAATTCACTTTGCAGTCGACATAAATCCTTAAAAAACGTTGCTCTAATCTTAGGTGTAGGATAGATTTTGGCCAATTGTGGATGCCATGGTCCATCGCCAATATCTGAAAGTCATTGACAGAGCCCTCTACCATCGCAAAGGCAGATTCCTCTGCTCACATTCAGTTACAAATTCCCAGCGCACCAAGGCATCACCAAGGCAGAACAGGCTGTAACGTATCGTTGTCAAGGTCTGGTTCAAAAGTAGTTTATCAGGAGTTCACTGTCAGTCATCACCGGAGCAGAGAGTGTCGGAGCAGAGCAACAGACTACAGTTAGATGCTGTCTGGCGTCACGCTACCCTCCGTTTCTCTTGGACAATCTATGAAACCATTTCTATATCATCTCAAACATGGCCTTGCCTTTTCTGTATGGCTACTTGTCTGCTGTCAACCAGAGCAATACATCTCCCCTGATAGTATTGGCTCTAATAGTCCTCTGCAAGCACATTCTACAGTATACAAGCACTAAGCATTTGGCAGTTTGGAGAGCAACCAAGAACCTCTCATTGCTCCTGTTTTATCATTCAAGGTCTTCACTTAATGAATCTCCATCTAACCATATCATATTCCATCATAATCCACAATTCTCCATAGCATTATTCCGGGAAACGGCCCTGGCTTTTGTTTATTCATATTCTCATTTCCTCCTGAATATCTTCAGCTCCTCGGAGGGCCTTGAGCTCCAGGGTCGAGCTTTCCTCCTGTTTCACCACTCCAGCTTGTCATGAAAGGTGATCATGCAGCCATTCACAGAACCAAGAGAGCAGGCGAAAGAAAGAGGGGGGCAGTGAAAACACAAGCCAGCCAAGAAAAGACTTGGGAAAATGTAAGAGGCTGATTGTAGGAGCGCCAGTTTTCACAAGGAAAGTCAATCTCTCACCCCTCCTCACCACTTATTCTTTAGTGTTTTCTTTTAAGGTCAGTTCATTTGAAACTAAATCATGAGGTTAATTGCTGGTGATACTAAACACATTCCACATGTGGTTTAATGGTGCCCCCACTCTTCATCTCCTTCCCCCGAGTGCAGTGTGACCTGAGTCTTCCGACACGGAAGTGATGTAGGTGAGCACTTCCTCTGGTGTGTTTGGAGCCCCAGTAAGTGTTTCCTAAAGAAAACAAGTCAGAGGCGGTCGAAATCTGAGACCAGCGCTAATGCTGGCTGCCCCTCCACCTTGCCTCCCTCCCTCCCTCCTACACCCTGTGGACAGGGGCAGTGCAGAGGTAAGGAGTGAAAGAGGAGTAGCTCCTACTGTACGAAAGCCACAGTCTCTGCACACATTAATTCAAGTGTTTGAACATCAGCATGTACTGCACCTCTCACTGGCAGGGAGCTACAATTATCAGCAAACACACATAATCTACCAATGTTCTGGTCAGCCTAGCTTAGCCTAGCCACACCCTGACAGACAGCCGCATGCATTACCAAAACAGCTTGTTTGTGCAGTTGTTGTGTGAAAGGTCATTCACTAAGTTAAGTGTGTGTGAGGACAATATAAACCTGACCTTTGCAGAGAGCCCTGTCTGTCTCATCTCAGAGGAGCAGTGGGATTACGACTCGTCTCCTGCTGTCACCCTCACATGGACAAACATAACGTTCATATATATTTGAAATAGTCTGCTTTCACTTCAGGGCTTCTGCTCTTATTTTGCCGTTGACTTTGCTCATGCTTAGTGTTTGAGACATTAGATTAAGGTAATGGCAAAGCATTATGGTTTAGGTGGCAGCTTTTGATTACAAGCCAGCAGCTCAGACATGTTTGATCTCCACAAGCCACCAATCCCACACACTGTCAATCCAAATACTAAAATCTCACATGGAGTCTGGCCCTGAAAAATAGTTTTTTTTGTTCCAGGTGAAAAGTCACTCTGCTGAAGAAAGAGCTGGCAAAGTATTTGTTATTATCACTTTGAACTTTCATCTTCATCCACTCCTCCAAGTTTTGTTTTGCACTTGAGAAGACTTTGGCCAAGTGTAATGCAAACCAGTGGAATACTACTCTTCACCTCATTAATTTTCATGTTTTAAATTATTTAGATGGGATTTTTTGTGTATATTTGCCATGCCAAGACATACACTTACATTGGCTTAAATGTGCATATTGGTATAGCAGTGCACTCCGAGCTAAATTCCTGTTTTCCTGTAAAAGTAAAGTGATCAGAACTAATGTCCTGTTAAATCAGAGATTTGTTAGTTGCAGCTCTAAGATTTTGAGTCAAGAAGGCCTTAACCAATCAGCCTGTTGGTGTTAAACATGTCTTCTAGATGAGGAAGTGCAAGTCAGTGGATGAAGCTGCCATGATGAACACCTGCAACAATTTGAGCCTTCAGGGATGAGACAGGCAGAAGCTGAGGGAAGAGACACAGGAAATCAACACTTAGTTTCTTGCAAACATCACCCTATATTTTGGGGTCTGCATGATATTGCCGCCATGTTGTCCACTCAAGAGGGCAGGGTGGGAGTGGAGGGAGGGTAATATGGGCCTATGCTCTAATCCCATTCCAGCAGGCCGAGCAGCAGCAGCAGCTTGTGCTGCATTCCACAACTCTGGAGGCTTTTCGGGCGGGGAGGGAGGGCGAGCAGCATTCCTCCATGGCCGGGACCATCAAAGACACCGCTCAACATCAAAGGCCACTCAGAGCCTAGGTGTTGATGACTGCAATCCTCCCCTCAGTCCACTTTTAGCAACCCCAACCCCTCAGCCCTCCAACACACGCACACACACAGAGCAGGCTGACTGCGCCAGGTATGTGCGCCCTCCAGCCTCCCTCCTTCCTCCCCAGGCTCACCAGCCGTTCTGCAGCAGCATTAATCATAGCTCATTAAGTTGTGACTTTTGTTTTATGGTTGAAGAGGATCGCGGCAGGCTGGAGCGGGGGATGCCACTGATATTTGGGGCGGTCCTGGCAGTGGACACTGAAATCTGTGTTGAACAACAGCAGGAATGTTTTTGTGCTATAAATTGTTTTGGGTTGAAATGATGATACATTTATTGGTTAATCAATGGACTGCAAAAACAACATATTTGATTATGAATTTATCGGTTAAGGGCATTTTTCAAGCACAAAGAAGCAAATCTATTTCCCATTTTTTGCTTCTCAAATGCGAAGCTTAGGTGCTTTTTTCTGTTTTATTCAATGGGAAAATCACTCCTGCTTTTTTTTCACTTTAGCTCGGATAAAAAAACAAGAATTTGGAGCTGTTTGAGTTGTGTATCTGGGATATTTGTGGTAAAAATTAGGGATGCACAATATAATCGGTATCTGCAGATAATTGCTTGAAAATGATATATCAGCATCGGCAGATATGTCATTTTTCTGCTGATATTTTCTGCCGATAAAACAACGCATTAATTATGCCAAAATGCCTGATGATTCCCTGAAAAGGCTTGACCTGATGCTACGACATTAACTCGGCGCAAGTGTGCGCGTGCACAGCCTGCACCACGCCTCTTCCGTGAGGCGTGAAGAAGGGTGCAAGATGTCTGCGGTATGGCAGTGTTTGGCCACTACAGTAAGAGCAGGCATGATATCAATTCCACTAGAGGGGAGACTTGATGTTCTCTGCAATTAGCTGGAAAAAACATGCGCCTAATATGTCGGTTTCAAAAACGGGAATCTGTTTTTTTTTTTTTTTTTACATAAAGTGAATTTAATTTGTCTTTTCCAAATGAAATCTTGAGATAAACGTGTTGGGAAGAAAACACAACAAGCACTTGCTATTCTGCAGTTGTGTGCCGTATAGAATTGTTTATTAATGAGCCCCATATCCCTTCGCTTGTTACATTGTTAGTAATGCTAATGAATTCCGTGTGGCACCTTGATGCTGACAAATAATTTATGCGTAATTGTCCTCATAAGGACAGCAGCCTCTTGCACACGGGGACAATATGTTTGCTTGCTGTTGTTACTTTATCTTTGCACATAGATGCTGTGATCTCTTCAGGGACAGAATGGGGGAGAGGGGGGAGGGAGTAGTTGTTTCCACTCCTCCCCTTCTCTTTCCAAAATGGTGGCATCCAGCCCAATGTTGACCCCTGAACTTTGTCGGCCTGTCCTTTGTTCGTGTCACTCTGGGTTTTAAAGACTGAAGAGCTGAAAGTGACACCAGAGAGAGTTTTGAGTGTGCACACACACACACACACACACACACACACATGCACACACTTGTCATTGACTGTTTGGGGATGCACTCGCCGAGAGTTAATAGAGTCACAAGCTCGGCGTCCTGCTCAGTGTTAAAGCTGTCAACCCCGGAGCCTTGTGCTACATATCAGGACATTTACATGATATTGGGTGTCCTCTGCCAGCGTCCGCCGCTCTCTCTGAAACCATGACACTTGTTTGCTTTGCCCGTTGCTATGAAGATGGCGTGGAGGTGATTTTCATGCAAGGTTAAGGAGGGGACAGCGAGTAGTTGGAGGGGAGGGGCGGGTGCAAACAGACAGATGATGACTGCTATGAAGCTCGCATCACAAAGCGTGCTCGCTAAGGGCACGCCCTTGACTTCTAGAAAAAAACATACTTTCATTTTCTGCCTTCAATCGATTGTTACACTTTCTCGACTTTCAAGATGTGCACAGTGAAGTTAGATTGTTCTTATCAGAAACATCATTTAAGTTCCAGCATTGACAAATCTCACTTTTTTAAATCTGGAACATTGTGATTTTTCTTTATCTCACTCCTCTTTAATGTTGCTTTGGACCGCCAAAATAAAAGATGGATGCTGGGCCAGCTTGGCTAATTGTTCCTTCAGTCCCAGTGGAGAAGACAAAAGGGAGGAAGTCTTCATTATTTGAAGGGAGAAGCAGAGGGATCCCTTTTCGGTGATAGTGTTACAGGAGGTGGAGTGTCGGCCCCACCTGTAGGGCCCTCCCAGCTGCTCCGCTGTAACTGGATCCCGCTCCCTCTCTCCTCAAGGCTACCAGCCCGCTTTGAAGTTATTTCCAGTGCTGGGAAAGAGAGCGACCGAGAGGGGCAAAGAGGGACTGCGTGTGTGTGTGTGTGTGTGTGTGTGTGTGTATGTTGTGTGTTAGAGCATGCATTTAAGTTTGTGAGTCTATTTGTGCATGCTATACATAGAAGGCTGCAATTCAAAACTCTGCTTCCTTACTGGTGCTCTTTCGCCTCCCATGTGCAGCCTGACATTGAACCTCCTCACGAGGATACGAACTTTCACACGTTTGTAGTTTTCTATAGAGACTGTTTGACGTGTTGTGATTATGAAGTAAATTAATCCACCTCACAATAAGCCCTAAAGACATTATATGTTGTCTTGAAACACAGTCAATACGTTGATTGAGTGCAGAAAATAGAACGGCTTGGAGAGCAGCGCAGCAAGTCTTACTTTGAAAAGCCACCTTTTCAAAGTAAGAGTTCTTATAACATGTATTTCATATTTCCCCCATTTCTTGTATCCATAGAAGTTTGAATCTATGAACTGTATTGATTAGTTTTTGTTTTATTGTGACATCATTTTCATTCCCATTGTGGTTAAAAATGTCTCATTTAATCTGTCCAGTTGTTACAGACAAGAAACTGGGATATGAATCAGTGGGAGTAACTTACCTATCGACAGGATGCACAAATCTGGAGTTTAATGAAACTACAAGTTCATTATTTGTGTTATCGTTTTTCTGCTTAAGAGGACAAAAGAAAAGCCTGACCAGACTTGTTTTGTCTCAAGCGCCCTGACACACCAGGCCACAAGTCAAACACCGGCCAATGTCGTCGTTGACTGTGGCCAAAAATCTTAGCTGTGTGCAGCCAAGGACACTCACTGTAAATCCTCCTGTTGAGGTCTGAGTGTTTGCTAAACAAGCGCACCTTAATCTGCACCAGAAGCTTAACCTCTCAGACTCTGAACTGACGCAGACTCCCCATCCCTGCCCTCGTCATTGAAGATTCTTCGAGGTCAGCTTTTGGATTATGGCTCGGTTTCAGTCTCTGTCCTTCTCACATGAGAGCTCCCCGGGGGTTTAGACAGCGTATCTGTGGGCCAGTGAGGAAGGTGTGATGATGAAATAGAGGAGATCTGCAGAGATGAAAGCAAGAAGACGCATTCCACGCGAACAGATGGCCACAAGACATTGGGAAAACTTGACCTTACCAGTGTCAAAGTGTGACTTGCCACCAATTGTTGCAAAAAATGTGCTATTAATAGCAAACATGTTGTTGCAATTCTTTGTTTCTGCACTGTAAAGCAATCTTTTTCTCTTAGTGGCCTAGAGACGGTACCAGGTTTGTAGATGAGATATCACTGCATGTGTGTTGCAGCTGGTGATGCCATCTTGTAGACTGGAGAACTAAGAGTTCAGTTATATGTATGCGTCTGTGCAACAGTACTTCTCACACATACTTTTAATGAATGCCACATTTCACCCTCCGTTTGTCTACAAGTAATTTGATGAGTGTTTGCTGGTAAAGGGTATATTTGTGTCCATATTACTAAGAGTACAGGGTTTGTGTTTGAGCGTGTTGGTTTGCAATTAGTTAAAGCACGTTCCAGTGTCTGCCCTGCGAGGCACGGGGGGTTGAAGTTGACAGTGTTGACAATTGCACTGTTTGTAATTGTTGACAGATTTGTGCTTACGTATTACACAATGTAACATCCATGTTATGTGCTTGTGCATACAATGTTTTGCGGTTATAATAAGAAGGAATTTTGGCTGTGCAGTGTGGCTGTGTTATGTTTTCTGATACTGTCTCGAAAATTTTTCAGTAACATTCAAATTCAAAACAGCTTTGTTAATCCCTCTAGGGGCTATTGATTTGAATCAGCTTGTACATAAAAGACAGGAAAACACAGTGACGTACAGACAACAATAGATTATGCATAATGGCTAAAAGACTTGTAGTAGTCGATCAATTTTTGTGTTGTGTTTTTACTCCTGACCGTTAGATGGCAGTTTATAATCTATCCTAGGGTATTTTCTTTTATTCCAACAGAAAATGTAAACTGACACAGGAAGAAGTTAGGACATAGCCCTACCAGGGACACAAAGACCACAGGCCTATGAAAAAGGCAGACTCTTACAAGTCACAGTAAATAACCCTGCTTATCCTAATATATTGCATTATACTAAATCATAACACTGATCGTGCAGATTCTAGTCGATACACACATCTTCAGTGCTAAAGGTCTTGGGCATCACTTCCTGGGCCACATTCCAACCACCATGATCAATTATTTAGTATCAACGAAGTGACCAACAGGAAATAAATTAACGATTTGATAATAGAATAATTCCAGTAATAGTTGTAGTTTATTAAGCAGCTTCACAACATTGAGGATTTTCTTCTTTCTGTTAAACTCTCAAATAAAACGCCCCAAAATATTGTCTGGGCAAAGAATTGGAAAGATTCAGCTTTGGGGTTTTGGAGGTTGTCATGGCAACTTTTAACTAGTTTTGAAATATGAAAGTGCTTAGATTGTCATAAATGAAGGTAATCATTGGGGGCAGTCGGCACAAGGCCAATGCTTAACAAGCAAATGATTTTACTACAGGTTCAGTCACAACTGTGTTATTGCATGCTGTCACTAATCACTACTTTGTTCTGTACCTGACAGTTACAGGACAATCATGTCGCGCTGATTGAAAGGTAACAGATGAAGTGGAAATCTGTCGCAATAGGTGTGAAGTGAATGAGTCACCGTTAGCAAGAAACAAGACATTTCTATAGTGTATATGCATCATATTTTCATATATATGCTGACAGATGGTGTGAGTGTCTGGAGATGTACTATGAGGCTCCAGGTTGTGTACGTCTGTAGAGCTGTGTGGGCGTCTTGTGTGGCTTTTAGTGTCTAGTCCTGAGCATCCTGTTGCATACCAACCCTACTTCCTGTCCTGGCTTGGAGACGCTTCTCTTTTCTTTCTCTCAAAACAACCTCTGAGTTTTGAGACTATGTTATGAGGTCCTGAAAGACGCCACAAATCCCAGGGGAGACAAGGTCTGTGGCCTGTGATCAGACATCCCCATCCCTGCAGCCCTCAGCTCAACTCCCCGCCACCTCTGTTGGCAAGACTGGCGTGTTATTCCAGGAAGTTGACAATCCTCCCCCGATTGAGAGGGAGGTTGAAGCCCAGAGCTGGGGAGGGGAAAGTTTTGATGGAGGTGGCAGTGGGGAGGGTGCGTTGGAGGAGGTCGGAGGGGTCGGCTGAAGGCCCCGGGGAGGCGGCGGGATGCTTCTCCAGTGGGGTGAATGAGTTCATGGCGATCGGACGGTCAGTGAGAGATGCCACTGAGTTACCCCTTGGTCACCCGTGATGCGTTTCGGGCTGCACACTGACCTCTGCACACGCCTGTGCTCAAACAGTGAGAGACGTAAACACACGCACAGCGCCGGGGAAGCAGGTGGGTGCGAGGACTGGCGCTGTGCCCGGGTTTTTCTTCTTCTACATTTTGTGTGCGTGTGAAATAGGTGCCAGCCCTCCTTCTAAAATTCATAAAAGAAACCCAATGAACAACAAATCTACCCGGTTAATCATTTAGCCAGCCTCACAAAGAACATCTTGTAAAAATTGTCTTCGGCTGGCACGCGCTTCAGACAACACGGCAGCTTTGATTGTTGCAACAGAAACTCCTCCTCTGTGTGACCTAAATGCCATCGCAAGTGCTGGAACTCTGTCCTGGGTAAAATCTGAGTTAGAGATTTTAAAAAGACTTTTCCAGAGTTGCTGTTTCAAGGACGTTCATTCAGAGGTCTGTAGCTGCATCCTGTATGATCAGTTTAGCTCAGGGATCATTTCGCTTCCCAGTCCGCCTACTTGCCTTTGATGTTTTGAGCTCCTGGTGTGTTGTAGCAAAAAATTCCTTGTTGTAATGCACTGCACATTGAGTGCCATGTCTCTGCAAGATTTTGTGCACACGGAGCATCGCTATACCTCGATTGCAGAAGGCTTTCCTGGCTGGTGGTGTTTTAAACAAAAGAGTAACAAAATCTTGTTAAAGTGTCTGCTTCATCACAAAGAAAGTATTTTTTTTCAGCCTTGGGGATGAATACTTTGTGAAGAACTTTCAAAAAAGTTTGGTAAAGCAGGAAAGACAAAGCTGCTGTTCAGGGGCAAATGAGGATAGGAAAAAAAAAACGCTTTCATGCAAGGGCAATATAGCATGGTGAGGGCAGGGGAGGGTGACTGTTTTGGAGGTGTGGGAGGGAGGAAGGGGAGGTAATGGGGGTCTGTAACCAGGGCCACCAATAATTTAGAGGGAGAGAGGAACGGGGGGTGTGGCAAGTGGAGGGGGGCAGAAGAAGTGGTTGTTGTGTGATCAAAGGCTCAGCGAATTGTGTCACAGACAGACGGAGAAGAATGGCCTTGGATGGTGTGACTTGCATTTTGATTTCCTCTGAGAGCTGGCGGGGTATTGGGGGTGTCGGGGGCGGGAGTTTCAAGAAGTAGGTCCCTGTTTTGATCCCATTACCAACAGTTGCGAGGTCACTTGGACAACCATAAAGGACTGGGTGACACAGGAGATCACTATACTTAATAATTACTAACACAAAATGCTCACACATTATCATTACTATATCATAGTGCCAGAAGACGGTATCACGTTTAGAAACATCCCATGTGTGCTTCCTCTACAGGTGGTTTTGCAGAAAGGGGTGGGGGTTGGCAGGGGGTGTGGCCAGCTTGAGTGGCAGGCGGAGTTCAAATCCCCGCCAGGATTTCATTGAGAGTGTGGCCTCTGTAACGGGATATTCATGTGAAAGGCTGCCTCCCCCAGGGGCAGGACAGGCAGGGCAGAACAAGAGCCGCCCCCTTGTGGCACTTCGGGGGCGCCAGATACCCTTTACCCAAAACCCTGGGTACAGAGTAGCGGAGCAAAGTGGAGAAAAGTGGAGCAATGGGGTGTTTCCAATGGGCTGAGCTTGTGTGATTTGGGGCCTAGCAGGGAAAGTTAGCATTTGGAACACAAGAGGGGACACTCTCAGTCATTTTGTGTGTGTTATTGTGTTTGTTTGTGTGTGTGTGAGGGCACGTTTGCATATGTGCTCGTTACTCCTTTGTGTGCCCGGCCAGTAGCTGTGACCCACTTCACTAGATCCCCATCTCGCAACCAAACCAAGCTCCTTTTCCTTCTGCTCCCCATCCCCACATCCATCAACGCCTACGTCAACATCTGACAAAAAAGAAAATCCCTGTGGCAGAGATAATGGTGCAATGGCCAGCCTCTAAAATAACAACACGGTCCACAACAACAACACTGCCCCATTTGGAGTGCAAGAGCCCCCGCACAATGGCCTAGTGTTCGGGACCAAGGGGCGCAGGCGGGGCTCCCCTCTGCCGTCCAAGCTGTTGGACAAGCAGGAGAGAGAGGTCATAATCACACAGCACTCCACTTCCTGGTCCTCCTCCTTTAGACTGGCTGTGACACAGAGATGCATTGAGCCTCTGTCTAGATCCCCTCCTACACTAGAACTTTCTGCCTCCTCCGAAGTAGCATCTTCATTTGGTATCTCACATGAATTTCAAAATGTTACCTTAGCTGACCGCGATGTTCGGCATGCCTCTGAGAATTGCTACCGTTTGTAGAATGATATGTGGGAGGAGCAGGTCAGGATATGCAGGTTGAATGGAAACCTGACTGGGTTATGCTCTTTCATCTTTGTCTTTCCCTTCAATGTTTGCATCCTCCTATGGCTGGAGGGACAGCATGCTCTGAAATTATCATACCAAATGCGTATGTAATGTATACCTGCTCCTGTAGCCTAAGGCTAATATCTGTCTTCCAAACAGTCATCCAGAGCACGACCGCTGCTCTCTGTTTACTAGAGAACATACACTTTGAGTCTGTGAAATGCAGGCGGACAAGATGATTGCATCCTGTGCATTTGTGAAAAGATGTTTTGGTTTAGCGTAGCCTTGATTCACGACCTCTTCGGCTGTCCTTACTTTGTTGAGAGAGAGAGAGAGATCCATTTTGTTACCAATGACGAGGGTTGCAATTGACAATTGGAGCTTAATCATGTTTCCTCATGCTCGCATTTGTCCGTGTGTGGGAGGCCTGAAGAGGAGGATACAAGGATGAGTGTTCTTTTCTCTAAAGGTGCAATGCGGACTCAAAGAGACACTGTCTTTGGTATTAAATGTTCTTCCAACTTGGATACTATAAAGGCTTGGGATTTCTCCTACAAGGCATCTGCAGTCCGTGCTTGTCTCTCCTCTATTAAAACGGATGCCAGGCTCTTTATCGGATTTTATCCCTAAGGCAGAAAGAAAAGATGCTGCACCGTGGAGCTCCATATCGGCACACGTTGTCCACATTCCTTCCCGATGACTCTTCCACAGTCCACCTGATTTGCATTTGACCCCCTTACTCTTTAGCAAAGTCTTCCCCAAAAAATCCCTCAGGTCAGGGGCTTGACCCCCCTCTGCCTTGTGGCTCTGAAGTGACAAGGCGCCTTCTAAATATTCCTTCAATTGGCCTGCTGCACGACCAACCTGCTTCCAACACGATGAAGTGGAGTTCAAAGGTCAGGGGTCACCAGAGGGAGAAGGGTATCTCAGGTCATCAGCAGTGGCCCAGGGGCCAAAGCGGCCGAGGGCTCGGCGCCACAGTGCTGGCTGATGGAGGTGCTGTGGTCATTGGGTTAATAGGATAAGTGGCCCGCAGGTCAGTTTGGCCCAGTTCTAATGCTAATAGAGGAGCTTGTCTTTGCGCTGTTGCCAGGCAGGGGAACAGATCCAGGATTTTGGGACTCTGCTTAGTTACAGTTTTAATCCAACAAGGTTTGAGCAGATCATTATTTCATCCTGATGAAAAGCTGACAGCTGTCCTCTTTGGTTTAGTTTTTTGGTTTGTGTCTCTATTTTGTACATCTTTTGCACTGATTTCTGTTTACTTCCCTTATCACACAAATGCCTCTTGGGAGTGTATCCCAGCACATCGCAAGAGTGACGAATATTCTTACTTTTCAAACTCTCGTTCTGTGACTTTCTGTCTCACACCTAATTACTCTTTAGACTTCTTAACCTTCTTCCCACAGTCAAGTCGAGTAACAGTCCTTCAAAAATAAGTTATTTTGTTAGTTTGCAGTTAAGATGGTGACTACTTCCTCGTTTTGGGCCCAGTGAGTGAGTCAGTGTTTGTTATGTGTGCCATCCTTTAACTTTAATCTTCGCTAAGGACTTGTCTCGCCACTTGCTCTGGAAAGCCTGTTGGCACAGAGAACTGGGCCAATTAAGTGGCCTTGGGTGTAATGAAAGGACAACTCAAGATGATCTGATTGCAGAGATGTGTCACGGTGACTTGGACTCGAGTTGATTCGGGTCACTGTTTTGATGACTTGCGACTTGACTTGACGAAAAATAAATGACTTGAGACTTGACTTGACTTGAGGCCTGATGACTCGGATGACTTGTGTGTGTTCATAAGTTTGAATGTTAGCTGTTAAATATAAAATGATAAAATTCAATGTTGTCAAGTTTCTGTCTAACTATCAAGTATGTCTGCAGCGCAAACTGGGAATCATGATTGGACGACTCAAAAAGCTCCCCGGTATGTGATTGTCATGATTGGATGACTGGCTGTCAGTCAAACTCCTCGCTATGGCAACACGCAACATCAAAGCCCCCAAAGAGAAGCCTCATCAGTCATGCTCGTTACTACTCAACACGGTCTCAGAGCAGACCATCATCATGGCTGCGTCTGTGCCGAGATAATACAGATACAATTCATTGTCATACTTTTTGAACAGGTTGTATAAATTGGCCAATAATATCATTATTTGACGGGCTACTAATACCTTGTCATTCCTCTTTATAAAGACCGGATACTACAGGTAAGAGTGCTGGATCTTGGGTGGAAAAAAAAGTGACTCGACCCGGGACTTGACTTGCCCAAGAAAAAAAATGACTAGAGACTTACTTGGGACTTGAGCAAAGATGACATGGTCACAACACTGTCTGATAGACACTAATTGTAAGCATCCACCTTTTAATTTAATAAGAGAAAATACATAATATATCCAGTCTTTCTGCCCGTATGCTCAAACACAATAGCAATGGCAGTGCTCTTAATCGTTCATAGACAAAACCCACTGTTCCTTAAGTGGAAATTCAGTGAAAACTGCCTCGTCAGGCGATCTGTGAAAGCACATTAATCCCAGTTTTGCATATCTGCTGCAGTTCTTTGAGAGGTCTGCTGGAATGCTGTACTGTATGTTTAGATCCTGCATGATTTTGCCGCACACAGCGAAAAACTTCAGAGACGTCTAATGCTCTTAAGCTCTTATTTTTCATCATGGAAAATAGGTGACAAGTGGATTATGAATTGTAGTGCTCCCTTAAACAAGGGGAGGCTGTGGGGTGGAATTGAGGGGGGGGTAACAAAGCTATAAGCCAGGAACCTCTGTACATCGTGTGGGGCAACCTTTCATGTTCTCTTGAAAGACTTCACACTATTTTTTTGTTACTTTAGGCTCATTAGGGACTCCAGAAGTGAAATGTTTCAATGTGACACAAAAGGTTTTACCAGTTATTTATCAGTAGTGTTGGAGTTGTACATCAACATGGAAAGGTTGCCCAAATTCTACCACCAAACTACCATAGGATATCAATACTTATATATCTCTTGTGTCTTCTTTTCCAGATGCATCCCTTGGGACTATGTAATAATAACGATGAGGAGGACTTATATGAGTACGGCTGGGTCGGAGTGGTGAAGCTGGAGCAACCAGAGCTGGACCCCAGTTGTCTCACGGTGTTGGGAAAGGTAAAGAGCTGGTCAACTACTCTCTAAAGTATCTCAACAACTGCATAACTTGCATCGGTCATTTTATTTGCCCTTTGCTGTACTGCAAATTATCTTCAGGAAACTACACAGTTCAAACTGAATTTAAAAGAGGGCCCTAAAAAAACATGCACCATACCCAAGACTATGCAAATAAAGCATAAAGTATTTTAGCTTTGTTACTAACATATCGCTGGGGCCTTTTGACGCCTTAATGTGATGAATTGTCTATGTTTACATCATGCTTGTGGTATAAATAATGTACTTTTACATGTAGCGCAGTACTTTACTCATTGCAAACTGCTTTATTGGAAGATTGTCATTGTTATTGCCATTTTTAGGATAAAGATATTCTCCAAGAACAGCCTGAAATGTATTTTTATTACCGCTGCTATCCACCGCCAATGTTTATCTTGGGACATGGCTACACTGAGAGAATAATAATTGGATTACTCTTTGTCTGTAAACACAATCTTGCAAGGTCTTAAGGGATCCAGATCAACACAGACAACACCACTATCAGGTGTATTGAATGTTTGGCCATGAGATTTTGGCTCCATAAGCAGGAGGCAGAAATGTTTTGTGTCCATAGAAAGTCAGCTTTCCTACACTCAACTGAACAGTTTCCTTCTTCTTAATTAGACCCCTTTAAGAATGTGTCTTTAATCTTTTGTGGTCACAGAGACAATTCACGGGAGGATGATTTTGTTTTATTTAGTTTCTTACTTCCCATCGCTGCGAGAATGAGGGTGAACTCAATCCCTGCCTTGTCTCTCAGCGCACCGCCTGTCCCCATCCTCCCTCTCTCCCTCCCTGCAGTGCCCAGACCCCTCTGGAGTCTCCGAGTGGTATTTTATCATGCTTTAATTAAGTGTTCCTCTTAATGGAATGTACCAACATTCCCCGGAGGATGAAGGGGGGGCTGGCTATAGTCTCATTTATCCTCTGCATGCCCGGTGACAGAAAGAGAGCAGCCATTCATAATTTAAGGAGCCCTTGTGTAGTATAGACATGCTAATGGTGCACTTTCTTTGGTGACGGTTGCCGCTATCTAGCTGATGCTTATGCCGAGACCTGAAAACTGACCTAATGTTCAGCACTCAAACTCCTCTTCGACTGTAGCTAAGAATATATCATTGTCACGGGTGGCTTCACTCACTGGTAAACGGCCTGAGGCGATGTGTCCATGTTTGGGGAGCAGTTAACAGCTCCGGAGGGAAACCAAGGGAACTATAATGGTTAAACTTGTTGTTTACCACTTACCACTGCTATAATTGTCATGGGAACAGCATGCCTGTTGGATGGCCAGTCTCAGTCTGTGAGAGAAGAGCATTACTTTGAATGGTAGGTAGTGAATGTTCAGAAGGGACCCCTTCTCTTTTTACACACTGAAGTTTGTTTTAAGGTCTTGGGGTACAATTACACACACAAAAATTGTACAAAGCTTTTTGTGGCTCCTGTAGATTGATTTAATATCCCCAGGTGATGTCACTTCAGCCAGTAGTCTCTTTTTCACAGCTTGTCCAAATCAGGAATGATACACTGTTTATCCCTTGCTGTTCTGTATAAAAGGTATGACCATAGATTGGGCCAGGGGCAATGTTGGGTGTTTCTGTAAGCCTGCAGCTGGAAGTAACGGAGCTGAGTCGATGTCTGTTTGAACCAGCAGGACAGAACTGGGGTTTTGTTGTTGCAAAGTTGTTCTCAGGTTAGATCCAGCAGTTACAGAATGTGTTAAGTCAAAGAAGAAGTTGGTAGCTTACTTACAGAAACCAAACATGTTGGCGAATTTTGGAGACAACAAGGTCCATGAACCCCTTTTACCCTGAGCAGAGGAAGAGATCAGCTGGTGTAGCACAGAATGTTCCAGGCGAGTATGTTATACGTCAAACCCATCACACCACGTTTGTGTCTAGAGCGTTGTTTGGTTTAGTGTAAGGTCTATGTGTTAGTTGGGGACACTGAACCTGATCTCTTGTTTCTAGCTACAGGCATTTAACACAGCCACATGGCGTGGATGGGGTGCGTAGTCGGACAGCATAGAATGAGAACCTGAGTTGTTTTAATGAGATCACTGTTTTATTTGTGACAAAGACAGAGAGGACAGACTGGAGCGATGGGAGGGACGAGTGATTGGACGAGATTCAGATCAGAGCACTGCGGCTACATGGCATCTAAGCCAACTGAGCCATGAGGACACCAGGGTACAAGAAACCCAAACCCCAACCAGCCAAATCATAGCGCTAATGAGCGGCCCGTTTTTATACCTCCTGAGTTTGATCATTTTGGTAAGGGACACTCTGGAGAGGATGGCCTTTTGGCTTCAGGCCAGCCTCCCTAACCTCTTGACCAGTGTTTTTCCTCTGTTTTTATTCAGCCAGGACTATAATTAGAGAAGGGAAAGCCCATTGTTGCATCTTGACAGACCCTCACCCGAGGCCCGAACACAGCTGGGTGCATTGCATTGGCACCACCGCTTTTGCCAGGGCAGACAGTGCAGTGTTTACCCCCTGCCAGTCCGCTTACTCTGCCCAGCCAGCCAGGCCACCATGCCCAGCCCGAGTCCGGATACTATGCCCACACTTACACACTCACCCTGCCTGGTCTGGCCTCGTGCTCGGCAGCCCCCGCCCCCCTCCCGCCCTACCCGACTGGCCCCTGACTGAACCCAAGAGCCCACTCCACTTTGCTGCCACTTTGCCACCAACAGTGTTGGGGTCTGTCTGGTCAATTTAGTTTCCATTCAATTACAGAATCCAAGTGAACGAACAAAACGGAATTGTAGTCAGAAAAAAATTGTTTACACCAATCAATGTCTAAATATAAAGTGTCTGAGAACACAAGACCCCTGCTGTTTTGAAGCTGGTCAACATACAGCAATGGGTTATCTTTCGTTTTTCTTTATTGGCTGAATACAAGGAAGAGGCTGGCCTAGTGTCCACATGGTCATCCAGACCAAGTTTCCTCTGCTCCTTCTGTTATTGTAAATATTAAATCAATTGATTTTAGGCTGTACATCACTGTTCAACACGGGGATTGCATTACCTGCTGTTAGGCCACACTCCTGTAGTCTGATACAGGAGTTTTGGGTCGATGTCCTTCCTAACAATCGCAGTAGAAATCTGTTTTGGGCTCTTGGTCGGTACCAGTTTTTCGCCCTGATTATCTGTTAATGCTATTGGTTTATGGATCCAGTTGGGAACCTTGTGAACGTCTGCAAACTCATCAGGGCGGTCCCTTTAATATCCAACATCTCGATGATTAAGTCAGTACTTTTGTGGGACCACAATTAGAGAGAGAAGGACAGAAAGAGATGCAGCAGCTGACTGATACAAACTCACCTCCAGTTAACGCTGAAGAAAAGAAAATCCATGCTAGCCGTGTCTTTACAAACAATTTCTCATCTCATGTTTACCCTTCTCTGTTTTGTTTACACCTGAGTCCCTGTGAGAGCGTGTGAGGTCTTGTGAGGTGATGCCTCCCTCTGGCACATGATAATCTCCTGCAGAGTAATGTGCCACTTTTTAATATCTTAGTGTGTGCATGTTTGAGATTAGAGAGAGAAACATCTGTGAAGTTTCTCCTTATATGCGTTATGAAACACAAACAGTGAGAACTTTAAAGCGCCTGCAGTCCGTGCACAGCCTCACTGTTGCATAGAGATGCTCTGAAATCAGCAAATATCAGCAGTAGAGGAAGTGGAGGAAAAGAGGTCAGTCATGCCGGCCTCAGAAGTCCATGTGCACACCTCGCAAAAGTGCCGGTGTGTGTCATGTATATGTACACAGTTTTTTCCTGCACTTCCTGTCTGGTTCCTGTGAGAGCTGCAGGACGGTTAAACCGCTGACTTCTGTGTGCCACAGCACTAGCCCCTCCACCATCAGCAGGAAAACCATGAGCAAATTGGTTCCTACTGTAGCTAACTGTGTTTGAGACGTTCTTTGAAGTGGTTCAGTCGTCTGCTGTCACATAAGGATGATACTGCAAGTTGTCCTGGTTCTTAGTAGGACACAGTTCATTTAAGCTACAGCTTATAAAGTCTGTACCTTTATTTAGGATGTTTGATACATGTATGCAGAGGTGTTTGCATGAGTTATGACATTTACAGTTCTTCAGCTCCACCTTTTATTGCAGTCAGTAACATATTTCTGGCGGTCATTTCCTCCCTGCTGCCTGACTTTCTTAGAGCTGGCCTCCCTCCCTTCTTTTCACCGTCTTTCACACACATACATTGCAATTTTTGGCAGCTCTTCTGGAACATGAAATCATGCCACTGGCTCTCATTGGTGGCCGAGGCTCGTCGGAGTCTTTGTCGCCGTGCCAGGGAGATATCTCGTCTTTCAAGTACCGCGGTGTCAGTCCAACAGCCTCACGGGGCCTTAGCATGTCGGCTTTTCCCCTTTCATCCTCCTCGGGCTCTCATGACATCAGCCCCCTAACCCGGACCGGGCGAAGAACTGGAGTGGTGGCAGATAGAAAGAAAAGTGGTAGTTCGAGGACAGAGGGATAGGAAAGAGGTTAGGGGTTTTGGCTTCTCAAGGAGATGACAAAGGCCAATGTGTCTGGTTTTGTAAGTGGGTGGCTGGGATTTGTGTCTTAACTTTTTTATTTTTTTTCTACATACATAAGCAAAAAAATGCGACCCATCCTCCCACACAGCCTCTCAGCTTGTGTAAAGCAAGCCTCTTGGCTGGCATAGCATGTAAAACTCCCTGGTATGTGCTTGTTGTGTGTGGCCTGGCACTGCCCTCAACCAGCTCGTCTCTGAACCACGATCAGTTCCACCTTAAACAGCAGCCAAAGACAACATCTCATCGCAGCGGAGCGCCACGGGCCCGAGAGCGGCCGCTACAAAGCACTTAAAAATAACTAGAGCAACAAGAAAAGTATCAAGCTCTTTATTGACATATACTCCCAGAAATAAAGCGAGCGACTTTAAAGTTCTTGCCAGAGGCACACAACCATAAAAAGTGTATCCTGTGTGGGAAGCTCTGTCTTTGACACAAACACAATCCTCAAACCACAGTTGCCATGGAACAATGTGAGGGGGCAGAGGAGTATGTCTCGGCCTTTTTCGACCATGGTCCTCGAGTTGGCACTGTGGGACAGCAGGCCAGAGCAAACAGCTGCTGCGTCTTAGTGCTAAGTGGCTTTTGGACTCTAACCGTGTCTGGCATCTCTGCCAGAGCTGCAGAGAGGGTGTAGTGTGTGTGTGTGAGATGAATGACGGGGATATAGAAAGTACACAAGGGCTGCCTGCAAGGACGGGCGGAAGAAGAGAGAGGGCTGCATTAAAAGAAGAAATGGCAACAGACAGATGAGTGTGATACTGCGAAAGGGCGACTGGCTCAGAGCCTGCGGCCAGGTTAGCTGTCCTACACACTCAGGTGTGTGCTGGAGGTCGTCCCGAGGCCACGGCAATGCCAGCAGGGTGTCAAGCCGCAGGGCTTGTTGTAAAGAAGCTTCGACGCTGGATTCAACTGGCTGCATCTTGGCCTTGTTTTCAGACCACTTCTAACACAGCATGTTAGCCTTCATGGAGAGGATTACTGTCTGATCAGTGGGTGTATTTGTTGGTGTGTTGATATATGAGCGCATTAGCTTCTACAGTTTCTCAGTCTGGATAAGAAGAAGTAGAAGGCTGGCACATCAGCCGGCGTTTTGATGCAGACGGCTGAATGATTCACCGTGTCTCTCTCATCACTCTCTTCTCACTGCTTTCATTTTTCATGCCTCCTTCTTTTCTCTGCAGAGACCTGAGTGAAGCACGGAGCCCTGATAACAGAAGGAAGGAAAATTGCTGTAGTTTTACACGCCGCGGTCTCCAGAGTGTTTTGTTAGATTGCAGTGGAGCCGCAATAATGATTTAAAACTCCAGCTTTTGTTCGATACAGATGAAGACTGTTTTTTTTTTCCCTCCAAGAGTTCTCAAAAGAAATCTGTTCACAGCAGAGCCGCAGAGAAACGGGATATTGATGAGGCAATTTTCCTTATGCTGCTGCTAAAAATGATAGGGTTTACTTCCTGCAGCTGAGTGCGACGTCAATATTGGGTCATTTAAATTAAGGCAGATAACAAGGCAGCAAGCACAATGGAGGCTAATGCAGTAACTTCATAAACTTGAGGGAGGCTTTACTCAACTTTAACTTGAGCTCCTTTCCACTATGAATGAGCTTTGTGTTTTTTTTTTCACCACATTCATAAAGTTTTAGACACTCCCGGTTCTCACAGACATTTCTTATGATTTAGAGATTCCACAAAATAAATCACAGAAAAATAAATAAAGATCCAAACATAAATTGCGTCCACAACTATTTGGGTGCTAAACAGAACCCAAGGAATTGAATCAAGATGTCAAAAACATTTGAAGACTTCAGCAAAGAGCGGTGTAGATACCCTTGCAGTGGAAAGGTGGTAATATCCACAAGCTAACTCTTTAGCTTCCTCTCCACCTGCCCCTTGCCCCCAAACACCCTGAACAAACACTTTCAAACACCACAGCATGCAGGGAGGGATAGAAAGAGAAACTGAAAAAGAGAGGAGGAGCAGCGGGGAGAGAAGAGAAAAGCCTGTGAAGCTCGGAGCACTCGGGGGGCCTGCCTCTTGGGCTCTCCTTTCATGTTTGTGTACGCCTCAACTTGCTGATATTATCTTGGCCGCTCTTCCTGGCGGGGTGTCGGGAGAGGCTTCCACTGTGTCCAGGCGGGGGCCTCTCTCTCTCTCTCTCTCTCTCTCTCTCTCTCTCTCTCTCTCTGTGTTTCTTTATGTCTCTCTCCCTCTCTCAACTCCTCACCCACCTTCCTCCTTCATCCGCCCCCTCCTCCAAAAAAAGTCCCTCTCCTAAATCACCGCTTCACCACGTTTCACGGCGCTCGGAGGCGCCCGGGATCCCACTGCGCTTGTTTCCATGGTCACTGGGAAGCTCCTTGTGTCATGTGGCTCAAAGTGAGCCGTCCCTGGGCCGAATTACCCAGCTTTCAATGGGAGGCCAAATGACCATTATTAGACTTCACAGCTCAGGCCCCTATTTAAAGAGAGAAGAAAGGAGCCCCGGGGACTTAAGATGAGAGAGAGATGGAGGGAGAGAGAGAGGGGGAAGGAAGGAAATAAAGGAAAAAGAAGAGAAATGGGAGGAAAGAGAAGAAAGTGAACTCAGGAGATGTTTCTTATTTTTCCCCACCCTTCCATTGATTTTTGTTCCTAATCACAGACATTTGAAAGTCAGACTCCAGCCACAAGTAAAGCTCTCCCGTCTGTCAAACAGCACCCAGAAAAGACGGGGCGGCGCTGGATCAAAAGCGGAGCCTCGGAAAAAGTAAATCTTAGAAGAGATAGGACCAGACATCCACCCACGTCAACCAAAGCCCTGTCTTTTCTCTCTTCATCTCCGTCTAAGCCCGTTGCTTTGTAGGGGAATGTGTCTGTGTGCGTGAGAATCCTCGCGTCCTGCACCCCGCTGCGTATGTCAGGGCCGTGTTGTCTTTAAGGCTCGGGCCCCGCAGCCTGGCACGGAAGCTGGAAACTGAAGCCCCTCTGGTCCCCACGCAGCTAATCTGATGCCTCTTCCCACTACAGATGATTCCTCTACTGGAGGGCGAGGGGGTGAAAATGTCATCCTGCTCTTGTGGTTTAAACTTTCTTTTATGCTCTGCCAGGGAGGCAAGGTTTGGCCTGAGAAGTGGTTTGTGTGTGTGCGTGTGTGTGTGTGTGTGTGTGTGTGTGTGTGTGTGTGTGAGAGAGTATGAGGGCGACATTGGAGCTGCCCGTGCTCTCAGACAGTGAAGTAATGGAAGAAGAGAAACGTGGAGATAGGAAGGGGTGAAGAATAGAAATGCACCTGGCTGTAACTGGAAGAGACATCGGTATTGTTTGTTGGAGAACAATATAAGAGTAACATTTAGATCGGATACTTTTTTAATTCATTCAGAAAAATGTTTGTTAGAAAAGTCTTAACGTAGCAGAAAAAGAAGAGGTACAGTGTCTCAAACCCTGCGTGTGTGATAGAGGAGCAATCTGATGACCACTGATACTGTAACAGAGATGCCTTGCCGATTAGATAAGACAAATGAGGTGATATATCGGTGGCCGAGCAGCTAAATGAGGGAAACACACCTGAATATTCCACTATTTACCCCCAAGCTTTGTTCAAACCCCCTTTGAAGCCGTGGACGTGTCCTGCTTTGATGTTACTTTACTGGGACACAACAGGAGGAAATGGTGCCTGATATGTTTGGTGATAGAGATTTGAGTCAACTAGCACTCCAACATTCAGCAGATCAATGATTTCCTGCCTTTTGTGACCTGATCAGCCTGTTTTCTTTGAGTAAAAGTGAGTCATGAGAAAAGCAGCTCAGACCGTGATTGTGTGATGTTGTGTTTTCCTTTGCTTTCCTGTCCCGTCAGCCGCACTGGGACCCCTTCCACTTGTGACTTAAGGCTTTGTTTTACATATCAGTGTACTTATACTGCTAAAGATGTGAAAAAGTTGTGTAAAGTTTTTGTGGATCCACAGGAAACTGATTAGCTGCCTCAAGTTATGTCACTTGAGTCAGCATTGGTGGAGTCCAAACACTAAATCTGAAAGGTATACCCCTTTCCCACCGAAATTAGCAAATTGACGCACGTTTTTTAGACCCAGGAAGACCCGCTGATAGATGCCGATTGTCTCTTTTCCCATTGCCTGTGAAGTATACTCCTGTCGGTCTGCAAACGCGCCCGAAGCAGGGTTAGTAAACAGTGAAGATGTTACGGTGGTTAGGTCTTTATTGTATCTATTACTCTTTCAGTCTGTTTATCAAACTCGGCGCCGACAAATTTGGAATGATGTTCGAGCGCTGCTCGGACAGATACGGGCAGAATTTGTAGCTGAGACGACGAGGAGTCACAGAAGTTACCGACGGAGCATAGCATCGGAAAGGGGGCAGAGATTAGCATGCCAATACGGTTTTTGTGTTCCCATCAATGCCGATCGGAGCCGAGGCGATAATTACCCGAGTCTACTGCAGTCATTTGACCCGGGTCTGAATGCCGATTGTAGCCTTTCCCATGAAGCAAAAAAGCCAAGTGTTAGCGGTTGTTAGCGGTTGTTAGCGGTTGTTAGCGGGTGTTAGCGGCTACAGAAAGTGAACTCACCAGGCCTCTGAACCATGTTTCTCGTCTCGGTGTGACACTAGCAGATGTGCATTAAAATATGCACAACAACCTCCAATATCAGACTAAACCACTGGCATCATGTTGCATTGTGGGAAGTGTAGGCGTCTGCCTTTTTAAAGGAAGAAGAATGCATATAAAAGTTCTGCTGCATCAATTTAGACTCTTTAAAAAAAACTCTCCATTGTGAGTCTGTCAGTGTGTAGAAGTGCGATTCTAATTCAGTCCTCCTTTAATGCAGAACGTTGTAAGACTGTTTGATTCTGTCATCAAAGGGGCAAACATTTGCAGTCTATAACTCAACACTGACAGAAAGAAGGAGAAAGAAAGCAAGGACTCAGTTAACTTCCTCCTCTGTCACATGTTTACATGCTGAAATGAAATAAGCAACCAAAGGTTAAGTCACTCTCCTGTGCTGGCCCGCTGCGTGGAAGACTGGACAGCGGGAGACGAGAGGTAGAGCGAGAAAGGAGGGAAAAATGGGGGTTATAGGGCCGAGTCCTGACCTGCTCTGCCTTGTTTGCCCAGGGAGAAGAAGAGACAGCACCAGCAGCAGGAGTATTACAAGACAGAGAAGCAACTTCTCTTTCATGCAAGCAGGGACATGGTCTCCTGAAGCAGCTTCAAGGCAGGGAGAGATTAGAGAAAAACGTATGAATGCAGACGAATTAAGGGAAGGAGAGAAGTGGCTGTTAAGTGAGACGCCTCGGCTCGACTGTACATTTGGATTATAGTTCATGTTCACTCTTTAGCATCTTGTGACGCACAAATACCGCAATGTTGCTGTTTCTGAACGTAGCATTAATCAACATGTGTGTAGCTAAGAGTTAATTCAATCTCAGTCAGCTTTGATGTTTGCGTTGTTTGTGTTGCTAATGCTAGTTAGCTTAGGAGGTAGCTGTTTTTTCTTGTTTGGGCTGGAAAAAGTAGGACCGTCCCCCCTACAGTCAGTGATTGTAACTGTACATAGAGAAGAATTGGAGTCGCCTCACATTTTGTCAGTCAAGTATCTGCACTTTTGTTTTTAAGCTGGATCATTGCACACAGAGCGCTGCAGGAGCAACAGCACGGCCTATCATTCACGGCCCCCCTGCAGGGCTGTCTATATCCTGGAAAGTTCAGTAAAAACCCAACATTTGATCTTTAATGTGCCGGGAGACGTGCAGCAGGTTAGCATGAATATGCTCCCAACTCCCGAGTCTTTCCTCCCTTCATCCAACAGCTCAAATCCTGTGAAAAATATGATAATTCAGAATATTCAGGACCAGGAAAAGTTCCTTCTACCTTCGGATGTTCCTTTGAGAGCTGAGAGGTAAAAAAAATCCAGATTATTATTCTCATCAGCATGTCAAAAATCAGAAATACATTACAGTCTAACTTGTAAATGCAGATTTTAATACATTATTCACACAGCTGACAGCTGGCCTAACCACAGGTAGTCTTATCATTACTTAAGAAGCTTTTGCTCCTTTAAAATTTCGATAAATAAACAGGTATGCTCACCACTAATCAGCTCTAACTGAAACTTCCTGCCACTTTCATCCAAACAGCTCATGTTTAGACACCAGAAGGAGGAGAAGCACTTAAAAAGTAGTATTCTTGTCCCTGGCCGGAAAGCTTGTTTATTTTCCTGAGAATCACAAAGAGCCAGAGCCCAAAACCGGTAAGAAAACAACATGGGAGGGACGGAGAGGAAAAGTGGAGGAAATTTAATTAGCGGTTGTCCATTCCTCCCGGCCCCGGCGTTTGGTCTCGGCAGGGCAGAGCAGCGGGCAGCGGGAGGAGAGACCACTAAAAGGCTTGTTGATAAGCGGCGGTCTGAGTCCGAGCATCCGTGTTCGTGTTTGTGTAAGTGTGTGCGCCCGACGCCACAAGACATCAAACTGTGGAGGGAGACAGGAAATGCCCCCTGCGGTGCACAACAAGCAAGACAAACATGTATATTTAGAAATAAGATGTTTAAATTCCCAGAATTTCGTCTCTGAAACAGAAGGTTGGGTGTTCGATCCCTGGTTGCTACAGTCACATGTCGAAGTGTCCTTGGGCAAGACACTGAACCCCACATTGCTCATGAACGCAGAGCCATCGGGTATGAATGTGCATAGATCCTGAAGATTGGCTCCAATAATATCCGCTACCATTGTACGAAAATGATGCCAAAATAGGCACTGCCATCTTGCGATGGTGACGTCATTTGGAGCCCGAGTCCGCGCAGTAAAGAACCAAAACACACACTTAATTTACAGAAAAAAGCAGCAAGGATCTTGCTCCCTGGCGTGTTTCACAACAGAACAGCTTCTTTGTGTTGGTCTGAGGTTAACGTTCACAGGTATGGAAACTTCGATAGAGAGGGTTTGGCTTCACTTTTAGGGAGCTGTCATGTCGTCCATCTTTTTATACAGTCTGTGGTTTAAACAGATGAAGTCCTTCATCGATCAGTGTTCTTACATAGTATCAAACACCTTAATGATTGCTCTGAGACATTACATTCATATTTGAATGAATGTTCATGATAATAAAATGTTCTGGTTCTGGATTTCACATGCTTTTTTTAAGTATGTGAAATATTTGTTATTCATGAATATAATAAATGCACAGTTGAGATGATGCTGCTTCAGTTAAGGGCCAACCATATTTGGATGATCATTCATTCACACCTATAAAGTTGTTGTGCTTGCAGATCATTGAAGATTGGACTTTTGGCCTTGGCTCAGGTCTGTTATCTCTGAGTTACCTTCCAGGTCTTTGATGAGACTGTTCCTGACTTAATTCAGTCAGAGCAGATGGAGACGCGTCGTCCATCTATATAAACAGTCATTGGATTAAACCTGAACGTTTGCAGTTAATATCAGGGTCAGGATAGAGATTAGGGTTTGAGAGACACCATATCTGGGTCTCATGATGAGCGAGGGCGAGTGCTCCCTCTCTCTCTCTCTCTCTCTCTGTCTCTCTCCCGACTCTTTAATGGGGTCGGCTCTTTGCCAAGTTCCACTGGCAGGACCCCTCAGAGGTGCCCCCTCACACACACACACACACACACACACACACACACATTTTGATAGCACAATTCCACTTGTATAATTCTGGTTATGCAATGGTGGGTGAATGGACACCCCACATTGTGCGCTGAGTTGGGAGAGACGAGGTGAAGAATAGGAAAAGGACAATCGTAGGAGCAAAACAAACTGACGGGGAGATTTAAAGAGACGTTGAGCTGGATGATGCCGAAGAAATACTGTAGGAAACCTCTCTCTCTCTCTGATGTGTTATTTCTGTCCTCCAGAGAGTCCTGGTTCTTCTCTAAAGCTGACTTTAGCACCTTTTTAAAAGAGGCTTTTCACACCAACCCAGAAGATGTGCTCTTGGTGACAAACCTCTCTCTATGGAGGACATCGACAAAGCTCGTCTTTATCTGTGATTATCCACAGATTCAAACTTCACCCGTGGGAACTGATTTTCCCTCTGTAATAACGGTCTGTCCCCCTGTGTTTCCCTCCTGCATCAGTGTGTGTCTGTGTGTGTGTGTGTGTTTGTGTGTGTGTTTCACGTACATGATGTACGCGACAGAGGCAGGGTCAGGGATCAGTGTACCTGGGGCGGGCCTCGCCTTTGTCTGATAGTGAGGTCATTACATTCGCCCCAAATCTCCCTCTCTATGTCCTGCTGGACTGGTGTGCAGTTTACCCACAATCCTCTCTGTTTGTTTGTATCGGGGCACTGTGCCAAAACCCAACCTATACGCACGTCTATGAACACGCCACAGATACCAAACTGAGCTTATCCCCCAGTGCCTGCAACTTCTCCCCGGTTGTCTTCTGGACTCTGAGTCATGATCAGAAAAATAAAAGTTTGTATCTGTTCTCTCACATCTTTGACTCATTTAGCACCTGTTCTGCTTTTCAGCCCACACATGTACTTTTCTGTTTCAGCCTCAGCTGCTCTGACTTTCACAACTTTTGTAGTTTTACTAATGGTACAAACACAAATACTGCCTGCATCATATCAACAACATGTCCTTATAACTTAACGATACGTAGTTAATCGTCAATGACTGCCAAAGCACATGTATGACTTTTCCCCTTCAGCGGCACGTATAGCTGCTCTCTGAAATCACATATATGACTGTTGAGAGTTCAGTTGGTTAAGTTTTGGTAGGTTTATGCACCAAACTACCTGGTTAGTCCCAGAAAACATTATGATTGGGGTTTAAATGAGTGTGATACCTCTGTACTTATGCAATCTCGGGTCCCATCGGCTATAGCCTGAGACGATATAGCCTCTGGGGACACCGATGAAGCGGTAAGCGATAATCGACTCCCCGTCAGGACTTCCTCCTCCGTGTGCTGCATTGTTACAGAAAGAGAAACCATTTTTCTTGTGATTAATTGTGTTTAACGGCTCTTACCTTTGCCGAAATAAAAACATCATGATGCAGATTAGTAAGAAGTAAAAATTCCAGCGTTGTCAGGTCTGTCCTCAAGAGGAGAAGAAAACGTTTAAAATGCTCGTTTGTTGAACGGAGGTCGGATGGCTCTCGTGACACCGCGTTAGGGGAATTTATCTCAAGTTGAATGTTAGATCTAGAGCAGATTGTTAGCTGTCAGCATGCAGATGTCTGTTTATAGAGATTAATAAGAAGCTAAAGCGTCGTTAGATGACGCTGATGGGAGCCGGGATGTCGTTACGGTGGATTACGTTCCGCCTGCTTTTGCTCTCCTCACGGACTGTTGGTCAATATTACTCAAACAGAAACCAGAACGCTTGCCTTCCCGTAAATCCACGTCCCTGCGTGTAGAATCTGTAAATAGAGATTACTCTCTGTATGATGTACTGTACATCGGCAGCAGTTTGCTAACATGCTAGCCAGAACAACTTTTTTTAGCTGGTGGCTGCGTTTGTGATCAAAATGAATTATCTGCCGATCAAGTCATGCACCTCTAAAGTTTGAGTTCAGACCTTTTACTAATTAATGCATTAATGCAGGCTTAAAACAGATCTAAAGCTGAACTTTTAGTACTCGATAAAGATCTTTGCGTTCGTCTGCTGACCTCTCATCTGCACCTTGATAGTAAGGGCTGAGTCACTGAGCTCACTGAGAGCTTCAAGTGATTCTTCCCCCTCTCTGTTTACAGAAGGTAAACTGTCCGTTTACATGAAGGTGGCTGAATGGAGAGGAGCTGCCGGCCCCCGTCCTCCTCTCCGGTGTGACACACGAGTGGATTTTTATGTGCTTGGTAAACATTTTTTATGCAGCTGGAGAAACTGTGCCTCAGACGTCCCGGGACTCGTGTAAAATGCTCCAGCCGGGGACTTAACAGCATTCAAATTAATATTAAACAGGAATGTGGGAGAGTTCAAACGTTGAGAAGGTGGAGGGAGGAGAAGGAACAATGACTTGTTTTTAAACTCCGCAGAACACAGAGCCACCAGAGAGTGTTTGCACTGAGTTTTACCTCTTTTAAACCTGCAAGACGAGAGTGAATCTTTGGTCATAACTTAAAACATGAGTGGAAGGGGATTCATGAAAGGAAGTTAATGGAAGGATGAAGCTCAAGAAGGTTATTTGAGTTCAGATTGTTGACTTTAAATTGCTTTCGGGGTCATAGACGTGTGTGAGGAAGCAGGAAGGTGTCAAACCACTTGATTACCTGTACTCAGGGTTGGGAGGGTTACTTTAAAAATGCACTACATGTACTACTGATACAGTTACTAATTACTTGTTAAAAAATGTCATCAGTAACCGAATCCAAGTATCACAATTTTAAAGTAACTTTAAGTTACTTTTGGATTACTTCTGCAACGTAAAACGCGTCATCTGGCAGAGGCCAGGGAGCTCGCTAAACTACACCTCCTCAATCTAGGACGCCCGCCTTCGATGTCATGTCTCGTTCAAATCGTCAGGCTTGAAATGTAGACTGCAGACCTGAAGAGTTTTTAGACGATCCACGGGTATAATCTCATCGTATTTCGGATTCTGTACCGCTCTGACCCATTGCCTGTAGTGATCAATGTCCTTGACTGGAAGACGGTAGTGTTATACTCCAGTGTCTCTCGCTGGGCCTTTCCTTTCAGAGGGAGGGGCACAATGCATGCTGGGTGTTGTAGGAATGTAGAATGGGCGAAACCACGAGCTGTTTGTACAACTTTCTCCACAGCTATGGCGCCAATTTGAAATATTATTGCTTCTATTGATTACAGAGAACACCAGCTTTGACTGACAGTGGCTTTTTACAGGGGCGAACTGCTCCTTTAAGTCTGCTACACTATTTCACACTCAAACTTCAAGTACACTGCTGTGAACTTTTTCCAATCTGGGACTTGTGTTGTTACCCTCAACCTCATTTTAACCGGAATTCTGTGCAGCTGACGTTAGCGGTTGGTCTTACCTGTAAAGGTTTCTTTAAATTAGATGTTGAGTCCTCGGATAATGAGCATTTTCACAGCTGGAAGGCAGAACTTCCACCGTGCTGCAATGTTGCTCCCGTTTTCTCCTATGAAGACAAAATGATTGTGAAATTTCCACCCAGTGAAAGCATTTTTTTCAGCACGGGCCATGGCAACCACAACTTTGAGGAGCGGTGTTGTGAGACTTGTGTGTCATGAAGTGTCGTAACGTGTGCACGCAGGTGCATGGTATTTTCAAAGAAGGTCGGACGGACGGTTTAGAAATGAGACGCCAGATGTTACAGAGCGTCTTTGGTATTATATCGTCTTCTTTTAATGTATATTAAAATTGTAATCCTGCTAGTAACCCCCATTTGTAAAGTTGTAACCTCAAAGATCTCAGTTTAGGTCTCTTTGGCAGCATGGCGATAAACGATAATTGCAGGAGCACACTTCCCAGATATCCAGACAGTGCTGCATGTGTGACGTCCACGGTTGGCTCCGGTTGTAACTCTTGATTTTCCTCGCTGACGGTCGCTTTCCTTTTTAGACTGTTTGCCTTCTTTTGAGCGTCGAGTTTGTTTCTTTTTCTTTGGATTTTCACTTCTTGTTGAAGTTGTATCTGTAGTCATCCATCTTTTCTTTGTTTGTTCAGCCATAGTAGATTACTGTTTACTCGCAACACTTGCAGAGAGCCGAAAAGCAGCCGCTTAGCTCCGCCTACCCTCTCTGACAGACCAACCTCTGCTGGCTGATGGAAAACGCGTCACTAACTAGGCGACGCTTATGATTTTTTCAGTGAAAGTCGCCACAGACACCCAGTCTGTGATACTGATAAGGCTTTCATCAGTGGGCCATAGGCTCAATCACCGTTGTGTTACCTGATTCAGCGATAGATAGAGACTTAACATACATTTATTTACATGAAAATCTTCAAGATTATCACTTTAATAAATGTATCTGTAATCTAGATACTCCCCAGGCCCGCCTGTCACACAGCTGATATGATTACATCCTGTAAACAGAATGAAATGTTGTGACAGATTAACAGACTGTCAGTGATGTGTCAACATCAAACAGTAGGAGATGAGGAATATGGTGAGTAATATGCTTCATGAACTGGAGGAATGACTGAATGTCGTTTGTCATGAAAATGTGGAGATAACACGGATGAAGTGCAGAAAGCACATGATGTACGGGAGAATAATCGAGGGAGAGCATAGTTTTGATTTCTGTCCCCGGGCTGCACCAGCTTCCAATCAGATGACGCACAGCCACGTCGAAAACTTTGATTTTATTTTAGCTGAATGTAAATAATGTCTCGGTGCACATGAGAGGGAGCGAGGGAGGAGAGGGCGACCACATATAAGAAAATCCATGGGAGAAAAGTATGCCTTTATCTTTTAATAAACCGTAAAGCCAGGAGGCAACATGAAATTACAGCATAATAGCAGAGGAGAGTCTTCTGAAGACTTAATTGCCTTAATTATAGCGGTGCGGAGAGAGAGAGAGGGAGAGAGAGAGAGGGAGGGAAAGCATGAGGAGGAGGAGGGAAGTGGAGGAGAAGAAAGTAGGAAAGAACGTGTGAAAGAGGAACTGGTGTATTAGTCAGATGTTGCAGGTGTAATCCAGGTGTGTGTCTGTTTGCATGTGAGCACATAACACTTAGTTTCTCGTGCGTATTTATACAAATTAACACATGCATTGTGTAGCTGTGCCTCCCCTCTCCGCCTCTGTGTGTTTATATGGGAGTCTTTGGTCCTGGTGAATGATGAAGTGAGCGCTACGCTGAGAGAAGTTTCTTTCAGCCAGTGAAAACGTCTCCCTCAGATCTTACAAGCTGGCAGGCTTACTTAGGGATGCTAAACATAGCTTTCATTTTCCTCTGCGTCTAGACTGAGCGCTCAGTACTTTCTGCTGTGGTTTCTGCTCACTCGGGGGAAGATTGAACCCTAATTCTCATGCCTGCGAGCCAGCGGGAAGTTTGTTTAGCCAGCAGTATTGTGAAGTACCTGTGAAACTGCCCCCCGCCCCCCGAGCGGAGTGAGGGTTGAGAGTTCAGCTGATTTTAGAGCGAGGAAGATCAAAGGCTCGTTTACCGACAGAAGATCAATAATTAAAGTATTTCAACTTCTATTTGTTGCACCCAACTGTTTGTCAAACATTGTATCATCACTGAACAATATATAAAGTTAGGATCTTTTAAACCACTCGTCTTTTTTTGCACCAGAAGGGGACCAGAGATCTGCTTCCTCTTTGTCTCTGATAGATGACGTCCTCAGATCCTCGTCCTTAGACACACTACTGATACATGAACACGTTTAGCAGGACAACATCCTCCATTTGGAATCCCACTTCAGTGAAAGTAAATAAGTGTTGTCAGAAAAATGTACTTCAAGTATCAAAAGTAAAAGAGATGTTTCTGTAAATGAGATGAGGGGAGCCTCTTATAAATACATTGTAATGTTTGGGGCTGTGTCTTGGCAAGAGTCTGGTGATACGATATGTATCACAATACAGGGGTTACGATTCAATATATATATATATATATATACATATATATTGGGATACTATCATTAGCTATTTGCTGTTTCCTGTGCATTCTTGGCACAAGTGTCTCTTCGGAGAGAGTTTAGCTGTGCATCATCAGGATGGCGTCTTGCACGCTCAGATTCGTTTTGTTCACCGATTCGCATTTTGCGAACGGCCTGGCTCTTGTTTCCGTAGTGCCTTCTTTGTTGTGAAGGCCAAAATGGGCCCACACTTCAGCTCTGTACAGCCAATCAGAACGCGTTTTAGCAGCTGGTGGCGGTTTTTTTTGTAGCTGTTCTCGATGAGAGACGCTTTTTGGGGAAACTCGTGTTTTTGAGGAAACGCTCTGAGCACCTCGAGTTGAAAAAACCTTAAACTCAAAGCCGAAAAGCGTTTTTTCTCGTTGTCCAACTGGATGGAAGGCGAGGCGGGCCTTCTGTCAGTTTACAAAATAACGGTTAGGTTAATGACAGCTAATGATTTGTTGGTTGCCTTAACAACAGAAAAAAATTGTAGGCTTCAACAGAAAAGGCAGTGCAGTGCGCCTCGTGTTTTACAGCCTGCAAAATGCGTTCTGTCTGATCGGGGCCTTAGTAATGTTTGGTAGCAGCGGTTCCAAACATAGGGCTCGAGCCCCTCAAAAGGGTCACAAGATAAATATTTATTAATCTTTGGACTTTTCTCAAATCTTAG
This sequence comes from Semicossyphus pulcher, assembly GCF_022749685.1. Classification (NCBI taxonomy): domain Eukaryota; kingdom Metazoa; phylum Chordata; class Actinopteri; order Labriformes; family Labridae; genus Semicossyphus; species Semicossyphus pulcher. Next base: position 7,135,495 of record NW_027211737.1, on the reverse strand, counting down.
AAATATGACATTTTTGAGCCTAAAACATACTCACACTTTCGGAGAGGAAATGTCGCTTCTAGGCTTTTTTTGGGTCATGGGTCACATCGAGTTTTTCTGAAAATGTCAGCAATGTGATTAAATTTTCAGCTAATAAATGTTTGTTTTTCTTTATCTGTAAAGTGACCAGTAACCACAGCTGTCAGGCACATTAGACGGAGTACAAAGTACTGTATTTCCCTCTGAAAAGTAGGAGTGAAGCTTCAGTAAATTGTACAGTTTGTGTAAATGTAAATACTCAAAAGTTACAGGTGTGTTGTAAAAGCTCAAATCTTCTCTTCTTTGCAGGTTTCTTATCAATTTCCCGACTTGATACCTTATCACAGCGTTCGCCCTCGAGATATTGGATTCCTGAAACGATAACGTCTTTGTGTCTTTATCTCATTTTAAATCATGAACGTGAAGATTAAAATGTCGTCTTGCATAAGTTCAGTGATCAGACGCTCTTCGGGATTCCTCTTCAATCTCAGTGAAACTGCTCCGAAGGAAAGTTTCCCGCCTGTTATTCATCTTTAAGTAAAGTTTGCAGAAAAGGGCGGAGTCTAAAATGACTGTCACAGTATCTCAGGAGCTCTGTCGCCAGTTTGAGTCAGAGATGTAGCCAGTATCTCCTCACTGAAGGGTTTAGTTTGTACAAGTCCTGGGTAGAGAAACGTAGCATTAAAACCCTCACAGAGCCAGAGGTGTTCATCCTTCCTTTGGTGTCCGAGGTTGTAGTTTTATATACGGTTGGGAAAGAGATGTGGCATGTATTTTAGGAGGAACAGTTTGCCTGTGGCTGCATTTTTGTTGTCGTCAGGCAAGTCCCTGCACTGCAGCGCAGGCCTGCCCGAGTGGAGATTCTTTAGGAGGGAGATCTTTCTTCTCAAAGCGTCTTACCAAGAGCTATTAATTATTAACCGGGAGAGCCAACATCAAAGGAGCAGACTAGTGCTGAATTAAATGGGGGCTGGAGCCTGGCAGTGTGGAGCTGGGAGGAAAACTGGGTGAGAGGGAAAAGCCGAGCGAGAATTTCGCTCTGCGTGCTTTTGAACTTTCCGAGTACAAAAAATAAAAGTGAGAGAAGAAAGAAAAGAAGGCTGTTAGTTTATGTAAAGGAGGCAGGACCAAAGAGAGAGCTGGAAGAGCTGGTATTTATAGTGTGTCGCTGTTTTTTAATGCCTTAGTGTTTGACAAGGCTTTCTCACACTGCTGGGAAAGATTGAATCAGTTTGCAGGGTTAATTAGTCTTTAATGAGCTACGAAAGCCAGATTCATAAACATCTTATCTGTGGATTAAACCAGACGCAGCTGAAGCGCTTCAGAGTGGGGATGTGTTTTTACACTCAGAGCTGAATTAACAGTGTCGCACGTTTGCCACCTTTGTCTTTTGTTAGTTTGATTCGGCTTCCTCCTGCTCCGACTTGTCCACTCTGTAGTAGACCCTTCAAAGGTCCGTGCAGCAGGAAGAGCCAGGCTGTCCCACACACGTGCTACAAATCAAACATGTTCTATATTTAGCGCCATTATTGACTCTGATATCGACAGGTAGAACTCACATACCTGTGCTTCTCTGTTTTGCTTTGAAGGAAAATGAAGAAAACTGCTTTGAACAAAATATTTTTAATTAAGACATCTGGATCCAAACTTTCTTCTTGTTTCATGCACACAGGGAGTGGGAGAAATAACATAACAACAGTATGGAAAAGGAAATCAGACATTACGTCGCTGTTACAACGGACAAAATGGAATAATATGACATTGAATGCCTCTTGTCAGCGCTTTGGTGTGACGTTTAAAACAGCGGGAAACATTTAACAGAGCTGCAAAGCTGCAGAATCATCTGTGCCAAACTAGATGCCACCCAAATTGTTCGACAAGGTGGAAAAAGTGTTTAAAGTAGTGCTGAAGTTATTGGTCAGTTTATAGTTAAGTCATAGATGGGGTTCATTTTTGCAACATTGCTGTTGTGTGTCGTCATAAGAAGCTTTTCTCACTGGTCAAAAAACCCGCTTACACTCGGCTTTTTTGCTTCGTGTGAAAGGATGCAATCAGCATTCAGACCCGGGTCAAATGACTCTGCAGTAGACCCGGGTAATTATCGCCTCGGCTCTGATCGGCATAGATGGGAATACAAAACCCGTGTCAACACGCTAATCTCCGCCCCCTTTCCGGCACGATGCTATGCTCCGTTGGTAACTTCTGCGACTCCTCGTCGTCTCAGCTACAAATTCCGCCCGTCTCCGTCCGAGCAGCGCTCGAATATCGTTCCACATTTGTCTTCCCTGATTTTAATAAACACACTGAATGAGTAATAGATACAATAAAGACCTAACCACCGTAACATCTTCACTGTTTACTAACCCTGTTTTGGGCGCATTTGTGACGTCAGGCGGTGACGCAGCAGAAAAGAGACCGACAGGAGTTCTCTTCACTGGCAATGGGAAAAGAGACAATCGGCATTTATTAGCGGGTTTTCCCTGAGTCTGGAAAACCTGCGTTAACACACTCATTTCGGTGGGAAGGGATTTTGGAAAGCTTTAAGTTATTGTTGCTCAAAAATAAGACCTGACGTTGAGTTTACAGGAATGATGTAGCTGCTGTTTTATTACCGTTTCACGTCAGCATACATGGGGAGCCACAATCGACAGATGAATGAATACTTGAAATAGAAGTTGGTTGAAGCCCTCATCACAAATTAAATTAAATAACGTGGTTATAAACGACGTGCAGACGGGCGACAGCTTGAAGGAACATCTTAAATAATGAGAAGAGAAATGGAAGCAACGCAGACTTATTCGTACAGGAGGCGATGAAAATCATACGCTGTGGCTGCTCATGTTCACCAGAATACCAATTGAAGACAATTATATTGAGCTTGGACTGACACGTCGGACAGCTGTCTGCACAGACAAATGAGGGCAGTGAGGCTGATCGAGCTGCTAACGATGGAGCTGCACCTCACTGAGGCTGCAGTCAGTTTTTCTCTTTATCATTTTGAGTTTTGTTTGGTTTTCAGCAGAAATAAAGAGTTCTACATTTGGCTATTATATATAAAGTGAGCAGATGGAGATACAGAAAGTAAAATGATAGTTAAATACATAAATGAGTAAAATAGTGTCAGCCATATTGTGTTCGGTTTTTAAATTTAATTTAATTTTACCAACATAATCCCACTGAGATACAAGATCTCTTTTACAAGGAAGTCGTGGCCAAAACAGCAGCATAAAAAGTTTCACATAAAGAACAAACAACAGACTAAAACAAGCTGTTAATTCATCTAACAATAAGATAACAGCATTCGGCAATAAGAAGGTGCATTAATTCTGTTTTTATAGCCTTCCAAGCTAATAAATCGCTCCATCACTAACGACTATAGTGTAGCTGTAAATATTAACTTAAAGATATTTTCCTCGCTGACGGTCGCTTTCCTTTTTAGACTGTTTGCTTCATCTGAGCGTCCAATTTGATTCTTTTTCTTTGGATTTTCACTTCTTTTAGAAGTTGTATCTGTAGTCATCCATCTTTTCTTTGTTTGTTCAGCCATAGTAGATTACTGTTTACTCGCAACACTTGCAGAGAGCGGAAAAGCAGCCGCTTAGCTCCGCCTACCCTCTCTGGCAGACCAACCACTGCTGGCTGATGGAAAACGCGTCACTAACTGGGCGCCGCTTGTGATTTATTCTGCAAAAAGTCGCACAAGACACCCAGTCTGTAATACTGCAAATGCAAAGGCTTTCATCAGTGGGCCATAGGCTCAGTCACCATTGTGTTACCTCATTCGGCGATAAATAGTGACTTAACAGATATTTATTTACATGAAAATCTAGTACACAGTGAAACATGAATTATAGCAGCAGAACAACACTTATTCTGGACAGGGAGTACTGCCCCCTCTGTTCCGTATGTTCTGTACGACTGTATATTGTAGGTTAAGATGTGTTTGTAGTAGCAAGATGCAATCGCTTCCTTCTTCCTCTTTGGCTGAAAGAAGCAGAAACGTGTTCCACATCCCATCTCAGAAATCAATATTACGAGTTGTGAAAATAAGAATTCCACTTCCTCCGCACAAACCACCTCTCCCTTTTTCCTCTCTCTCTCTCTCTCTCTCTCTCCCTCTCTCTCTCTCTCTCTCTCTCTCTCTCCCTGTGTGTCCTCTGTAAGTGCCCGCTGACTGGAGCGCCGACACTCTCCAGAAGAGTCACAGCACTGTACATTGTCACTTTGATCTTCATCCCCTCCCCACCCCTTCTTCCCTCCAGTTATGAAGAGCGCTGGCAAGAGCCCAAGGGCACTTGATAATACCAGGATATGATCCCAGCCACGCTATTTTAGATCATGTAGTGCAGACATCAAAACACTGTCTAAATAGGGCGCCGTGAATCAAGCTGGGTGAGAACGGGTTGTAGGGCAAAGCAGGAGTTAAGATAAAGAAACTTTTTTTTTTCCCCAGTCGAGGGGAAGCCAATTTGGATTCTGCGAGGAGATACTCGGGGTTCTGCAGATCCAAGCATTTCCTTTATCTTTTGCCTTTAGCAGAAGTCTTCAAAAGAGCTCTGTGCTGCTGACTTTCCCTGCTCGCAGATGAAAGAAGCTCACTTTTGAAGCAGCTGGAAATCCTTGATAACTTTATTCAACTTTCCTGAGCGTGCACGGCAGAATTCGATTCAGAATCCAGCTCCATGTCATGCAGAGTTGCATCACAGGGCGCTGTGCATGCATTAGTTCTTGACTCAGAGAGGAAGCTGTTTTTGCGACATCAGGAAGAGAAGTGGAGACACAGACCACATGTGCGTCTTAGCAACGTTATCGATGGCTTGTTTACTTCCTGCCTGTTGCTTTTCTCTCATGTTCCCTTTCCATATGATCTGCATGTGGTTACACTCAGGCAGAGAACTCCCTCTAGTGGCCTGAATTTAAATGTGACAGCTGAGAGTGACCATACAAACATGCACTGCTGTTAAACATATCTAATGGATTACCTTTTGTTGTGTGTTTGCAGGCAAAGAGAGCGGTGCAGCGTGGAGCCACAGCCGTCATCTTTGATGTGTCGGAGAATCCGGATGCAATCGACCAGGTTTGTGCACACCTAAAATGATCCCGGCTTTCACACTCTTACTTATTTATTGTGTTCATTTGGTACAGAGCACTCTGAGGAACACCAGAATGAAAATACAAGATGTAAGCACAGCAGAGTTAGCATGAATGCTAATTTACATCGGTAGTCCTTTGGCAGGTAACATAAAAAGATAATACACAAACACAAATCTACAAGAACACAGAGAAACAGTCTCCTCCGTCTCTGTCTCCACTTTCCACCTTTGAAGAGAGCTCTGCAGTGTGCCCTGCCCTTCTGACTCTGTGCTGTTTGTGCAAACAATGATCTTTCTATCTTTAGTTCTGCTCAAAAGCACGCGGATCAGCCTCGCTCATTCAACCATCCTGGGCCTTTTGAGCCCCCTAACTTGTGTTTCTGCGCTCTGAGAGGGCTGAAAATGAATATCCAGGGTTCAGCTTTCACTAGACCGTGACCAAACTCTCTCTGTTGAGCTCATAATTGCACAGGTAGCACACATTACCTCATCCCCTGGGACTATGGATCTGTCTTTGTGTGTGTGCATTTTGCGGGAGCACACATAAGCTACAGTAAGAACAAAGTGCATTTCATGCCTCACACACCCAGACGCTCACATTCCTCCTCCTTCCACTCTTTTTCTTGCTGCTGTGTCGCTGCTGTTAAGAGGTATAATACACCAGTTTGCCTTTGTCGCAAGAATTCTCCTGTGGTATTCATCCTCGCCACGCCAGGCCTGGACTTGCAGGTTTTCTTTTTTTTCCTCCCTCCCTCCTCCTCTCTGCCGCTGGGTCGTAAAGCGCGTAGCTGAGAGATAAAAGGGATTGCGCAGAGACCACATGAAAGGCAGCGTTGGGCGGCTGTGTTAAATTCCCCCGAGAGGCTTTTCCAGTCAGAGCGGCCCGATCAGCACAGACAGGACCCACAAGGCCGAGGGGCAGGGAGGAGGAGCTTAGGGAGAATTAAGGTCCCGGGGCCAAAATTAGGAGAAGCTTCATGAAGTTAATGTACTTGACCTGGTTTTTCCTCTCCATTAATACTGTATGTGAGGCAAAGTGGAGCTTGTGGCTGAGCTTTGTTTGGGAAAAGTTTAGGATATGATTGTTTTTCACAGGTAAACTTCTTAATGGTATAATGTTTGTGGAAGGCTAAGCTAGAGTCGTGTCTCAAAGCAGGAGCGGCGCAAGAGATCAAAAGGTCCAAAGTCTATACTTTTAAACCAGAACATACAGCGTTCACTGGGGAACATGACGACAGCAGAAGAAATAGAAATGCGAATATCCTCGGTATTTCCCTTGGGCTTTTCAAATTACAGATTCCAACCAGCAGACGAGAGAGGGAGAGGAGGAATAAAGGAGAATGTCAACTGACTCGAAAGCCAGAACGTACTACTCACTGGCTGCTTCCTCCCGCTCCCTCTGACAAACTGCGACCGCACTTTCCATGTCTTCAGCCTAGAGGTCATTTTCTCTGGATGTAGAAGACGACTTCACGTGTATTTGGGAAGTTGTTCCCAAACTTTTCCCTGAATGACCCTGAGAAAAGGAAGCTTTGTGTTTTTGTGACCCGCTGTCACATTTTGCTTTTATCATCCGTCAGTTTTAAACACTTCAGCTATGATTTTCAGCCCTGTGTGTTTGATTAAAAGTCTTTAGTATTACAGGGTTTACGCCATCGCCTTTCAGATGAAAGCGTTCAGGCTTTTTGCTTCAGTGCCTTTGGTGTCGGCTGCGCTAGACTTTTTATTCTACTCAGACCTCTGATTATTAGACGACCCTTTGATTTTTGTGTCTTCTTTACATTTGTTGTGGCCCCTGTCTCCGACTTTGTTCATTAAAGTGATAATCTCTAAGATTTTCATTTAAATAAATGTCTGTTAAGTTAAATCTATCGCTGAATGAGGTAACACAATGGTGATTGAGCCTATGGCCCACTGATGAAAGCCTTTGCATTTGCAGTATTACAGACTGTCTCAGTTAGTGACGTGTTTTCCATCACCCAGCAGTGGTTGGTCTGCCAGAGAGGGTAGGCGGAGCTAAGCGGCTGCTTTTCTGCTCTCTGCAAGTGTTGCGAGTAAACAGTAATCTACTATGGCTGAACAAACAAAGAAAAGATGGATGACTACAGATACAACTTCAACAATAAGTGAAAATCCAAAGAAAAAGAAACAAACTCGACGCTCAGATGAAGGCAAACAGTCTGAAGAGGAAAGAGACCGTCAGCCAGGAAAATCATTTTACAGTTACAACTGGAGTCAACCGTGGACGTCACACATGCAGCACTGTCTGGATATCTGGGAAGTGTGCTCCCACAATTACCGTTCATCGCCACAAATGCCGCCAAAGAGAACAAAGCTGAGATCTTCGAGGTTATAACTTTAACAACAAAAAAACATGAACTTTTTTGTTTTTAAAGCTAAGAAAGTTGTTGCTCTGTTTTGTGATAAATTACAGGTTAAACTGTCCGATATGTTGCTTTTTCTCCCTGAGAAACAAGAGCTAAGTATACAGAGAAGAAAGCACGAGCAGAATTGTTTTCTCTCTTGTTTCTTATCCTCTCAATCATCCTGCAACCTTCTCAGGTCTTATCTCAGGTCGTTTGGAACAACTGCATAAGTTTTTTAGCAAATCAGGATTCACTTGATATGAATGTTAAAAAGCTTAAGGTTCCCATCAGTATGTCTAAAAATGAAAACTTCTAAGCCAGCAAAAAAAATAAACAATGGATCCTACATTACCCATAATGCCACACAAGATATTAGACACCTGTTTTCACTCCTCATCACAAGTAAACTGAGCTTGTTGTGTAAAATCAGCTGAGGTCCTTTCACAAAAGGCCGCCAGATAAACATTTCAGCTCTTGTTCTGTCAATCTGTGTCTGATGTCGCTCTTTCTCTCTCCTCTCGTCAGCTCAACCAGGTTGCCGAGGATCCTCTGAAGCGGCCGGTCGTTTACGTGAAGGGCAACGATGCTGTGAAGTTGATGAACATCGTCAACAAGCAGAAAGTGGCTCGCGCTCGGATACAACACCGACCACCGAGGGTAAGCGCTCAAGCCAAAACCCCAAAACCACCCGTGTGGATGACGTGTGTGTGTGTGTGTGTGTGTATGACTAATCTATGGCACATGTGAGGAGCATGAGGAAGAGGTGAACATGTTTGTGAGGCCAAACAGCGCTGAGAAGTTTGTAGATGTGAAGACAAACGAAGCATTCCAGCTGTGAAATCTGAATCCTTTTTCTCGGCTGCCCCGAGGACGAGGACTTTTTCAGAGCGCTGCAGGAGATTAATATCAGCCGTTCAAAGAGTTGTTTGTTTGCTACCAATGTGTGATAAGAGAGCAGCACACTTTGAGGGCAAATAACTTGACATGATGAAAGCCCGAGAGAAAGGACTGTCTCGAGCAATTGTTGTAAAGATATTGGAAATTCCCACCAACTTAAGTTCGTCTGATCCAACCGATCCAGATAAAATGATTTAGGTTGTTTTGCTGCTTTGAGCTCTAACTATCTTCTTGACCAAATTATTTTAGGAAACATTAAAAAGGAGAGGCCGACCGATACAGGCTTATAAAATATACAGCCCTGGAAAAAATTAAAGGGGGGGTATTATGCTAATTTAAAACTTCATATATCACTCTGTGATACCTGTGGAGTAGCTTAGCATAATTTGCAGTTAAAAAAACTCATTTTTCTCACACTGGTGCTCTGTGCAGGCCCTCATACAACCTCTGCCTCAAGCGACTCAGTCAGCTCTGTCCCTTTAAGAAACCCCGCCCCAACAACCCCACTTTCTTCTGATTGGCCAGCTCTCTGAAGCCTGCTGAGGCTGCATGGTTGCTGTGTTCGAAATGCCGTACTATACTAGCAGTACGTACTGATTTGGCCAAAAAGCAGTATGTAGCATGTAGTGTATAGTATGTAGTATGCAGTATACAGCACGGCATTTCGAACACAGCCTTTGTGACGTCACAAAGTGCGGCATGTAGAAAAACCTGTGTGAAACCTGACGTTCACAGCAGACTGAGCTGAGAAGCCTGGGGATTACTCCAACATACTTTTACCTACAGATTTGAAACCTCACCCACGTTTAGTTTGGACATCCAACATTGTAACATTATAGTATAACAGCTTAATACACCCTCTTTAAGAGACCCTCCAAATATTCCTTAAATCAGCATCTCTCTCTTCATGTCATGATCCGCCCAATCTCCAGATCTGAACCCAATTTGAGGAAGTGCAGCCACATGATGTTTGGCTTGTGTGCTTGTAACACGATTAAAACAACTAATTGATCTATTAAAATAGTTTGTTCTTAATGTTTTTGTTCAATTTATTGGTTTATTATTTCAGCTTTATTCCACAGAATGCTTTCATTTATAAAAGAGATGTACTGTAGCACCTAGCAGGGTTAGCAACTGACATAGCAACCCTGACAATCATGTGTCTGTTCTAGAGAGCACCACAAATGACGTCCCTTTTTTCTTTGACTTGCAGAATGAAAGGTTGAATGAGTCAGATCGTTCTGTTGAGCAGCTAACAGAGCTATACTCAAGTGAACGTGGAGATTATTTGACATGTTTGTGTTCCTGTCGCCCTCCTTTCTCCACAGCAGCCCACGGAATATTTTGACATGGGCATCTTCCTGGCTTTCTTCGTGGTTGTGTCGCTGGTTTGCCTCATTCTGCTCATCAAGATCAAACTCAAGCAAAGGAGAAGTCAGGTGAGTGTCTAAACACACACTCGTTAGCACTCAAGCAGTTAAACATATTAATTTATTATCCAAGTTTGACTCACAAAGGAGCAAACTTTTGTCTTCCTCTTTAACAACACACACCCAACACCCGACGCCTTGCCTTGTTTTTCCAGTCGTCACGACACCACTCTGGGTTGCGGGCGTTCAGTCAGGCGACGGTAGCACCGCTGCTGATTGATCCCCCTCGTGTGTTGACAAAACGCTCTCAGTGGAGGCTGAATCAGGATAAGCGTTTAATTAACACTGATGAGAGGTTGGCTGCTGGAGCCGAAGGCACAGAAATGTTGTGACAGAGCAGAAAAGCAGTAGCGCTGTGTGTTAAGACAGGTGTAATCCTGCCAGCACACGCGTGTGTGTGTGTGTGTGTGTGTGTGTGTGTGTGTGTGTGTGTGTGTGTGTGTGTGTGTGTGTGTGTGTGTGTGTGTGTGGGTGTATAATGGGCGTGTGTGTCACAGCAGAAGATGACTTGGTCGTGACTTCCGTTGGTGGTTAATTAACAGCTCACACCAGGAGCAACTTTGTCACACGCAAAAACTTTTCCTTCCTGAAATGTGAAAAATTAATGAACTGCTTCTGACATGATTTTTGTTTATACTGTATGAACTTTTTCTATTCAACTGAACTCTGAACGGTTAAAGTATCAGAATACTTAGTGGATGAGTCCTCGAGGGTTTGCCCTCAAAGACTACAGATCATTACAAACTGAAAACACAGATTTTTATCCTCATTTTTAATATTTATCACGTTGTAGGGGCACAAGGGAACAAATAAAAGGAGGGAGATTTGTATTTAATTTGCACAAGGAGAATAGAGTTTAAACATCCAGGAACAAGTTAAACTTTCAGCAGTATTATGGAGTACACAGTTGCTCAGTCTGTAAGGACTTAGCTTGGGAACCGGACGGTGGCTGCTTCAAGTCCCGGTGCAGACCAAGCATGGAAATTGAGACTGGTAGCTGGAGAGGTGCCGTGTCCTTTCCTGGGCTCTGTCGAGGTGCTCTTAAGGAAGGCGTTGAGTCCCGTAACAGCTCCGTGTGCAGCCGCCTCACTCTGACAGCTCTCCATTAATGCATGTCCATAGAGAGTCCTGTTTGTGCATGTGTGTATTTCGGGCCTATGTGTGTGTAACATGTTTCTAATAATAGAGTAAAAACATAAAATTTCCCCTTAATGATTAATAAGGTGGAAGTGGTGTAAGAACAAAATAAATCAGAGGAAGATTTTTTTCTGCATTTTTAGAATAAAGTGAAAATGTGAAGAATAAAAGCATCCAGAATGAAGTCAAGCTTTCAGTATAAGTGACATAAATATAAAAAGATAAATCAAGATTCTTTTTTCTTCTTTGCATTTTAAGAATAAAGTTTAAATTATAGAGAACAAAGTCAAACTCAGTATCAGTACCAGGTTTAAGAAAAATAAATCAGAATAGGAAGATTGGACTTCATCACATCACAACATTGGTCACATTTCTTGCTTCTTTTCCTTCTGCCTGGCCCTAACACTCATAAGAATGACTTTGATGATACAGCTCAGAGCGCTCTCGATAAACAGGAAGTCCACGTCCTTAAAAAATGTACAATCATCGAGCTGTGAGGCAGCATAAAGGAAGAAACACCCACAAGAAACCTTTAGTTAAGTTTAGTTAAGCCTGAGCATAAATCACTCTGTCTACGCCACATGTGAATCATCAGGTTTAATCTGAATAAGTAGTTTTGTATGTGTCAACTTTAGTCACAATATTTAATAAGCAACATTTTTATGGCGACATGACGCAGGTTAGAGATAAAAAGAGAGAAAAGAATCCGAGGCAGAGATACAGAGATGCTAATGCATCACACACTGCAACATTTTGTACTGTGTGAAGAAAAGTCTTAAATCATGGCAACAGCTGCTGTCTCATATAAACATCAGCAACATGTTCCCATTGTCAGCTTTCAAGATCTTTTAAAAGTTAAATGTGTCTCATCAAACCCTGTCCCTCCTCTCTCCCCACCTCAGAGCTCCATGAACCGAATGGCCATCCAAGCCTTGGAAAAGATGGAGACACGGAAGTTCAAGGCCAAAGGAAAGGGCCAGCGGGAGAGCAGCTGTGGAGCCTCTGACTCCCTGAGCAGCAGCTCCACCTCTGACTGCGCCATCTGTCTGGAGAAGTACATTGATGGGGAGGTAAGAAAAGACACTTTAGGACTTTATCAGACTTTTGTTACTGAATGGGGACTTTAATATCAAACGGTATTTCAAACGATGGTTTTCATCATAGTTATAAACTAACTGTGGTTTGCTGTACTATCGGGGTTATTATGCCAACTCTTACAATGAAGACAAATGTTTTTATAGCTATACTCACTGACATAAATAGGAAGCTATGGGCGTTTAGTCTACTTTTTAAAAATAGTCACTATTGGCCATAAAACCAAATTTTACAAAAATGTATTAAATCAAAAATTAGTTTGTTTACAGACCCCCTCCAGCCTGTCTGCTTTTAAACTGCAGTGTACCAAGGACAGGCTGAACAACACGTTTTCAGATTGGCAGGTTTGTGACATCACAAACCTAAGGAGCCAATCCCGTTAATGGACGGAATGACGCTGTGCAGATGATTATGTGTAACCTATGGCAACCACTTCTGCAATGCTCGAGCCAGCTGTAACCGTCATCGTAATTTTTACAAACTCACTGACTACTAACTTTAACGTTACTACTACTAATTACTACATTTCAAGCTCGCTAAGTTTGAACAAGTCGACACTAAACGATGGCAGAGACGTGTTTTGTTTTATCTAATATTTAGGTAATTAAATCAGACACAATTTTTTATTTCGAGCAGAGACATTTTATGTCTTAAAACATGACTGGAGCTGCTCTTTAATCATTTATTGCAAAAAAACTATTATGAGCAAAATAATTTAGTAAGTTGCTTGTTTGTTTTTCTATTGTTTTCGTTCGAGAGGATTTGTATTTCAAACAAGAAGGAAGTTTTTTTTTTGTGTGGATCGAAAATCAAAAGCAAAATAGTTTTAAAATGAAGTTTAAAATCCATTATCGTGCATGAACATCTGTGCATAGGGATTTTATAAATAGCAAAAATAAGAGGAAGACATGATAAAAATGTAAAACCAGATTTTACTTGACGCACAAAAGGTCCACACAGACACAAAAGTAACATCAAGTGCATTTGGGGAATGCTTTTAATCCAACGTTGGGTTATTAGCACACATGAAAAAGTGAAACGTGGCAGCTGTACCTCTTTACTCCGGCCGCGTTAGTGTTCGTCTACCCTCTGAGCTTTGTTTTCTTTCATTCCATACTCTGTAGACTCGAAACATAAAGCAGTTTGTGGACAATAGAATGGAAGTTCCCCCGATGTGCACGGGGACCGCAGTCCTGCGATCTTCTGTGACGTTCTTTCCGGGACCTTTTAGATGTTTAGCTCAGTCTTTCAGAGCACCTGGAGAGATAACGGTACCCAGACTGCATCGGGTTGTGATTATGCTTCCTGTTTTCCCAGTGTGGCCTTCTTTAATCCTTAAAGGAGTCATTGTCGAAATATGTGTCCTAATCTTGGACTTTGAGGGTTTTACTGTAAAAGCATTGCTCATCCTCAACAGGGACGCTGGAGGGACAACCCCCAGTGCCCAGGGGGACATAGCTGGTGTATGTGTGTGCGTTTTTTGTGGTTATGTGTCTCTTTTGGTAAAGAGGAGAAGAAAACACAACAAAGCATGGCGCCAGGATTGCACAGAGGAAGTGGCGATATAAAAGGCTGAATGGCATCAAAGCTGTTTGCGAGCAGTGAACCAGGCAACAAAGGGTTGGGTGGAAAAGAGCCCAAAGATGAGTCACATTAAGCAGCAGAGTAAAGTATTTATGGCAGTGAAAGAGCTCTCACTGGAACAGGATGATACAATTCATATTCATAGTGCTCCTGAATTCCTCTTGAAAGCCAGCTCTTCGTCTGAATACAAAGTGATGCATTCTTTTCATATCTATCCTCGGGTGGAAGCCTCTTGTTTGGTTTGTTCCTGGAAATGGTGACATTGAGCATCAGAGTTGTGTTTGTGCCGTGGCGTCTCGTGAAGAGTTTTGTTTGTGACGTGACGCAAAGTCGACTCTGCAGAGTGCAAAGAAAAACAACACAACCATCAACACGTCTGACAGTTCTGTTTAACTTTGCTGCCACCCTCTGGGCATTGAGTCGCTCTCAGCTGCACATTTATTCACCCTCTGAGAAACAAAACCCTGTCACAGTGTCGTGTACATAATTTAAACAACAACCTAGTTATTTTGTCTTTTGTTGCCTTGATTTAAATTTATACAATTCGCTTATTACCTTACATAATGTGATGCTAATGCTGTAATTGTGATTAACGGTCTTTAGTAAATTAATTGGTGGTGCAAGAAAAATAACAGAACCATTTCCCAGAGTACTGTAGGCTTACCGTACTACAAAAATATACTGAATAACTAGTGTTGAATTAACAGTCAGTGTAGTGTTCTCACTATTAACTAGTGTGTGTTTTTTTTTCCAGGAGCTGCGCGTTATCCCCTGTGCTCACAGATTTCATAAGAAGTGTGTCGATCCTTGGCTGCTCCAGCATCACACCTGTCCCCACTGTCGACACAACATCATTGGTGAGTTGCTGCACAAACTCTTTGATAATAAGGAAAAATAGCCACTGAAAAATGTTTCCCTGTGAATGGAGTCGCCCTGTAAGTTTCTTTTCATGTGTGAGACTCTAAAGGTCACGTCATTTTCGTTCACAGAGCAAAAGAAGGGAAATCCAGGACCAGCGTGCATGGACCCTGGCAACCCAGTCCACGGCCGACAGCGGGTGGTACTGCCGGTACATTACCCCGGCAGGGTGCACCGAGCCGGCCAGGTGACAGCCTACCCAACCAGAACCAGCATGGACCCCCACGGCAACCCCATCACCGTGCTCACTGTGGACCAGCACCCAGATCCTCAAGGACTGTACCAACCCCAATCAACATCCGCCTTTCTCAGGAGCTACCACCCCACCCTCCACCTGGACCACTCACTCAACCCTCACCACTGCGGATTAGAGCACCGCGGACCCCCCGCCTACCCCTCCCAGCCGCATCACGCTGCTTTTAAGCGACCCAAGTTCCACGGGCGCAACTTTTCCCGAGCAGCCTGCTTCTCGCAGTACGAGACAATGTACCAGCACTACTATTTTCAGGGCTTGACTTTCCCTCAACAGCCTGAGGGGGGGCAGGGGCCGGCTATGGCAGGACAGCTTGGTGGAGGAGGAGCTACCCACAAGGGCCACCACAGTAGGGCCTTTCAGCAGGGGCTCCTCTACCCCACAGTGGTACACATGGCCCCTGCCTCTTCTTCAAGGATAGGTGATAACGGCAGCACTTCAGGCCTGAGCTGCTACCATGGCCACCGCTCAGTGTGCAGTGGTTACCTCGCTGACTGCCCTGGTAGTGACAGCAGCAGCAGCAGCTCGGGTCAGTGCCACTGTTCCTCCAGCGACTCCATGTTGGACTGTACTGAGGTCAGCAACCAGGGGGTGTACGGGAGCTGCTCCACCTTCCGCAGCTCGCTGAGCAGTGACTACGACCCGTACATCTACCGGAGTAAGAGTCCGTGCCGGGGCTCCACGGGGGAGGCGGGGGCTGCGGCTTGCACCACAGTTCCGTCTGAGGACTCGTCTTCCCCGGCTGCCTTGGGACACGACTGCCTCCAGCTCCCTCCTGGAGCTTCGGGATATAACTCGGGGGACCACCTCTCCAACTGCAGTTTGGAGCCAAACTACAGCAGTCGCTCATCACTGGAACCCAGGGAGAACAGCAACACTAGCACTACCTCAGCCGGGGCTTCAGAAGCCACCGGAGTGGACAGGGGAAAGGGGGCACAGGAGGAGTCAGGGGAGCTCGGGGCTGCAGCCTGTAGCTGCTGCTTCGAGGTGCTTCCTCCCAATCTGGAGTGCAAAGGGCAGGACTCGGACCAAGCTGGGCCTCTGGCCACAGGACGCTTTCACAGAGGGATGGACTTTCAGAGCTCATCCTCCAAGAACTACTTTGCTCCCGAGCACTTGTGCCCTTCCTCAGAGCAGGTGAGCTACGAAGGGCTGCCCTGCTGCTTCTACAAAGAGATGAAGGTCCACAGGGCCTCAGCAGGGCGATACACGGAGGACTACGCTGTTAATGTGCAGTATGCACACGCAGACTCAGAGGCCTGCTCTGTACAGGGATGCTGTGAACTCAACCAGAGAATACCCATAATTCCTGAGGACACAGATTGTGAATTGGGCACAGGGGCAGAGACCCGAAGCAGTTTATTGCCCATCAGTGTCATAGTGGAGGCAGAGTCGCGGACAGGGGAGCGACATGAGCCCAGGGAGGGATTCTTCACCTCAGGACAGTTTAGAGGTCAGACATTCCCTCAGGAGGAGGAGACCCGGGCTTTGTTCCACCCTCAGCTCTCTGCAAGCCCCACTGTGTTGGGAAGCAGTAGTTCGACAAACGAGGGAGGAATGGGTGTGTGAGAAGGGACTCAAAAGGACGTGTTTGGTACCGTATCAGTCAGTCAATCATTGAAACCCTCAGCTGCCTTGTTCTAACCTTGCTCTCTGAGCGCTGAATGTTATCATCTTAGATTGTGTGGATTTCTACTGAAATGGCCTCTCATTTCTAGATATACAGTGTATCAAGTTCATTCCTGTGGCCACAAATGTTTCAGCATCAAACTATGTTACCCTATCACTGAGACAAAGACCCCATTTACACCTGGTATAAATGTGAGCTGCATCTGGATAAGGAAAACGCATGTTAAGGCAAGGTGTAAATGTGTTATCAGAATGAAATCGGATCTACCTCCCACATCTGGATTAATCGAACACATTGTGTTTGGATGTAATGAAGGTGTAAATGTAATCTGTAAAACAAGCTGGCATCTGTACCTAGATTACCATTCTGCTCTGACCTCTGACCCCAGGTTTTCTCTGGAGGAAAGAGATCAGATCTAAATGAAGATAATGAGGGCTCATTAAAAATACAGGTGTAAATTAAAAGGCAATTAGCATCATTGCTTATCCAGACTCATTATCTGGATACGAAACAGAGCAGATCACAGTTAAATACTACGTGTAAAGGGGGTAAAAGTGATACTACAAGTATGGAAGTGGGTTTGTGTTGACATCTTTGCAGACCGTTAACTAATCTGGCCCTGAAGATATCGAGAATCCATCCTTGTTGCAAGATCTTGCAATCTGAGGTTTTTCTCTACAACAAAAAGAATCACTCTTAATTCACATACATCTGCATCTACATGTATTTGTGCGCACATGAACACTGACTGCCTATAAAGCTTCAACCACCAACTCAAATAGGCTGTACGGACATAGCTATACCAAAACAGAAAGACATGATTGTTTTGTTTTTTTATTTTTCAAAAGCAGGGAAATGGGTCTCACTAAGTGTCTGTGACCCGCACGTTTCTCTGAGGAGAAGAAGCTATATATTACAGAAAAATGCATAGAAATGTGAATGCAAGGCTGACACTGGTCTCTATTCAATATAATACAGAATTTGTTTTATGCGTTGCATTTCTGTCCAGTAGTGGCCTACTTGTACGAGGTGTGCCACAGCAACATGAAAGCCTTACGCTGGTTAAGCTATTTGTAGCGATATCTAAAGATGCTGCACCGCTTTCGGGTCTGGCCCCAGACTGAAGCGCCAGCGTCTCGGGGTCAGTAGATTTCTGAATAAGTAGAGTGAAGCACTCTACCTCTTGTTTGGAAGCCCTTAAAAGTGTTTTTTGCTGTCACTTATCCAATTTCCCTCAATGAGGCGTGCTCTATTAAATATCTATAAAAGGTTCTAGCATGTATCAAAAGGCCAAAGGAAAGTAGCTGGAAATCATTTTTCATAAGGGTTCCTTATTGTACTGTGACTTTTTTTTTTAAACGATGCAGTTATACATACCACAGTGTATCCGTTTGAATCATATCGTGCCATGCATAACACATACTCGCGATATCAATGCTTGTCATTCATGCCTTTCTGTTTGTCCTGCAGACTGTTTTTATACTGTTTCTATGAAATATACACATTCTCTACACAGAGGAAAACTTTCTGAAATAACCCTATTTATAAGTTAACCCAGTGCTGTAATCAAGTGAGAATCTAATCTTGCCTTTTGCATAGAGATATGTACCTACTGCAAATATAACATTTTGGGGTACTTGAGTCACTATTTAATTTTTTGTTATTGTTTCTAGCACTTAAGAAGATTAAAATGTGTACAAAAATTAATATTTTTTAATTTTTTAAGAATATAATTATTTTCTGTCATTACCATTACAAATGTTTAAAAAAGGCTAGAAATCAATCTGTGTATATTTCTGTACCTGTATAGCAAACACATTTCATAAATGGAAATATGTTCTCTGAATATTTATTTACTAATATATTTATCTTTAAGCCATGTCTTATGTTCAGAGTGTATGAACGTTTGAGTTATTTGTTTGCTTTTTATTTTGAGAAAAATCACTAACATGAGACGTTGTATATACATGGTAATTGCACACAAGACGATTAAATCTTCTCTGACCAAAAAACTGATTTTAAAACTTTAGTACCATACAGTTTTGTAATTAAAGTGTACAAAGATCTGTAAAATATACAGTTTTATTCAAGTAGCTGATGTTGTGGTGTCCTTCTTTCGATTACTTGCTTCCCACAATGAGGTTTCTCCTTTTTAGAAGTCAGTAGTTGTAATAAATCTTGTATCTTTACTTAGTTAGCCTTCTGTAGCTTTGAGAATAATCCACTCAGATAGTGACATCAACTTACGAGAGTTTTAATTTTCATTGCCAAAACATAGGTTACAAAAAATACTCAAAACTGACAAAAGGTGTCACTTGCATGCATAGACTGTATATAAAGATGGACGACATGACAGCTCCCTAGAAGTGAAGCCAAACCCTCTCTAGCGCCCCCTGCTGACTGGCTCCAAGTGACATCACCATTGCAAGATGGCAGCGCCCGTCACAAGGGGTATTTTGGCTTCTGTTTTGTACAATGGGAGCAGATGGAGACACGTCATCCATCGTTATATATAGTCATTGCTTGCAATTTGTCTCGACACTGATACCAGTGATCGTTTATGTAAAGTGTGCCAGTCAGTGCACTTATATTGGTGCTAAGAGCAGTTTTCATGACTAAAAAGAGGACAGGAAACTGAAACAGAAAAAACTGTCAATAAATATACTAACCTCAGACTTTGTCAATATGCAGTAACATCTGCATAGAGGAGCTCAGAAATCCATGTGTGAGATCTCTGCATACAGTTTTTTATACAGGCAAAAAAGCCTGAAACTCAGGTCAGTCTTTCTGCATACTTGCTCTCATATAGTTTTCAGGAGTTCATCTCACAGTTTGAAACCAGAGTGAAGAGCCACAACTCCTCCAGTGAGGTTGTAGTACTGGACACAGTAGAAACCTGCGTCCTCAATCATTCCTTTAAACTCCTCCTGCAGAAGAAAGAGAGCAAAGGAAGTGACAGTCAGACTGGTACCAAATAATGAAATCAGATAAAAGAGACTCAAACTCTTTCTGTCCCCTTTCAAAGTCGTAAAATAAAAGCCAATAAAACAGGAGAATTTTATTGTAACAAACAAGTAGCAAGAATCCTTTTTTTCTCACCTGGTCTGGAAACTTTCGGATGCTTTCTACCAGATACTGATACGACTTCCAGTCTCCAGCAATCACCTCTCCCAAAACTGGGATCATCTGGAAACTGTATGCGTCATAAAGCCTGAAAAATAGAACCGGACAACTTAAGTCTAAGTTCTACGTCTAAGTCGAGGTGTGCTTACACTATAAAGGCTTATTTTGTCATTTAGTCAAACTCTTTAGTGATCTATGTGAAAACATCTTAGAGTTATAAATGACAGACTTCCCCTTTAAAAGACACTACACTCAGGATTTTTCTATCCGTAGTTTCTTTGGGTGTTGCAGTTATGGCATATGTGGAATTTGACAGTCACCTAAAAGCCTCATCGGGCCTTTACAGGGGGTCACGTGGTGTCAGATTTATGAGAAAAATTCACATAAGTCGAAACAACAGAGCTCTACCCCAAAAACCAGTCAGGTAAAGCAAAATATGAGGATGTTTCCAGACAAGATAGGGACAAAATCACAAGATCAGCTAACTCGGAAATAATAGAAACCTACTAGCACTCCAACACGCAGTTTTCACATTACAACTTAAGACTCAGAAGTACTTCCCAGCTGAGGAAATGGGACCGTTTGTGGAGCTCATGAATGCAGCATATATTCAAATCTTTTGTTCCTTTCTTATTGAAGGATTGCTACTAGGGTTGAGTCCTCCACAGAGTAATATCTTAGTTGCAACCAGTCATCTCAATTTCTTTGAGTTTCAAAACCAGAAGAGGGCAGTGTTCTTCAAAACCACACACAGCAAAATGTGGTTGAGTTTCTCACATGTGCATACTAGGGAAGGACCCAAAATTAACTTAAAATAAATATCTTTGATCATTTCTTTTGAAGAGGAGCATTTGAATTGTGCAGCTTCTTCTTTTAGGAAAAGTTAATTATCCACTTTTCAGAGATAAAACACAAAAAAGGCAACATTCATTACATCTAACAAAGTTACAAAAGTGACTGTACGACTGCAAAAGAACAATTTCTTCTGTTTGTTATCGAGCGTCTCACACATTACCCTGGCTTCTACAGCACACGACAACCTGCAGGAGCACCAACAAGCTGCAGCAGTCCAATGTGTTGTTGGATTTGTGAAGGCAGCGATGAATCTACAGAGACCCTCTGAGATTTTCAGGGTTGATTCATATTCACACCAAATCATCAGTTGTGAGCCTCACCTTGCCAACACAGGATTGGTCACTTTGCTGAACTCTAGGCACATGAACCTGCCACCAGGCTTCAGGACCCGCAGCGCCTCCTGCAGTGCCTGAGGACAAAGAAATCATGCAGACAGTCAAATAATCAGTGGTTGCAACTCTAAAAGAAATCAATTATTGGCCTAAAAAAGTTGAAATGCGAATATTCTTAATGCATGGGCAGGAGATGGAAAAGTTACATTAGTGTAATGTAAACTGTAACCTGTGAAGCACAAGTATTTAAAGCTTGTGAATCAACATCTTGCATACAGATTATTATTATTTTTTTTTTTACATACTTTTTAAATTTGCCACCTCCATTAGAAAGTGAAGTAGAGTGCTGTTTGTGTCATCAACAAGGATAAAATGGTGATTTAAGTGTTTTGCATCAAACTATTTTTACACAGTAACAATATGCAATGAAAGAAATGTGTAATCAGTTTGACAAAAGGTCACATAAATAAAGGTTTTTGTTCTGTTGTCTATGAAGCAGGTATCTGCTCAGGGTCTTAAAAACTGACATGCTGGCTGTTAACCCTGTTCCACAAACAGGCTGATATCACTGTGGCTGTAGTTTCAACAGTCTGTATAAGATCATTTAAGCAGTGTCACACAAGAGGGAGTGATGTAATGCATATCATCACGCCGTGATAATATTCAGTACAACATCACGACCTCAAGTGTGACATTGCTTTCATACAACAGTTATACAAGCGGCAAACAGTAGTAAACAGTAACACTCAACAACAGATTATTTTTCGCTCCCCCAACTCAACTTGTTCTTAACTGAAACTGGACTTTTGTTGCCAAGCAACCCAAACATTCTCCTGTACTCTGTGTCTACATGTTAACACAGATCAGCTGTTTCTTATCATGTACATTTACCTGTTTGATTTAATTTATCATCAACCAGTGAAATAAGAGTCCGATGTGTGATTCAGAGGAACCAGCCTGATCAATGTTAACATACACGGTCTGCTGTGATGTTAATTAACAGTATTCAGAACACCTGGCTGAGGCGGAGTGATACACAGAGTGAAAAGTCCCAGTGATGTTCTCTATATCATCACTCATGGAAGGCCTCTTGTCCAATCAGATGACTTGGTCGGAGCTAACTGTTGTATGATTGTGTGTTAGCTGTATTAATGGTCAGGTCTCTTACCTGGTCTATATGTGTGACGTTTCGGATGCCAAAGGCGATGGTATAAATATCAAACTGGTCGTCATCAAAGGGCAGCTCCTCAGCATCCCCCACCACCCACGACAGACCTGACATACATCAACACACACACCACAGAGGCTCAGAGCCGGTTGCACAAGTTATCTCAGAAACTTTTTGCCTGAACTAAGCCCCACAGCTGAGGAGAAACTAAGCCTGAAGTCATACTTCAGGACCAAAACTTAGGCCTCTACTTCATTGAAAGAGAATTTACAGGTCACACATGGTTAAAGAAATCTTAGACACTTAAAATTGTTTTATATCTCCACTTCCAGTCCAAGTGTTTCGTACTCAGGAGGGTGATTTGAATGTTTGGAACTTTGACATCTGCACAAATTTAAGCACATCACAAAAAGGCTCCTTTCTGTATTTATGACAATCTGTTTTCAATATTGGTCACAATATGCCAACTAGTTTAAATACCCAAACCAAAACAAGACTTTTTTCATGACTTACTTTGCCAATTTTACTGACAAAATGCTAAACCTCTGGAGCCAGGGAGCAGATTTCTGGATGTAGATTTACAGTGAAAAACTCACCAGCGCTGACCCCCAAGCTGTCGGCTTTCTGCTTGCCCACTTTCAACATCTCCTTGTTGATGTCACAGACCACAGCCCGGGATTCCTGCGACTCGACCACGTCCTCAGTGGAGTAGTTGTTGGAAATGTCCTGCCATGATGGTGTCTGCATGGACCGGGATGCCCGTCGCTTCTGCCGCTCCTGCTGAGAACGTACGTATTCCAGGAACCGGAAGGCAATGTCACCTGCAGGGTAAATTGTCACAGACAAAACAATTGTTACACATGTCGAAGGTTTCTGTTTGATGTTTTGCTGAGGTGAACACAAACTGCTTTACCTGTTCCTCCTGCTACATCCAGGAGTTGTACCCCAGGTTGCGGGTGCATGACGTGCAGCAGCATGTCTTTCCACACTCGATGAATCCCCAGACTCATAGCATCGTTCATTACGTCATACTTCTGTGCCACATTCTCAAACACCTTATACACTGAAAGCAAAGAGAGAGCATGTATCTCAAAGGGGCTGTTTAAGATTGATATGTGCACGTTATTCAAACATATTTAGAGTCTCAGATGTCCTGTTGCAATACGGTTTTTAAGCGCCTATACGCTTAACATTTTAACTACAAAGATTCTTTAATATTAGATGTGACATTTTCAATTATGCACTAATATTAATGATTTTTTTTTTCATTTGAACATTAACTTACATTTGAACTTGATATTTGTAAATAGCCTTGAGATGCGTTACCTTAACTGCGACGTCTCTCTGTCGCCTACTCGGAAATTGAGGTCACGAATCAATCGCAGAAGTAATAGGGTTATTATCCCCTCTTGATCCAAAATAATCACAGAAAATAGCGAATTCTCTTCATGTTTTTGCATGCATAATCTGAGTTGTAAACCTTTATTTACACTGCTTACTTTTAAAAAGCAATCAATTTAAAAAAAGTAGAAGTATATTTATTTCCTATAATGGAATAAAGGGCTGCCTGAAATTGCCTTTGATAAAATCAAGATCAAACAAAGTAACATTTTGATTTGTAAATAGAGGTATTGTCTATGCTATGTGTATGTACATGTAAAGGGCATACAGTGCGTTTTCCTAACACATTGTTTTACAGTCATATCTGTAATCAAATGCTTCACATTGCTTACACCAACACACACAACAATAAAGAACAGATATCACTACAAGTTCCTAGAAGATCTGTCTCATAATAATACAGATAATGTTGAATATTATATTGTAGCGAGCAGCGGTGGCGAGGTATTGACTAACACAGCGGAACAGCTGTGAGGTTTTGAATGGCACTTCATTAGCCGTTCAGGGGTCCGTTTCACAGAGCAGGTTTATTGAAAACTCTGAGTCTGTTAACCCTGAAATGAGGGAAACTCTGAGTTTTCCGTTTCAAAAAGGGAGATAACTCAAACCAGAGAAAGAGGGGTAACTCTAGCCTGTTTCACAGAGAGAGGTAACTTAAGCTCTCGGTCAGTTACCGTAGTAACAGACTCTATGAACCTAACCTGGTCGGAGCAGGTTTTCTTCAGGAAACTCTGAGTTTCGTTCCGTCTCCCACCTCTAGAATATAAAACCCTCATTCGACTTCCTCATTCATTCAGCCCGTCTCACGCGTGTTTGAGCGGTTACAAATTTTAAAAGAAGAAATGTTGCGTCTCTGTGCTGCTCTGACTGCTTTGCAAAAGTCTTTTATATTTATGATAAAAAAAATCAAAAGACAAATCTGTGTCAAAGTAATCATTTTTAGATTTTCCACCACCACTGCCAAGAGCACTCAAATAAGACGTTTAAGAAGTTATTGGATTTTTTTTTTTTTAACTAACACAATTCAGTTTAATCAACATGAATTATAATGTATGTGAAGTCAGCATCATGGAATAAAGCTAATGCACATTGAAACAGCCACTGAATGATATTTCATTAGTTTGATATTGAAAATCTTATTGAAGTGAGGTCCAGCCATGAGCCTGTTCTGCCTGAGCCGCACCTTTGAATGATGTTCTGGTATTTTATTTTTAACTGCTTCCATGTATGTGTTTTTCTCCCGCTGGATTGCTCCTAAATTAATATAAATTTTAGCTTCCGGTCGTGATTAAGTATTAAATAAATAGACCAGTTCAAACTTGCAAATTTACTCGAGCAGCAGTTTCTTCCAACGCCGCTTCTCTCTCTTTTGCAGCTGCAGCCGTGTTACTTTATTTTTCTAAAAACATGCTCGTATTCGCTGAACGTCTGCATGAGGATTTCGAGCTCCACTGGTGTGACGTAGGAGGACCTCTTTTTGTGTACCGTTGCCATGGTGAATCGTGGTATCGGGGCTCCATTAATACTGGCTTTTTACAGTCAGCGTGCACGCACTTAACTCTGGCTGAACCTACTCAGAGTTGGTTGAACTAACTCAGATCAGCTGTTCTGGAACCGAAAACTCAGAGTTTCCTATCTCAGAGTAGATAAACTCAGAGTTCAGGGTTAGACTCAGAGTTTGTAGAACCTACTTTGTGAAACGGACCCCAGGAGGGTTACTAAATCCAAACAACCTGTAATCTCCATTCCCATATGACTGCCTGTGCACCCAAGCACACTCGTGGTAAAAACCCCTCCACAAGGAAATAACAGTAATAACTGCATGCCAAGTATACAACACTAGCAGAACACATAATTTTAACAGGACAACTCAATAACAATGCAGGAATATTCAGCTACATTAAACTCAGGCCCGTATTGTCCCACAAATCCCAGCGGCTGTCCTACACACCCACCTGCCAGGACGCTACAATATTGTAATATATTGCACACGCCATGTTTTCTGTAACGTTAAAAACCTTTTTCGCTTACCTATGAAAACAACACTGCGGGTACAATAAGATTTAAAACATTAAATTCACACTGCCTTCATGTTTGAAATTGGGCGTGCATAGATAACTCCAAACACCGCTACTTTAGGGACAATAAGTTGTATTTGTTAACCAAGAGGCAGAGAACGTTTATAAGATTTAAAATTAAGCTTGCTATGCAAGAGCTCATTGAACAGGACGCCTCTGAGAATAGCTCTGCTGTCCGTTAGCTCACCTCTCTTTGCCTTCTCTGTCTCTGGCACCGTTTCGAAACCAAAATGTGTACTGCTATCTCCGGCTGCATCGCTAAAACAACGACAGGTCGACGGTCCCCAACAGCAACCTGACCCACGCGAAACTCCAGCAGCGGTTACGTTAATATTTCTATGAGAAAGACGGATCACCCTCCGGAACAGGAGTCTCATGGACGCGGCCATGTTGCCTAATTATACAACTGTGCGACAGTCTGACGTCACTAACAGGCGACAGTAGCGTTTTGTTTTTGTTTTTTTTCGTTTTTTTAATTTATACAGTGTTTTGAAGGAGGCCTGTTAGTTATTTTGTTGTTTGTTTTTTTGTTTTTTTCTACAAACAAAAATCTATTGATATAATAAATCGCTTTGTATCTAGGTATTTTGAATTCTATAAACTTCATTATTTTAACTATACTTGCATGCATGCAAAACTATATAAAATAAAATAAACCTAAGTGATGAATTAACTCTTACATTTATGATAAAAGTAATAGGACTTACAGCATGTTTTTGATGTTTTAACTGTGTTATTAATAGCCAATTGAATACAATTTAATGGTAGCTATATAATGTAACAAACTATTGATCTGCAATTGTAAATATTTTCATTAATCAGTCAACCTACGATTCATTTTTTCAATTGATAAACATGCTGTGAACATAAATAATGATCAAATAATGGTGAAAAAAATCACATTTCCCCAAAGAAATAAACAATTTTATTACATCACAATTAACAGCCATTTAGAAGGGGGAAAAAACATGCATTTGGGGGCAATGTGGTGTGTCAATGTAGATATTGTTTTTCTTTTAGGCACTGTCTCTTCTGCATTAACCCATACACTTTATATTTTATATTTTCACAGATATTTGACTTGTTTTTTGTATTTCTGTTATTTGTAAAATACCAAAATCACCAAAACAAATTCCTTGTATGTGTAAACCTACTTGGCAATAAACCCCGATTCTTATTCCATATTTTTGGAGCTGTCTGGCACTATAATTTCCTTCCAAATTAATAAAGTTCAATCTCATCTTATCTTATGTTATTTTATCTTATCTTGTCTTCTCTTATCTTATACTGAAGGACACAAAAACTGTACACATTATTTCCAACCAGTTCTTCCATCTTAGCTACAGTACTATGATTACAAAGTGAAAAGCTGCAAATCCTCACATTGCAGAAGCTGAACATTTTTGCATGGTAAATGAATTAAATGATAAAATAATTATCTAAATATTTGACTTAATTATTTTCAGCACTTTAGTCATTTGTCCTGAGGGCAGAGGTGAAAAGGTAGTGTGTATTAACAGTGTTCAGCAGCATAACTCTACAATAATAGAGGGAAAATCTGCAGCATTAAACAGGCCAATGCATGCACTTAAAAACACTGAAGGGCATGAGAGCGCCTTAATTGCACCAGGGTCACGGGCAATATTGCAGAGTGAGGCGGATCAAATCAGACAAGTTCCTGCACAGCCAGTAAACCTTGTTCACACAAAACTTTCTCAGATCCTTCAAGAGAGACCAGCTTCTTTTTTTCTAACTGTTCCTCTCCTCTAATCCACCTGACTTCAGTACACTGAGTGCAGAAAGTGGCAGGTATTGTCTTCCATTCTTCTCACTTTCTCATTCTGACAGTAACCAGACACTGCCATGCATTGTCCCATTGTTGCCTCGATTACTGGTTGACTTGGGTTCAGAGGCATCGGTTTACGTCGCTCTCTCATTCTCTGCTATGGGAAGGTTGACTGGAGGGGGGTCTGCAGGCCAAGGCTTTTTCACAGGGACCCAGGGGAGTGATGATAAGGCTCCAAGTCTAGTTAAGGCTTAATGTTACAGCTGCACAATTGCTAGTGAGAGGAAAAACACTGGTGTCAATGGGAGGGTGTTTAGAAGGCCACAAAGATTTGATATCATACTGGGAACTTTTGAAGAAGGCAACACAAAACCTCAGCTACAAAATATCAGAATTCGTTATCAATAATGTTTTTAATTAAAGCAGTCATTAAACATTTTAACGATGCATCTGGATGTTTTTGGCTGATAAATATTTTCTCACTGAGAAAAAACCCCATTATTGGTGTACTTTTGAAGAAATATGCTTTAACGTTATATCACCAGCAGAGGGAGTAAGAGGATCATGTACAATACAATGTTGTGTTTTGTGTATTTCTCAGAAAAGAAATAGATCTGCTTTTTTGAACAACAGTAACTTCTATACTCTGTAAGGTAAATATGATAAATGGACTGCCTTTCACTCAAGGCCTTTTTATACTACATGTCACTTTCACCCTTTCACACACAAATTCAGTGTTTTGCTGTTTAGGTGGAGCTGGTGATTTTGTCTTTTTAAGCAACTTCTAAAAAAAATCAAGTGAAAGATGTATCAAATTAACTTTATTTTATCATTAAATTTAGTTTGCAAAATAAAACTGGTGCAAAGAGAGACTTATTTTTGCAGATTTGTTGTTTGGTCTTCCTTCAGATTTTTCAGATTCATTTGACGGTTAGCATGAAACTGAAGGATGATTTATTTTGGAGTTGGATAAATAATTCATTAACTTGGGGTAGAAGCTTGGTCAGTTAACAAAAAACACATTTCTCTGTTATAACTAGTTTATTTTTGTGAATGTGAGGATGGTATTTTTTGTTGTTGATGTAACAGAGTAAAAAAAAACTTGTGTGTACATAAAGTCAGATCTTAATGTTCACTCTCCTTGGTACTG
Organism: Semicossyphus pulcher; assembly: GCF_022749685.1. Lineage (NCBI taxonomy): Eukaryota > Metazoa > Chordata > Actinopteri > Labriformes > Labridae > Semicossyphus > Semicossyphus pulcher. The sequence goes on along the minus strand of NW_027211737.1, from coordinate 7,107,181 downwards.
AAGTGATGTTGATGTTGGCAGATCATCCTGTGCGTGTTATTGCCTCGCACAGCCTCTAGTATCTCAGTGGTAGACATGCAGTAAAGGCCAGTAAATTGAGGCTGGCTGCAGTGATCCTGTTGTGTTTTATGAATACTCTGCCTCCTCTGCACAGCAGCACCTGTGACACGCAGACAAATGTCTTCCCTGTGATCTGGAGCGACTATAGAAAGGACAGATAAACTGACAGTCCTCCATCATTTAATATTAGATTGATATCAGATTAGAAAAGAAATGTAAATTGTGATTGTAAAACATGAGGTACAGGTTATGTAATAAGAGCAAATATTTTATGTCAAATCAGAAATTAAACGCTACAATGTTACAGTGTTACTTGGATATTACAATATTCTTGCTCATTGAACGTTACCCAAACTCTACCACGTGTTCTCAGTCCACACAGCCATGATACAGTTGATACATGTGGGACTCTCTAAGCTGTTGCAACACATCGGGTAAAAGCTGCAACAGTGAACAGTGAATGTCATTTGTTCCTTTTGATATTTGTTAACAGGTTACTAACTTTTAACCACTCTCAGCTTATCTGATGTTTAAGTTGAGAGTTAGAATTACAGTACCTGTAACGTTAAACCATAAAATCTTAATATTATATCAGATATATAATTATAAACATGTTCAAAAGTTTCATTCTGCAGACTAAGTTATGACATATCTAATAAATCAACTTCCCAGATTCCTGCATTAAGCTTTTGGCAACATTGTTTAGCTTGATATTTTCAATATGCTAACAGCATGCCTGTGCTGATATGACATATGCTGGTAAGTTGTTTTGCACAGTGGATATTAAAGTGGATATTGTGATGCTTTATGATGGTTAGTATCTTATTAAGGACAGCAGTATCTTATTTTCTTATTAAGGTTAGCATTTTATTAAGGACAGCATTCCAGATGTGAGAGGGTTAGAGTTAGGGTTTACGTGTTTTTGGTTATTAATAATAATAATAATAATAATAATAACTTAGACTTATATAGCGCCTTTCATGGGACCCAAGGCCGCTTTACACAGTAAATAATGAACAGACAACAGAACAAAACAAGCAAACAGAAAGAGGTAAAAAAAACAAACAATAAAAACAAATTAGCGCTGAAAACAGGGAAAGTGCTGAATTATAGTTCAAAGGCCGCGGTGAACAGATGCATTTTGAGGGTTTTTGATGAAGTCCAGGGTGGCGGCGTTGCGGATCTCTGCAGGCAGAGAGCTCCAGAGGGTGGGGGCAGCAACACTGAAGGCTCGGTCCCAAACAGTTCAGAGGGGAGAGTGAGGCATGGAGAGCAGGCCTGCATCTGAGGAACATATTGCAAATGAGGGAAACCTCAATGATTTTCAAGGCTTAAATAAAGGTTTGAAATGAAATGAAATATATATATTGTGTTTAAAGCTTTACAACAATGCTCTCTTTGGCCCATTAGTCATGGCAGTGACTCATCAGTAAGATTATTTAGCAGTAAGCAGTAACCAGGCCAATAGTTGCTGCCTGCATTGATGAATAAAAACTGTTACAATCAGTTTGTTATAGTTTATTAGTAAATGGTAGCTCTATTTATAAAGCACTTTTCTAGTCTTGCAACCACTCAAATTTTTTTACACTACATGTCACATTCACCAATCCACACACAGTCACACACTGATAGCAGAGGCTGTTATGTAAAGTGTCCAACTGTCAGTCAGTCATCACACAGATGGCTATGTGACCGGGAGCTATTTGGGGTTCAGTGTCTTGCCCAAGGACACTTGTAGACTGATGGAGCTGGGGATCGAATCAACAACCTTTCGATTGAAAGACGACTGACTGACTCTACCTCCGAGCCACAGCCGCCCGACATATATATGACATAGAACTTATTAAAAAACATTTATGAATCCTTTATAAGGTTAGTGTTATTGTAAAGTAGTACCAGTAAACCTCATTATAGCAAATGCACATCTGTTTGAGTGTGTTTATGAAGCGCTCGCAAACATTTGAGAGGATTATTTTGCTTCTCCATGGAGATCCAGCTGTCTTGCCAACAAATAGCGAGCACACGCCGCTTCAGAGTTTCACAGAAATGAAAAAAGAACAGCCTGTAAACAGACTCAGAGTGAGCATGAGATGAAAGAAACACCTTTTATAAATTAAGAAATCATCATTGTAAACATCCCAACTGTTCCAGCTTGTTACACGTCCTTCCATGTTTGTTTGTTTTCACGGTGCTCCAGTTGTAAATCCGAGCTCCTGCTGTTTCCCCCTAAAATGTGCAGGTTGCATGCTTGACCTCATCCCGGAGGGGAACCAATAGGTTACACATGGCACTCTAAATCCTCGCTCCGTGTGTGTGCATCTCCAAACAGTCTGGGAGTCATTTCACATATCTGATAAGTATTTAGCTCCAAAGAAGAAGAAAAAAAAGGGGGAAGGGGTGCAGATGTCCCACCATACCAACACCAAAGGCTGACTCTACTCTTTCACATGAAATGGTTTCAGATGGGAAAGTATACAGGATTAGCTTGATCTGGGTTTTGTGGTTTTATGGCCCATATGCTTCTCAGGCACTCGGGTACGTAATATTGTGTGCGATTGTGGAGTTTTATAAAGCAGAAGGAATAAAACACAAGAACAAGCACAACAGCAGCTTAAGAAACATGCATACAGTGTTTATTTTGCAACCAGGACACATTAAATAAAACTACAAAGGTACTTCACTTATACAAAAGATAGATTATATCCCATTCACATACAAAATAACAATAATTTACTGTATAAATTAAACAATTCACTATTTTTGCTATTTACAATTTCATGAAAAAACCCCCAATGATTCGACTCCTCCAGATCATTTCCCACGGGGGCTTCAGGTGTTGCATTCATGTCATCGAGCGCTTCATCAGCTACAGTTCGGGGGAAAGACTGTTTCCACAGCTCGGGAGACGGCGTGAAATTTTCCGATTGACTGCAGGACGGGACAGAAAATGGGAGTTTGCATAATTCACCAGGCTATCCAAACAAACATGCCCTTGTTAGATTTTAACTGTCAGATTTCGTTAGCTTGTGTTTGATTTGGAAGCACATTAATTTGCCATCGCTCCAACATCCAGGCTCTCCCATCTCCCCCCCTCTCTCTCTACGCATGGTCTGCTCTGAACATCACAGACCCAGGGGCATGTGCTCTTGCAATAATTAACATGAGTTACAGTTGAGCAGCCGGGCAGAATATAGCACTGAGTCACATTTTTACAAACGTCCGAATTGGAAAGAAATTTAATCATTTTTATGGACGTCAAATTCGGACTTATTCTTGCTAAACGTTAAACCTTTTGTCTTGATGTCACCGTGACGCTGCATCATGTGTTAAATATAAACTTTTGTCTCAAGTGCTCAGATTGCTGCAGAAAGTACGTTTAACATTTTTTCATTTGACTGAAAGTGAAGGCAAAAGTCAGTAAGTACTGTACTTGTAAGTAGAAGTATATTTAAGTGCATTGACGTTAATCTATTCTGTTATTTATTGGGAGTCTTTTTCCCCGCTAACACCCAGTCCCATCACAGGTTGGGCCAATTACTTTGCCAATGGTGGACTAGGAGAGTTTGACCTTTCACAAGTCGTTTAGATGCCACAGCAATGCACAGAAAAACCATCACAGCTGCAAACCTGCTGTCAGGTTGAGCATGGCTCCCCTGATTTCTTTGGGTTATATTTCTGTCTGGGTTTATTGTTTGCGCTCAACCTTTTGGCCTGAAATCAAGGTGACAAGTTAAAGCTTCCAGGTCCGCAGCGTCTCATTGAATTAGGCGATTTATTGCTGTCTTAGGAGGGGGAAAAAAAACAGCCTTCCACTTTGACGAAAAGCTGACGAAAGCACTTTGACGGATCTCTCGAATGCCTAACCGAGACACAAAATGAAAGACAGGACATAAATATCATCATTGCGACATTGAATTACATAATATACAATATTCACCCCTCCCTTGTAATCAAAAGACAACTTAATGTGAACAATATGTTCAGTAAATGTCCAAGACCACACATAAGAGCACACACAGAAACAAAAAACACACTTTTCTTTATGTCCGTCACTACGTGAAGAGGTCTATCCAAAAAGCTATGTGTTCTCTTTGGAACAAAAAATCATCTAAAGTCCACCCTGTAACAAAAATGTAAAAGATCCAGTCTGGAGAGGTGTTCAGTTGAGTGTATTATGTTTAAAAAAAATGCTTTCCATCACTGTACATCATTTTTTACGTTACATTTCAGTGGTAGAAATCCTATTTTCTGGACTGAATCTCTTAACATCCACTCTGAGTCTAAAGAAGTGCAGACTCTTGTGAGGGACCCCCGTCTGCTTCGTGAAAGAAACAGATGTGAGGAATCTGAGACAAGCGAAGAGGAGATCCTTAAGGCACTTGAACACCATCAAACCGGAAAGACTCCCTCCCACAAGCGAGCAGAAAAAGCCCTCAGATCTTCCCAAGCCTCCCTAAATGGCAGTTTGTCTGCAAACTGCACCACCCAACCCCTCGAGTGAACGACGCTACTCCTTCCCTCCACCCAAATCCACATGCGCGCTGAGTGAACGAGTGGGCGAGAGTGCTCTCTTTTATCTCTGATCTCTTTTTATTTTACGTCGAGTGAATCATCCCCAAAGTGCTGTGATATCTACCATCATGTGACGTTTGAACGTCCTGTTGTTGCCCTCTGCCTACAAAGGGAGCTGTCACGTGAAGCACAACAAAAAGAAACTTTGCATATGGGATCAAAAAGACAAATAAATACACAACTCTTTGGATGGGTGGAATCTGTTTTTTGGCTGCAAGTGTTCTTTGTCCATATGAGGCAGTTTGAAAAGTGTGTTTGTAATATGTGTACCAAAAAATTATTTTCCTTGATACTGATAAAGATTTGGTTTCCAGTGACTGTGAAGCACCAGAAAGAAGCAAACCTGTGTGTTTCATAACCTTAAACACAGACAGTGAAGTCAGCTGTTATCTGCACCCGGCTGTGGTGTGTTTTCACTGGTGAGCCTGCAGTCTGGAAGGGTTTTCTGGAGGTATGTTGATTGTAAGGGACATCTGTGGGTGATGGACATGGAGCCTCGCTGAAGCAAAGAAGCTTCCTGAATGTTAAAAGCGTCCTTGAATCTGTGCAGAGCTGCAGATCTTCCTCCATCTAATCCTTCGCTCTCCTCTCCCACACTGAGGTCTCTGACAGCCCTGCGTGTCCCCCTCCTCTTTGTTGCAGAGCAGTATGGGAGGGTGCAGCCACTTTGGCCCATGGGCCATTTAGTAGCAGTCACTCAGTCAGTTGTCATTAGCCACTCAGTTGTTGGCTTGTTAGCTTAGCACCTCATAGAGTTTCATTGTCTGAGGGCCTGGCATCCAACGGCCCTTGTACAGAGAAGTTGTGGGTGGCGGTAGCATTTGGTTTACGATGGAGCACAGCAGTGGCGCTAGTTGCCCACCAGGGGGCTGAGGTCGCCGTGGTGGTTCTTTAGCTTCTTCTTGAAGAGGGAAATGGTGGAGGGTCGGTACAGGATGATCCAAGGCTCAGAAGATGCCGTGCTCTGGCTGCAGCTGTCTGAACCGCTGACAGTTGGGATGTTCGGGGACCTGGGAGCGAAAGTGGGAAGGAAGGAAAGAGCAGGGAAGAAGAAAGTAAGAAATGAGTAGAAAAGGAGAGATGAGATGATTTAGAAAGGTGTCTTATAAAAGTGTATCCATTCATTTCATGCTTGGATTACAAGAAACACAAACTTATAACAGCTGAACATATTCACACAGCGGCCGCACAGGCTCAGGGTGGGAAGCTGAAATGCTGTCATCATGTATCTATCTGGTAAATCAAAATCATCATACCACTTCACAAATGATAAGCAACTGATAGATAATAAAAAGAGAAAACCCAGAGGGGCATTGAGCCATATTTCAAGGTATAAGAACGTATTTGCTAACCCATTGGCTACGATTAGCTTACATTAGCGTACGCTCAGAATCAAATTATGTAAACGGTAATATTAGCGAGGAAATAAATGAATGCCATCGTTAGACGACAGCTAGTCTATTGTTATTGTCCTAGCTCTCTTAACCATTGGAGAGGAACGGTGTAATACTATAATACAGGCATATAAGCTATGAATTGGTGAAATGCTAACGCTAGCTGTTGTCCATCGGTAGCTAATGGGTCATCAGATGTTATGATAGATGTGCTTCATTGTCTTTTCTGTTGCTGATCAATCGGGAAACAATAAAATGATTATTATTCATCAGATTCCTCTCGTGACTTACAACAGAGCAGTACGACATTATAGCAGCATTTGAGCTTCCAAGCCCTAGCGTGACGTATTTGGTGAATTGGGAAGCTAAATGTTGTTTGTTAGTTTGTTATCTTTTACCTGATATGAAATTATGGCTCTGCTGATGGTAATAGTGAATATTTAGTTTGATTCACAGAAATTCAACAGCTTTACCAAACTTGATAAAAGTGATTGTGCTTTGTTTTTAGATGATTTCACTGTAATCATATTAAAATATAATTTAATATAGTGCTGTTTGGCCTAAAAGGTAAAGCCCTACAATATAGAATAAACATAATTATATAATATATAATAAGAAAAAAACTGCCTCTTTAAAGTGGTAATCTCGAAGATCTCAGTTTCCTTCTCTTTGGTGCCATCTATGGCCATAAACAGTAATTGCAGGAGCACACTTCCCAGATATCCAGACAGTGTCGCATGTGTGACGTCCATGGTTGGCTCTGGTTGTAACTCTTGATTTTCCTGGCTGACGGTCGCTTTCCTTTTCAGACTGTTTGCTTCATCTGAGCGTCGAGTTTGTTTCTTTTTCTTTGGATTTTCACTTCTTGTTGAAGTTGTATCTGTAGTCATCCATCTTTTCTTTGTTTGTTCAGCCTTAGTAGATTACTGTTTACTCACAACACTTGCAGAGAGCGGAAAAGCAGCCGCTTAGCTCCGCCTACCCTCTCTGGCAGACCAACCACTGCTGGGTGATGGAAAACGCGTCACTAACTGGGCGCCGCTTGTGATTTCAGTCTGTAATACTGCGAATGCAAAGGCTTCCATCAGTGGTCCATAGGCTCAGTCAACACTGTGTTACCTCATTAAGAGCGATAGATAGTGACTTAACAGACATTTATTTAGATGAGATTATGAGATTTAGATTATCACTTTAAGCGTGAGTATTGTCCTGTTCATTGATCTTTTTCCTATATAACCATCATACTGTTATCACTGTTGCTGAATGCTTTAAAATGTAAAACACCCTCCTACTTACTTGACTGTGATATGCAGCAGCAGCTTTGCCACCATGGCTATGACTGTCAGTATGAGGAGAGCAGCCAGAGCGTAAATGGTCCACACTAGAGAGAGAGAGAGACACACAGTAACATCAGATATCATAATTACGCTGATGAAAACAAACTGAAGCAGACTGAGAGAATTAGCAAGCAAAGAATTATTCAAGCACTGCTAGCGCACCTGTTAGTAGCATTCAGCTAGCAAACTGTCAAGAAACGTGGATGCTTTATCAGTGCACATCTGTTCTCTTCAGGTTGAGAAATACATCTGATAGCCTTTTGAGACAGAGTGCTCAGAGTGTGGAAGGAATCATGTTTAAAGGACGTGAAAAGAAAAGGAACAGAACACGTCAGTCCACCCTGCCAAGCTCCGACAAGAGGCCTGATTGTGATCAGCAGGGACCCAAAGTAACTTCAGTTTTGAGTCACTGACAGCAGAGTCACGCAGCATATCTATGATCACAGGAAGTCACTCTGGGCCGAAGCCTCCAGAAGCCTCTCATCAAACTACAAAGATTTGAATACTTTCAGAGAAATCAGGTCATGCTAAGTGGGAGCTCGAGCAAGGAAACCTGCCAACGACATCCCTGCAGAGGTAGAGAGAGGTGCAGTGGGTGCAGTGAACCATGGGTGTAACATACTAGCGCTGTGGCCGGTGGTCTCGCCGCGTCCAGCCCACTGACCTGGCATGTTGTGCTCCGGTTTACCGGGGCTGGACGTGATCACGTAGAGGATCTGGGTGGAGCGTCCGTTAGAGGTGCTGTTTGATCTCTCTGTGACGCTGCCGGCTAGCTGAGGTCCGGCCGTGCTGGAGACGTCTCCTTCTTCCTCGTCATCTCCCTCAGCCTCCATTGTTCTGGTGTCCTGGCTTCTCAGTGCTGCGGAAACAAGAACAAGAAGTGATTTTTATATACACCTCAAACTTAAATAATAAAGATTTTTTTGGCATAGCATCGAGGGAGAGGAGTCGTGATTGGTCCGTCCTCTGAGCAAGAGCAAAAGGTCGGCCATGTTGTTGTAATTTCTACAAGTTTAGCGCACACATCACTTAACGCCCCCTTTAATTATTCCCCTGGGTAAACTGGGCGGTGGCAGCGAGCATGCAGTAATAGGATACATCATGTTGATCATGTTGTTGAAAGTATACACAGGGTCACGAGCCAATATTTAATACTCACAGCATTTTTTCAGAAACAGAACTACTTTGTAAAAACACTCATGCGTGCTGTAAACATGTGGTGTTGAGAGCTCCTCTGTCCGCTTCAGACATGATTCAAAAAGTGTTTGCAATAAATTCTGTTTCCTTTAAGCCGCTCGCAGCACCAGATGGGCCGAGTTTGCTTCATAAAACAACGGTGCCAGAGAGCGTGCACTACTTCAACTCAATTATGAGTTTCCAGTGGAAAGCAATACCCTAAATAAGATCTCCTCTGCCTTTCATTTACTCCTCCTAAACAAAGGTGTGATTTATTTAGAGTCAAATTTTCCTTCTCCTACTTCTGAAACACTGCTCCGGAGAAACAAACTGTGGACTGTGTCACACTTTAATTAATCTAGCTCACATGACTGTCTCATTATTGTTCTTACATGTCGATTTAAACCAGCAAGGTTTAGTGAAGGAAAACAACTGTAGAATAACAACTGCTTTTCTAATTTGACTTACACATCTCATAAAGAATGGAGATGTTGATGCCTCTTTCAATTCTGGCAGTCGGGCGTGAAGAAGAAATAAAAAATACATATTATGATAATCATAAGTTTAAGGACGTAGTCACAAAACATCCTGAGGCAAAAGGTAACACTAGGGGAGAGCCTGCCAAAAAAACAACATCATGTTGGTTGCTACTTTTAGACTCCTGTTTTTTGTCCGAGTCATTGTTTGCTAAAAGCATTATAGCACCAAAACTTACTCCCAAGTTTAGAGGGCAGGTAAAGGCAGCTCAGAGGACTCTTTAATATGCACAAGAAGACATTAGAAGTACTATGAAAAAACAACATTTGACACCTCTCATGTCTAAAGACATTTTAGTCACAGACTATGCAGATTCAAGACTGAGTATCTCACAGGGTCACTATTTAAAAGACTACATCTGGAATGCTGCTGAGATCATTTCCCATCCTGCACCTGGTGGGAATTGGCAAGAAAAACAAACAATGGAGCAGAAACATACTCTGCCACAGCTCCCCTGGTGGTTTGACTTTTTTTTGCAGGTATTGAGGCTGTGACATTAGCTGGGTTAGCATTACAAGCTAGCAGGCCGCTATAGAAGCAACTCCTCCCAACTGGAGACTTTAACCAGTTCACAGGAGGAAAGTGCTGGAGCCCTAAAACCAGTTTGTAACACCGAGCGAGGGTCGTTCCCCTGTGTGGGCGGTGGCTTAAGTGTGTCCTTGCAGTCTGTCTGTCTGTCTATGTATGTGTCTGTCTGTCCGTCCGTCCGTCCCTCTCTGTCTGTCTGTCTGTCTGTCTATCTATCTATGTGTCTGTCTATCTATCTATGTGTCTGTCTGTCTGTCTATCTGTCTGTCTATCTATTTATGTGTCTGTCTGTCTGTCTATCTGTCTGTCTATCTGTCTGTCTATGTATGTGTCTGTCTGTCCGTCCGTCCGTCCCTCTCTGTCTGTCTGTCTGTCTGTCTATCTATCTATCTATGTGTCTGTCTGTCTGTCTGTCTGTCTGTCTGTGTATGTGTCTGTCTGTCCGTCCGTCCGTCCCTCTCTGTCTGTCTGTCTGTCTGTCTATCTATCTATCTATGTGTCTGTCTGTCTGTCTGTCTGTCTGTGTATGTGTCTGTCTGTCTGTCTGTCTGTCTGTCTATGTATGTGTCTGTCTGTCTCTCTATCTGTCTGTCTGTCTATGTATGTGACTGTCCGTCTGTCTGTCCGTCCGTCCGTCCCTCCCTCTCTTTCTGTCTATCTGTCTGTCTGTCTGTCTGTCTATGTATGTGTCTGTTTCTCTGTCTGTCTGTCTATATATGTCTCCGTTTCTCTGTCTGTCTGTCTATATATGTCTCCGTCTCTCTATCTGTCTGTCTGTCTATGTATGTGTCTGTCTCTCTATCTGTCTGTCTGTCTATGTATGTGTCTGTCCATCCCTCCCTCCCTCCCTCTCTTTCTGTCTGTCTGTCTGTTTGATTTATATTATATCATTAACTGATGCAGACCGCTCAACCAATCACAGTGGAGGTAGTGAGTAAGTTCATTCATGAAACATGATGTCATCCATAGCAGAAGGGTTAACCCCGCCTGTTCTCCTAGTTCTTTATTAAAAGTTTGCTCCATGTAGACTCTCTGAACTAAAGTTTAACTCCACCCGTCTCGTGTCCCATGTAGGTAAAATCAAACACCCAGAACGACTTCTAAATACGGTTTGATCCAGGCCTCTTCCACTCTTCCATGAATGGTGGTTGGATGTTTAAGCAGCGTGGGATTTCTTTTTCGTTTCATAAAACGGCTCAACCTGACTGTGATGTTCCCACAACTTCCCACATGTTCCCCATTTGCAAACAAAATACCACACTTCAAACCCGGGCTCAGCTCTGCCATCTCTATCATCTGAGAGCATTTATCCTGAAATTACCGTTTGGACCACTCAGCGTGCCACAGAGGAGATATTCAGTGTACTTTGTGCCCATACTCAGTCTGACTGTTGTCTTTCTCTTTCAGTTTCTCTCCTTTTCTCTCTGAATACAAATTGCTCACTATTTTTCTCCTCATGTCTCTGTAAAAAAAAAAAAAACTCCATTATTTCAGGAGGTGACCTTTTCTGATATCACTTCTCAGATTCCATTTCTCGGCTACATGACGCCTCCTCACGCAAAACAAGAACTGAGACGCGGTGCAGAAAGGATCGTGCCTGTCCAGAGGTTAGAGGATTTTGACCTTTGAATATTGTTTTTACTGTAACGCCAGCGGGCGAGAAATATAACAAATGGAGGCGGAGAGGGAGGAATGGGGACAGATTGCCTCCCAGTGTAACAAGCTGTGAGCTTGAATGTCACCTACACTGAATTATATCAGGCCGTGCTTCTCTCGTGTCTCCAGAAATTAATCTATTAAATCATTGTTGGTGGATTGAGACTTGAAGAGAACAAAACATGAAAACAGCAGAGGACAGCTTTTCTTCTCCCACATTAGTCTTATCACATTTTCCCCATTAGTCCGGCATGAGAACATTTCCTACGAGCTCTTGGGTTAGCGCAGCTACATGTCTGCTCAACGGTGAAATCACGCTATCAGAAGGCACAAAGCATCGTATCACAGTATTTTGTATGTAGGTGGCATAAAACTTGCTCTGCAATTCACTGAGCAACACTCTGGAGAAGCGAAGCAACCTGCTGCAGCTCGATAGGAGAGCGAGTTCCTAGAAAAACAAAACATTATTTACATATGCAGCATCACCCCGGGGCTGTGAGACATTGACTAGCAAATGAAAAGAGAAAAGGGCCTGCCACTGGTGCGACAACTGCCACACCAGAGCCAACAGCCAGGGCTGCTATGCAAAACGCCATCACGGAGCCAGCAAGTCGACAAGCACCTGATCATGCAAATGAGGCTTTAGGTGGGTTCCCTCCGGGGTTGAAAGATGAAGCCAACGTGGAAGTGCCAAAAACTGCAGTTCCTTGAGTGGCCACTTGAGGCTGGCTCAAAAAGTGAGTCAATCCCCATGAGGCCCCATGCTTAAAGGGGCCATATCTTTTACATGGGTATTCTTATGTTCTGACGTTTGGGTGTTTATTGTTCACAGTGAAAAAGTGAAAACTGCATAATTTCGTGTTTTTCCAGAATGACATTTTTAATAAGGTCGCCTCTGAAATGGGCCGTTCAGAACAGCTGCACGTTTCTACGTAGAACCTTGCTTTCACTGGAACCGACCAATCGTCATTCACCGTCATTCACCTCAGGCTGCCTTCTTGCACGAGCTTGTAGTCAAGTCGTTGTCGAGATTTCAACTTACCATTGTGATACTTCCTGCTGATTCTGGCTCGTACATATAAGGCCGAATAACCGATCCCAGAGCAGCGATGTTTTCTACAACTTTGGACTCACTCCAAATACTGTCAGCTTTGAATGATAAACAGCTTGTTCGTTTCAAGAGGAAGGAGAGGCTCCGAAAAATAATTGAAATAAAATATGTGTACAATTTTAAAACAAAACGAACTTTACCAACGTGATTCAAAAACACATGAGCATAATAGAAAATTGATTGCATAGCTAAAATATGTCCCCTGCAAATGCACAACTTTACAGCAGAATTCACCAGAAATACAGAAATACAGAAGTAAAATCCTACCTTGGTAAAGCAGAGCAAATCCCTGAGCCTGGTTGGTGCGGTCCGAGTAGAAGTACAGAATGACGAAGTCGCCCGTGACGTTCACCAGCTCCCTCGGCGGGCTGCGCCAGTCGAAGCGAGCCAGCACCTGGTTGGTGTAACCATCCAGCAGCTCCACCATGTCCGTCTGGTCCGAGATGTCGAAAAAGGTGAAGTTGAAGAGGATGGCGGAGGATCCAGGGACCTGGATAGTCCAGTAGCAAACGCGACCAGCACTGTACTTGTCAGGGAAGTCAGGGGAGTAGATGACTCCTGATGGGGAGGAATAGTTCCCACCGCAGGCCCCCACCCGAGCTGATAGAAAGAGCGGGAAAAATAAGGAGAAATAGTCAGTGACATTGGCTGCTAAAGCTTAGATGTTGCTGAGGTTATTAAGATTACTTTTAGTCTATAAGCTAATAACTGGGTTTGGTGTTTCAGGCTGACAATATCATGTAAAATGTTTTCATAACACCTAATAAGAAAGGATGAATTTGATTTACCAAATTGGCCTATCACTGACTTTATTAAGGCGATGTGCCTTATGTGTGCGATGTGATGTGACTGATCCATATTCACACTGGTACGCTGATCGACCCTGATTCTTTTTCAATGTTGCTCTAAAATTAAATGTTTCTACTACCAGTTACGATCCTTAAGGTTTACAGCCGGCTGTCGTATCAGGTTTTAGTGGCACAAATTTTTGATACAGAAAGGTCGGAACTCAAATACCTTAAAGAGCAGCTCCGGTCATGTTTTAAGACATAAAATGCTCTGCTAAAAATAATGAATTGCGTCTGATATGTTTTTTTCTGCAAAATACATTTAATTAAAAATGTAAAAATCCTCCCAAGGCATCTCCTCCTCCTCCTCCCTCATTAAAAATTCCTGAATTCGCATAGTTCCCGCCTACTGTACAAACTTCCAACCGCCCCCTTTGTCGCGAATACAAAATACATCTCTGCCAGGGTTTAGTAGTTAGTAGTCAGCCATGAGTGCAAAAATTAAGATGGCGGTCCCAGCTGGCTCGAGCATTGGTGAAGTGGTTGCCACAGGTTGCACATAATGCTATGCATAGCGTCACCCCGTCCAACGGGCTCCTTAGGTTTGTGATGTCTCAAACCTGCCAATCTGAAAACGTGTTGTTCAGCCTGTCCTTGGTACACTGCAGTTTAAAAGCAGACAGGCCCAGCCATGGAGATGACTGCTGATGTTGTCCCTGATATGTCTTGTAGCACATGAAGAACATCACATGGAGATGTTTATGAGGTTAACACTTGATTTCCTTTTGATGGAGGCGTCTTTAAGTTACAGAATTTGAGTAAAAAGTTGGAGTAGTGCATAGTTAACTTACAAAACTTTAGTGACAGGATCAGAAATGAAAAAAGCTATTGAATGCAGCTATAAGAAAAAGCTATTAACTACATATTTAATGTTGTCAACTATAGTTATAAGTGTTGTGGAAGGCTGTAGGTCTGATCACAGCAGTGTGTAAGAAAGGAGGAGTGTTTGTGGCAAGTAAATTTACTCCTGTGCCTTCTGCAGGTGAACTTAAGATTGATTAAACAAAACATATTTGATGAGAGGTGTTAACATGACACAAGCATTGACAGACCTGTTCCTGACTTTGGTTATGACAAACTGCAGGCTGAGACAAAGGGTTCTTAACACAGATACAGGAGCATTTGTAAGAGAGCACAATCGTATAACACTTTGCAAATATTAGAGTTAAAGTTTATGACAGAGTCAGACCTAAGAGCGATACAAGTCCAAACACTTACTGTCAAAGATGATGACCCAGCCGTCGCCCCCGCAGGGCTGGGTGTGGTCGCCGAAGCAAACGTGGTTACACTCCATGCTGGGCGACTCGCCGTGGTCACGCAGGTCCACTTCGTTGCCACAGAAACAGGCATATCCTGACTCCATACCAGCGAGCTGCAAAATCACAAAAGGAATTATGCAAATCAATGCAATTCAAAACAAACTTTGGGTAAGGCCTTCCATAATGCTATTCATTATAATTCCATTCGGCAAGGGACGGAGAGAGCAGAACACAGAAGGAATGATTCCAACAACTGAAGCTGTGTTTTCTACTTTCTAAAAAATTGTTTTTATTTTTTGGGGGGGCTTTTGCCTTTATTTAATATGACAGCTGAGGTGAGACATGCACTAAATTATCGGCAGCGGGAATCGAACCTGCGATCGGTATGTCGAGGACTGTAGCCTCTGTATATGGGGCGTCTGCTCTACCAACTGAGCCAAACCAGCAACCCTACTTTCTAAAAGAATGTACACAAGACTGTACATGATGAACCAAATATGCAAAATATTAACACATTTATAATCTCTATTATCAGATTCTACAAAGAAATGTAGAATCTGTCGGCAGGGACGTGGATTTTAGGGACGGCAAGTGTTCTGGTTTCCGTTTGTACTACGCTTGTAGTCCGAGTAGTATTGACCAATCACGTATCAGCAGGCTGCAGTAAAAACCATCCGTGAGGAGAGCAAAAGCAGGCGGAACGTAATCCACCATAATAACATCCTGGCTCCCATCAGCGTCATCTGACAACGATTTAGCTTCTTATTAATCTCTATAAACAGACATCTGCATGCTAACAGCTAACAATCTGCTCTAGATCTAACATTCAACTTGAGACAAATTCCCTTTAAGCTGTTCAGCGTTCAGATTTACAGACTTCCTCGAATGCATTAGATCAATCCAACCTCCGTTCAACAAACGAGCATTTATAAAGTAGTTTTCTTCTCCTCTTGAGGACAGAGCTGACAAAGCGTCATTTTTACTTTGTACAAATCTGCATCATGATGTTGAAATTTCGGCAAAACTTGCCGAGCCTTTAATTAAAGTCAATCACAAGAAAAACGGTTTCTTTTTCTGTAATGATGCAGCACGTGGAAAAGGAAGTGTTGAATGGAAGTCGTTTATCGGTGACTGCTGGCTACACGCCCGACATGTTCACCGTTGTCCCCAGAGGCTACATCGTTGTCAGACTATAGCCGATGTCAGAGTAGATTTATAGGTTTTGTGTTGGCAGCTTTATGTGAAATTGTGTCTAAATTAAGTAAACAATTCACTGCATGCTCCTCAAATTACAGTGACTTCATTCTAATGTTAGATAACTGCTTCTTCTCTCATGATGACAAGAGGCTGTCGCCTGAGTCTGAACAATCACAACCTCTCAGTTGATTAGAAGCCTCCTTTCAAACACTCAGCTGCACACATGCTGTAGAAAATAAACCTAACACAAAGAGCTCGTATCTAGATATCAGATCAAACTGTTGGTAAAGTGTTCCTGAAAGCGTCGGAGCAGGAATGTAAAAAAACATTCACAGATCGTGACCTCGCCACCGGGGGCTTGTTCTCAAAAGAGCCTTGTCCTTCATCGAAAAGGACACCATTGTTCAAATTTGAGGCGCTGCATGAATTCACACAACTGAAGGTACTGCATCATTTCCCACTCTACGTCTCTTCTCATGGAACAGGAATTTATCAAGCCTCTGCACTCGCCAACACGTAGAAAGCCACGTCCTTGTTGCATTATTCTATCTGATGAAGTAACACCAACGTGAATACTTCTGGAGGAGCAAACAGAGCGACGGATCGCTGTCTAACTCATCAGGCATGCTCTTTGTCAGAAAGTCACGCGGGATCCGTACTTCCGAGCACTGACGCTCCACATGTGCATTACGAACGGTGACAGTCCAAGGATAGACAGACGATGCCAATCTGCCACCACTTCCTGTAACATCTGCTGGAGTGAGAGGGGAGGGGGGGGGGCTGTCAGTATCTGTCAGTGCAGACGGAGCTGAAGCGGATCTGCTGAGACAGAAAGTGAACACCTGGCACTGTTTAGAGCTGGGACAATGGCATGCCAGACTCAGAGATGAGGAAAATGCACAGAGGAGGAGGTGCCCACTGGGCTAATAACCATTCATTTCCAGCTGTCAGCCTTGATTGCTGTGATGATTTGTCATCTGCTGGTTGGTTTGAAACGGGGACTTTGATGGCTGAATAAAGAGGGCATAGACAGCACGGGGCATCATGGTAATAACTGTCAGGAAGCTGCCCGTAAATGCAGATGATTTACATAAAAGCCTGACTATTGCAGGAGACAGCTCGTGTCCATTTTAGACATGACACAGGCAATTGACCGGACGCTTTTTCTTCCACTCAGAGGAAACTTTGAAACTTTCCAGAGTGAGTGCCAGAATGAAGACGGCAGCACTTACAGACAAGTCTTTTACAGTTTCTAATATTTTCTCCTTCAGAAGCTGCCGACTTTAATATGAGTCCAAATAAAATATAATGCTTTATATATGCAATATGCATGCTTCACTTTGATATCTTACCCTGTATCTCTGCTTCCTGCAGAAGCTTATACAGTTCTGGATGGTGAGCTTGTTGGAGGTCTCGCTGGTGCCGGACAGAGTGGGCGGATCACCGCTGTCTCTGAAGCAGCCGAGGTTCCCAGGCACTGTGAAAGGACAGGACAGATGGAAGGTTAAAAAACAGGCAAAACAACTTCAGTGCATTCTGTAACTCTGATCATTAGTATTTCCTGTGCAAACATCATGGATGATTTATTTTATCAATTTGATACAATAATATCCAGATCTCCTTCCAGATTCATCAGGGATCAGTCACTGGTTTGTTTTCTCTGAAACACAAGGAACGCTGTGTGACTTCCTCATGCTTCTATAATCATGTTTGTGATTAGCACTCTGCGTCACAGACACATCCCCAAAGACAGATCCATGGTGACACAGTCAAGAGGTTTTTTGAGGCCTCTGTATGAATATGTTGGTGTAAATTGACGACAAGCAAGCCAACAATTTGATCAGTGAAGAAAACAAAAGAAGAGGAGGAGGCGAGGGGTAATGGAGGACGAGGTGGGGGAGAAGAGGGGTCATAGTGAGAGCTGGACTCAGATGTAAGCGCAAGCTGAGATAGATTATGGATATAATGTTTTGTACATGTGTTAGTGTTTCCTGTTGTTGAGAGATTTTTGAAAGAAGTTAGCTATGATGTGTTCCAGAGGGTATTTGATAAACTGCAGCATGGGGAAGAAAGAAAAGTCCAACACTTTAGGTACATTTACACAGGTAAGATTTAAACCTGTGAGGGCACCAACGTGATATTAAAGGGGGGTATTATGCTAATTTCAAGCTTCCGATTTCACTCTGTGGTACCTGTGGAGTAGCTTAGCATAATTTACAGTTAAAAAAAACCAGACTCAGTCAGATCTGTCTCTTTAAGAAACCCCGCCCCTACAAGCCCACTTTCTTCTGATTGGCCAGCTCTCCGAAGCCTTTGTGACGTCACGAAGTGCAGAGTGTGGAAAAAACAGTGTGAAACCTGTCGTTCACAGCAGCCTGCAGACTGAGCCGAGAACATACTTTTACCTACAGATTTAAAACTTCACTCACGTTTAGTCTGAACATCCAACATTGTAACATTATGTCTTAAAATGAGAAACAGCATAATACCCCCTCTTTAATGCATGAGCAAAAATTAAAGCTAAAAAGTTTTGGGTTGCAGAAAGACACCTGAGATGTACTTTGGTCGAGTTTTCAGAAAACAGCAGAAAACTTCACTTTTTGACGCCCTCCTGGTTTTAACTGTTGTTGCAACCACTCAGATGTGTGTTAGGTGGGACCTGGGGATATGTGACATAAATAGGCCAACAATCGCAGGTGTTGATCACAGACCAAACAGATTGATGGAACATGAATGTTGACACCTCTCCAGGTTATATTCCAGTCAGACGAATCAGCCCGCCTCCGTTAATCCAATGTGTGTTCACCAAATACTATGCAATCTTTCAAATCCAGTGCCGTGATTAAACACTCCAAAGCCCTTAAATTAAACGTAACAGCTCAGGAAGTGCCAACAAAGCGTCCCGCAGTCTATAACCCCTGTTGTGATTTGTTTTTCATTGTGATTCAAACAGGCTTACTCTTGTTTCATTTCCAATTTCTGAGGTGAAACGAATTTGGCAAACAGAAGTAAATGCACAACGTAAAAGTAATTTCCACCGCAAGTATGAAAAATATCTACCCCAAAGCTCTTTGGTCTATTTTGATTTGATTTCATGCGACTAGAGCTCGTTAGGAGAAGACACGAGCACAGGCCGTGTCCCAGACACGACGTGGATGCAAATAACCAAAAGCATGTGACATTAGGAAACAATCATGTTCTTTATCAAACATCTTTGATTTCATCATCAACGTTTCTGTGAAAGTGCAAATAAAGTGAAGCACACACCTCTGTAGTTCAGAGAAAGAGTGACTGAGGTTTCCTGTTTTAAATCTACACTCACCGGCCCCTTCATTGGGTACACCTGGACCTGGACCACCTCTAATACAACAGCACTGCCACAGACTCTGCTTTTATGAAGTTTAGGTTTTGTTGGCTTTTGTTTTGTTGAGAGTCGGAAGTGTATAAGTTCAATGATGTTTATTACTGAGGCCGTAGTTAAAGATGGTGTTGTACTGAACTAAATTATATTGAGATGTGTCTCTAATTTTTTGTCCTCCCTATTTACATACATGAGGGGGCCAGAGCATTAGGAACACCTCTGAATATAATGCAGCTCAGTACAGACCATAGACTGTATAAAATGATGGACGACATGACAGCTCCCTAAAAGTGAAGCCAAAACGTTTTGGGCGCCCCCTGCTGACTGGCTGCAGTATAGGTCATAAAGCCTGCCTCTTCCATGTTAACAGATGGGACATGAGTCAAACTATAAAATCAAAATACACGTCAAATACATTTTTCTCAAACATGGTTTCTGTCATTATAGCTAGTCCTTATCATGCTGATTTATGTCCAAGTGTTCATTTTTCTGACAAGTTTATTTTTAATTAGTTATTTGATGCTGTAAAAATGATGATTGACAGCTCTGTTGACCAATACGGCTCCTGCGGCCGATCAGTTCCGGATTAGCAGAGTAGAGGAGGAACGGAGAGAGGAGACATAACTAAAACAATCACTACAGTCATTGAAGTTTCCATACCTGTGAACGTTAACCACAGAGAAGCTGTTCTGCTGTTAAACACGCTGATGTGCAGGATTCTTGCCGCTTTTGCGGTAAGTTAAGTGTGTGTTTTGGTTAGCGGAAGTGGCTACGGCAGCGCCACCCGCTGATCTCTACTACGCAGACTCTGGCTCCAAGTGAAGTCACCATCGCAAGATGGCAGCGCCTATCACAGGGGCTATTTTGGCATCACTTTCTACAATGGGAGCAGATGGAGACGCCTCGTCCATCTATACATACAGTCATTGGTATATCCCAACCACCTATTACGACCTTGACGCTGAAATATCATTGATTCAACACCTCTATGACAGCTTAGGAAAAAGCCTGTACATTACAGACAAAATAAATGCAAATCTTATGACTGCGCTGGTGTGTTGGATTACATTCGATTTTTCAGGTGTGCCTAAGGAAGTGGCCGGTGAGCGTAGTTTTCTTTCAGACTTGTGAACTCAAAACGACCTGGAAGAGGAAATCAAATCAAAGGAGAAATAGTACAAATCTAATGTTTTAGTTTGGCTCTGACTCTAAAATATTCAAAAGACTGAAATCAGTGGGGTTACACTTGATATTTTCTGAACGTACGTGGAAGAATGTGAATTTTCCACGACAAGAGAGCTGATTTGCTTTGTTGAATACAAACGCAATTTTCCAGGGAATTTCCGCAACGCACTTTTCCCACCGATTGATGAAAGGGAGAAAGACATTCATTTGATCGGAAGTTAGTTATTACGCAGGAGCGTGTCATGTGTTTTTGTGTGCAACAACAGAGCTCTGCTTTGTGGAAGTCTGACAACACGCTCTGAGACTGTGGCACAGTTGGTCCCCTGGTTTGGTCGACTGACGCTGTCCTAGAACAGAACATCTCAGGAGCTTTATCACTGTGTCGCTGCCTGCTCCACTGACAACAGCCTGCTCCACCAGTGAACAACTGGCTCCAAGTTGTTGGCAGGAAGAAACTGAAAAACACTTTTACAAGCCTGTCAGAGTTCATTTTATTTGTATTCTTCAAAAGGAAAAAAAAGGATGGATTAACATGCAGCTCGATTACAATATTTAGAACACCATTGTAGAGGGGAATCACTCAAACAGCCTTCATGAACTGGAGTAACCCCTGACAAAAGACCACACATGTGCTTCGTCTTTGGGGTTGCCAATGTAAATGTTTGGTTGCCACAAAGAAAGCTCCTCGACATGCACAACAGATGCTGCAGATTCTTTCTGTTTATGTAAGAATGAGGCACAAAGGCTTTC
The DNA here is from genome assembly GCF_022749685.1 of Semicossyphus pulcher. Lineage (NCBI taxonomy): Eukaryota > Metazoa > Chordata > Actinopteri > Labriformes > Labridae > Semicossyphus > Semicossyphus pulcher. Next base: position 7,086,210 of record NW_027211737.1, on the reverse strand, counting down.
AGGGGAAAAAGTGTGACATGGTTCAGATTCCACAGATTTGAAAAATGAAGGCAGAGAGAGCAGAGACATGGAGAGAAAGAGCCTGGCAGAGAGACGGCTGCTCTTCACCAACGTCTGCTGACCGTAAAGTAACCGGTGGGATTTTGGCCGCAGCCGTGATTCCCTGCTGGCGTAACTGTGTTTGACACATGACTCAACACTTGAAGAAAAATACCTCAAACTAAATACCTAAAAGTAAATCAAGTGCAATGTGACTCTTTTTCCAGCCATAACCACTCCAAAGCTTTAAAAATTGATTAATATTGTTGTTTGAATTATGCAGCGAGACTCCCGGGCGCACACTTGTGGAATTACAGGCCAGATTATCTGACAGGTTAAAGGCAAACATGACAGTAATATGAATGTTTCATATTATCAGGGTGAGACAGGACAGTGCTGTAGCAGCAGTTCCCTTTCTATCCCTCACTTAAGCATGCACTTGATTAACCCCGCTGAAGTGTGCAGGAGGGGAGATGAGAAGAGACCACAGATAAACACCTGGTCGGGAACCAGCAACCTCCCTCCGAGCAAGGCAGGCAGCTACCACTTCAATGGAGCTTTTGAAAAGTGGAGGAGAAAATGCTACTGCAGGGCTCAACAGCCAGATTAAAGGCAGCAGTGCTCCTTTTTCATTTTGCTTTGACAGGAAGATTGCAGACTGCAGTCAATTTATCTGTCTTTGTCCTCTTCTCATCCCAGAGGCTGCGAAGCGCTGGCTGAAGAGCAGCAGGTGGTGGGATCGGATCGCACCACAGAGTCGGAGGTTTGTAAGGAGCAGGAGATGAGGAAGGCGCACATTCTTCACATGAACAACATTTATCCAAAATACAGTGTTAAATGTCCGTGCATGGGAAATCCTGAGCAAAGTATTCTTTCTTTAAAACATCTGCTTTGCAGGCGCAACAAGTGCAAATAACTCCGTGTACAATAAAAGAAAAAACGCACAAACACACTTCAAAGCTGTCGGTGGAATTTAGACTTTAACGAGCCAGAGGGGAGAAATGGAGGAAACACAAGGTGCATAAACGCTCCAGTCAGCTCAGACCAGACCTCCGAAAACCTCAGGAGGTCGCAGCGGGAGGGGGAGTCTCCCACAAAGTAAAAAAATAACAGACACAGAGAGCTAAACAAGGCTCGACTGCAGCCAGACTCATCTCACCCTGGCAGCCTGCTGCCTTAGCGCAGAACAGAGCACTTACAGTTGGCCTTCCCACAATGCAACACTCGTGTAATGCAGACAGGAGGCGGCAGGCAAAACAACAAAGTTCATGGGTGTCTGTCTGGCAGGGAAAAGGAGACACCTCTGTTGATGCAGCAGACACAACAACAGCGCCGACCCAAAACACATCAGAGAGAGAGAGAAAAGAACAACACAGAGGGATACAAGCAACAACATCAAACATGTGCGGCAGGCTTTGGCAAGTGCACTTGGCAGCCAGCGTGCAAGCAGGTTGATGAGCTGAGGGGGCAAACATGTTATTAAGGAAACATAATTACAGTTATAAATTTCTATGCCATCTGGATGGTAAGGAGCAAAAGAAGTAGAGGAAAAAAATTGGATAGTGTTTTCTTTTTAAAGGGTGTCTCTCCTTTCAAAATAGATTTACTCCTAACAACCAGACGCTGCTCGCTTGCTCGCTCGCTCGCTCGCTCTCACCCAGAACAGCATGACGGATATCTTTTACTTTAAAGAGGAGGAAAGAAGGAGACAGAGAGAGACAATATGAAGCTTTTATGACCACCATAAAAACACTGAAAGATTTCAGTAGGACAGATGAACTCACACTCCGACCTAATTCTACTTTATACGAGAGACATGATGACAGTAAAGAAAGGGAGATACAAGAGCCTGCAATAAAAACCAACATAAGTTACATAAAGCACCAGAATATGAGCGGGGTATCAAATTTGGTGCTGAAATATAACTAACGATTATCATTATTATTATTTTTGGGGCCTTTTTGCCTTTATTTATAGGACAGCTAAAGAGAGACATAAATATGGGGAGAGAGAGAGTGGGGGATGACATGCAGCAAAGGGCTGAGGGCGGGAGTTGAACCTGCAGCCGCTGCGTCGAGGACTGTGGCCTCTATATATGAGGCGCCCGCTCTACCCAATGAGCTACAGCGTCACTAATGTTTAATTTTGTTACCAGATACTCATGGAGTAGCTCATATTTAAATATAAATTATATATAAATTCTATTCACAAACTGACAAAAAAACAGCAAATTCTTTACATATTTTTGCTTAAGAAATCACAGACATGGGGGCCCTGGTTTGGCTGGTCCTCATTGCACTGCCGATCCATTTGGTGCATGTCGCCCCCCACTCTCTGCTCACTGCATTTCCTGTCTCACTTTATCTGTCTTATCTAATAAAGGCAAAAAGCCAGAAAAACAATCTTTAAAAAAATAAAATCACAATCGATTATCGATTATCAAAATATTTGGCGATTCATTTTCTTAAAATGGACATGTAAACATTTTTAGAGATTATGCTTTCTATTATCTGTTTGACCAATTTCATTATTTAACACAACATTAAAGTAATAATCTTGAAGAATTTCATGTAAATAAAAGTCTGTTAAGTCATTATCTATCGCTGAATGAGGTAACACAATGGTGATTGAGCCTATGGCCCTCTGATGAAAGCCTTTGCATTTGCAGTATTACAGACTGGGTGTCTGTGGCGACTTTTTCGGAAAAAATCACAAGCGGCGCCCAGTTAGTGACACGTTTTCCATCAGCCAGCAGTGGTTGGTCTGCCAGAGAGGGTAGGTGGAGCTAAGTGGCTGCTTTTCCGGTCTCTGCAAGTGTTGCGAGTAAACAGTAATCTACTATGGCTGAACAAACAAAGAAAAGATGGATGACTACAGATACAACTTCAACAATAAGTGAAAATCCAAAAAAAAAGAAACAAACTCGACGCTCAGATGAAGCAAACAGTCTAAAAAGGAAAGCGACCGTCAGCCAGGAAAATCAAGAGTTACAACCGGAGCCAACCGTGGACGTCACACATGCAACACTGTCTGGATATCTGGGAAGTGTGCTCCCGCAATTACCATTTATCGCCACAGGTGCCGCCAAAGAGAACGAAACTCGATCTTCGAGATTACAACTTGAAGGAATTTTGACTTTTTCATATTCTTTAAATCAAGTATTAGAAAACAGTATTCTTCAAAAATGTATGTATTATTTTGACACAAAATCTCACATGGTAACAAGGTCTTTTCAAAATAAAAGTTGAACATACTTACACTCATTATAAGCTGTTCAAGCTTTGCATAAATGGCCTCAATATTTCAGAGTCAGAGCCACTGCACACTCCTATTTAACGTCAAATTCAACACAATTTGTGTCTCCTTCCTCCTTCCCTTCCTTCACCTACATACACAAATATTTATTCATTGTTTGGGCAACAACAAAAGTCACATGATATATTTCATTTAGTTGCTTGTTTGTTCCCTCAATGAGCAAACACTGACTGGGCTGTAAGTAACCGTCTGAAGAATCCTGGACGTGGGAGCATCAAAGGCTGCTTTAAAGGGCCGCACTGATGTCGCCCACACAGATCCTTAACGATATCGCCTCTGTGGAGGTTTCCGTAATGAATGATTGCAGTCATGGAGAAATGTGCGCCTTCTCTACTCCTTCATTCTTCAATCAGTTTTTTTTACATGTCAATGGCTGATTTGTTTGTCTCTCTATGTGCTGCTGATCTGTTTTGCAAACTTAAAGCTCCTGTGAGGAACTTTCTGTTTGTGTTGATTTTGGCGCCCCCTGTGGAAAAAGCCGTACCTCTGATCTCTTTGCTGATTTTGTCCTGTTCATGCGTAAGTGGTGTTTTTTAACAAAACATCTCATCCTGCTTTCCTTAACAATCATATGTATTGCTCACTTAAAATCTTTGCCCTGGAAAATGTAAACAAAGGCAGCGTGCAGTTAATCGCTTCGTCTGACACCTACCCCCCCGCCAGCTGTTTCAGGCATTAGATATAGCTATACAGAAATAATCTATCTTGTTGCTGATGGTCTGGTTTGTTTTTGTAGCTCATCTAGAGGCATCAGAATTAATTTCAGTCAGTTTTCCACAGAAAAACTCCTCACAGGAGCTTTAAAACAATTATTATGTGGTAAAATACATGACAGAAAATTCAATCTGCAACTGTTTTTAATAACTGATTAAATATTTGAGTCCTTTTTCTTAGAATAAACGCTGGTCTCATCCTTCAGATGTCAGAATCTGAGGGTATTCTTCTTCACATATACTCTTTGGTTAACAGGAAAAAAGCCTCCCTGAGTGTAAAATCTAAATTATTAGACCATGCAGCAGCGTAAACATTGTTACAACAAAACCACAAACTACAATAAGACGGATAGGGCTGTAACACACAACAACCAAGTGAACCCAATATCCAACACACTGAAATCTCTAAAAAGGACACTTTTAAATAAGTACAAAAAGCTCTGAATGATATCCAAATGAACAGATAATCAACCTCGGATGTGCAAATGTGTCGGATTGTTTTCAAATTTCAGCAGATTAACCGATAACAGAAGGAATCACAGCTTGCAGCCCTACTTTCATACTAAATGTACTAGTCAGAGGAGTGCTGGTTGAGCTCAGAGGTTAAAGCAGGCGCCCCGTGTTCAGAGGCAAAGCCTTCGACGCTGCAGCCCCGGGTTAAACTCCGACTCTCAGCCCTTTGCTGCTTTGTCATCCTCCACTCTCCCTTGCCTCATTTCCAATTCTATCCACTGTCCTGTCAATAAAGGCCAAAAAAAAAAAAACAATCTTTAAAATGTACAACTCAAAGAATACTATAAAAATAAAAGAATATATTTAAACAAAGGCACGTCTGGTCTATCATTAAAGTTAGGTAAGTGAATTTAGAGGGTTTTCTGACGTCTCCTGTCTTATATACCAATTTGGTCATAAAACATTTGGTATCATTTATATCATATTTGTGCCTTTAACTTTCATGAGCAGTGTGCATTAAAGCAGCTGCGAGGCTCGACTGAAAGCCTGAAGATGTTAGCGATGAGTGAGACAGCGTTTTAACTACATGCAGAGTAAATGTAAGCACAGATCAGCCGAGCCACCGTGTCTTACTGATGAGACAAAACAGCCTCTCTTCATAGTTTATCTGTCCCGCTACAGTGTTTTGCCTTCCTCTTCTTTCATTGTTTGTCTTTCTTGTCTGATATCACATGCTTTGTCTTTTGAAGTGATTGGATAAACATTTCAATGTTTTTCTTTTTATGCCTCATTAGCCTTGAAACATTTTGTGGACACGGATTTCTCTCATGGATTGTTTTCTTACATTGTCTTTGACATCTAAGAGATGTTGAGCGGGTAAGAGACATGGGAAGGTTCTCAGTCATCCAGGTCATGGTAATTCAAACCAGTGAGCCAACCGTGGACGTCACACATGCAACACTGTCTGGATATCTGGGAAGTGTGCAATTACAGTTTATCGCCATAGGTGGCGCCAAAGAGAACAAAAAGGAGCTCTTTGAGATTAGCACTTTAAGCTTGGAATCGGTTAAAAGTAAAATTGTGATTTACAGAGAATGCGTGATAAGTATCTTTTGTGGAAGCATGAGTGAAATGGACGGATTATTTAAGAGGAAACGGTGGAAAAAACATAACCTTAGCGTTCACTGTGGCCATAATCATCCTCAAAGCAGCACCACTGCTTCATTAACATCCAATTACACTGTAACCAAAGACAAAAAAAGTCATTAAAAGTCATTAGTGCCTCCACATTAAAGAAGGGGTGTTAAATCTGTGAGGTCAAAAGAGGAGAGGCAGGATTTTAAAAGCACATTCCTCAAGTGCTAAAAGGCTTGATGCAGGTAATTTAACACAGGTATGTTCTTGGAAACAATCCCGCCAACCCATTAATGAACCACCAGCAGGTTAACTATTCAGCTCTGATGCACGCACGCACGCACACACACACACACCTAGTGGAACACGCACGGCCTTCCCAGGAATGTGACGCGCAACAGAGCTCGGCAACAACACTTATCGCAGTGCATGTTTATGTGTTTTATCCCGGTCTGCCTCTCTGCCTTTATTCCTCGCTCCGTCTCCCTCTCATTGTGTCTCAGCCCCATTTATTACCCCTTTTGTAGTACAGTATATTCAATAAACATAAACAAATACAGCTGCTGCATTTCATCTAGCCTGTGATTAGTCTTGCCTGCGAGAACACAAGAAGAGAAACAGAGAAATACGCCACAAAGTCCCAAAAGACGACCCTTTCTGGAAACTCTGTATTGTTTGTAAGGAGGTGGGAGTTGCTGTTGTGTGTTTCTGTTTGGTTTATGCTTTGCTTTTCTATGGAGATGATAAATTATCCAGCCTGTAGACGGGAACAGTTTACAGTCAGACAATAAGGGGCTTATTATTGGACAGAATAAGAGAAGTATTTGTATCTAACAGACTGAGTTTGCCAGTGTGAGACAGAGGCTTCAGTGTAAGTTGTGTCAGTATATCACGTTTACTGTATCTGCACGTCCGCTTTTACCCCGTTTAAACATTTCTGTGTGTGTGTTTGTGCGTGTGTGTGGTGGGGGCTGTGTTACAACAAGATTGAGATGGAGGAGATCAATGCCCCAGCCCGGGGCCCTGGGAGAGTGACTAACCATCTAATTAGAGGGAAGAGGGAAGAGCCGGAGCTTTAAATGAATAATTAGTGCCTTCTCAGAGACCGGGCCGAACAATACAGGGGAGAGAAGATGAAAAATGGCCGCCATGATGCATCACTCCGCCTCCCCTGACGAACCACATAGCCTGTGTCCCAGAGGAGTCCCAGGGGACTTGATACCAGAGTGACTGGAGGATGAGAAAGATGAGCAGACACTCTGTGACCACCTCAGGCGTTAGATAAGCACAGAGGCGCGCATCCATTTAGCATCATGCAGTTCCAAAGTGATCGGGAATCTCTAAAAACACGGTAATTCACCCGGGAACGGTACCAGAACGTCCCGCGTCACACAGAGCGTTGTGTGCCTGATGCACGTTCTCGTTGGCTCGCATTCAGCTCATCTCGTCAGTTTTTGGATAAGCTAAGATAAAGTTTATTAACCTAATCTTTGCCTTAACGCCAAGATTAAACCTACAGGAGACCTCACAGAGATGACTTTTATTTTTTTGTGATCATTGATTTACGAAGATCCACTTGGATTCTAGCTCATTGTACAGCTGGCACAGCTACATGACAAGACCTGTGGATTTTCACATGACCTCTACCTGACTGCTGACAAATTCTCAAATTGACCATCAGAACGTTATAATGGAAAATATGAACAACTGAATAGTGCTAAAATATATTTAGACACAATTATGTCCAACATCATAGATATACTAATGGAGGGTCTGTACTCTGATATCAGTGTAGTACCTTGCTTCAGTAGATGCCCAGCCCAAATGAGCTTGTAAGGCAGTTAGCTTCCATGTACATACAAAAGGTGTGATTCACTTTAAATTTGTTGACAAACTGCTGAAGTTCGGGTTAAAGCATTTAACCCACTTAACAATAGACTCGGGTAACTTCATTCTTTATAAACGTTACCAAGCACTCGGCACATAAAGGCTTGTTTCACAGGAAACCTGTTAACGTAAAGTTAGCACTGAGACGGTCGCAGAGCTCGCCGTCCTGTCCTACGAAACCATGCCCATCCGGGAGAAATACCGTGTTTTTAGGGAGTCCCCAAAGTGATCGCCTCAGTGTTTGTCTTCTGTGGCAGTTTGTCCTGGTTATCTGGTAACAATAAAAGTATATATTTATACATATCTAATTATGCCTAAGTGATTGATGATTCCCTAAAAAAGCTTGATGCAATGCTACAACATTAATTCGGCGCGTGTGTGTGCGTGCAGTGCCTGCACCACGCCTCTTCCGTCAGGCGTGAAGAAGGGGGCAAGATGTCTGCGGTATGGCAGTTTTTGGCCGCTACAAGAAGGGTAAGCGTGATATCAGTTCCACTACAGGGGGAGACTTGATGTTCTCTGCAATTAGGTGGGAAAAAAACATGTGCCTAATATATCATATATCAGTCTGTAACCTTCTCTCACATGTAACATAATCACAGCAAACAAAAACAAGCTGCATCCAAATCACTCTTTGTTTAAATTCCAATAAGAAGATGTTGAATGAAAGTACAATGCAGGGTCACTACAAAGAACACAAAGAGAGGAAAAAACAATTGTGAGTGTAGGTACCACAAGATTTACAGCTTAAAGAGAGTTATGTCAATGAAAGTAATGAGCTCTATAACAGCATGCAGATTGTTTTCTTGGAGTTTAAACAGTCCCTGAACTTTAAATACAACTCTTTGTTCTGCAGTCGAACAAGAGAAAAAAGGGTTGTGGTTATTGATCAAAGATGTGCTCTGCTAATTTCATTCCAAATATTGAGTGAACAACACAAAACAACGATTAATTGAGTGCTCATGACAGAAATCAAAAGGCTCAGGGGAGCTTGAATTTGCACAGCACATTTCATGGCAGTCTATCCAACAGATTTGTCTCTGTCAGATTGCATCTTGTTTGTCATTAAGTCACCAAAGTTCACAAAATAATTCTTTTTGGATGAATATCCAGATCACATTTCATGGACCCTGCTGCTTTTAAAATAGAGGCCTCATAATTTAATCATTTGCGACATGATCTTGAGAGGAGTTGCCAAGATATCTGACTCTGTATCACATCAAAGGACCAACCAGTTTCATTATTAGCCATGCTAGCTGTATGACTCCGCGGATGGTAGCAAGTACCAGTTTGGTCCAGACGGTATAACAATTTTGAATACTGGATGGACAGATGACTTTGGTGACCCTGACTTCCCTCGGGCACCAGCAGCATGACATTTGTTAGTTTGAGTGAAATATGGGAAATTGATGCCACCCTCATGATAATTGCACAAACTCCTAGCTAACTAGCTAAGCAGTAGTTTGTGTTTGGTGTTAATTATCAAACATAAACATGCTTAACTAAGACAGTGAACATTGTAAACATATAGCAACAGCTCGTCAGCATTCGGCAGACAGATGTTATTAAGTTCTGTGTCACACAGGTGCCTGATGCGCTTTATCATAGGCTTACATTGGATTGTCGCTAAACGTAGCTCAAAAAGCTATTAAGCTAATATTAGCCTTAACATTAACAGGGGCTTAATTAGCTAATGGCTAACAAAAGAAGTCTACTGCTTTTACCATATTGTGGAGTGGTCACATTTTGTTTTGGTTCTGTCACCAAAAATAGTCTACTCAGTTAGGTTTAGGTAAAGCTAATGCTTTGGGCTAAATTGAAAAACAACATTATATTATTAACTGCTGAATGGAGACACAGCTTTGCAGTGATGTCACAGAGCTTGGCAAAGACGCACAGCTTTAAAATACCATGTTTTTAGGGAGTCCCTGTTAGCATTGTCAGTGTGAGCAGCTAGCATGCTTACATTAGCACTGGCTAACAGAGTTACAACATGTAGATCTGTAAAGTAGGTCTCTCACTGTCATTACAAATCTCTCTACTCTAAAACATTTTGCAAACATTTGCTAGAAACAGGCAAAGTTGTTAGTTTGTATTACGCTAACTGATAAACAATATTCAAAATTAAATGGCATTTATTGCATTTGTGCAGAACCATGCTAAATGCTAATTCATTTGGCTGTGAGCCCTTGTTCCTGAGCTAAATCGGTTGCCCTGTTATTCATCTCCTCTTTCTCAGGACAAGCACTAAACAATAGCCTTCTACTTGTTCTCATTAGCAAACATTCTACACAACCAGCTCTCCTCGTAATCAATACCTCCAATTCCCTAATGGCCCCGGCTGATTTAACCTCAGCCATGTCGAGAGAAAGAGCCACGGAGTGAGAGGCTGAGAGATTAAATCTACCTGATGTCCTCTGGCTTGTTTTTGTGAGAGTCTCTACTCTCCAGTTTCTGTCTGAGAGCTTCCTCGCAGCACTGCAGGCAGGTATTTCCCCTGAGGGCAGGTGTGGGCGGAGCTAAGAGGAGGTCAGAGTTCAGAGTAAGATAACAAAGAGCATGTTCAAAGCACCCCAGCGCTCTTTGCCAGGTAAGGACAGGCCTCATGCAGGTGAAAGGGGAAATGACAGACTGACAGATGTCTGTGCTACAAACCATTCATAATGACCGCCTGTGAACCTTTAAGATCATTAAAAAATGTCTCTCCCTCTCTAAGTTCTTATTTTTTCCTTGAGTTTTCAAACTGTAGGACATCATGACTCTGTTAACTGCTCCTGACTCACTCTCTCCTGTTCTTGCAGTGTGTGAGTAGTAAACAAATCTAATGTTAGTGGAGTTTTAGCCTCAGCCCTCCAAGCATAAAACCTCCATTGTATCCAGGTTTTATATTAAACCTCTAAATCTACTCACACAGCACCTGCTGTAACTCTATACGTGTAAGAGCTCTTAAAAGCAGGCTGTTGGCATATTTCTATGAAAAATGTATAAGTTAATTTGGTTGGCAGAAGATGAATTTACCAGCCTGGGGAGTTATGGCCAAAAAGCTAAATTTGGACATTGGTTTCAGGCAGGTGCACTCATTGAGTAGGTTTTTTTTATGAATGTACTGAATTCTTTTCACGGTAACAGTGTGATAAGCCTCTATTTTTGGTTCTGCTGGATCATTTGCCATTACTCTTCAATGTATTGAACAAGTCAGAAGTTTGGGATGGCGGTTTAGCTCAGTCGGTAGACCAGCCGCCCTCAACTCATCGGCCGAGGGCTCAACTCCGACTTGCGGCCTTCTCTCTATTCCCAATTTCCTATCAATCTTCAGCTGTCCGAGCCAACAAAGGCAAAAAGTGAAAAAAAATACTTCGAAGCTGCTTTCCCACTCGTCAAAAAACCCACCAACATCCGCTAACACTCGGCTTTTTTGCTTCATGGGAAAGGCTTAAATCGGCATTCAGACCCGGTCAAATGACTCTGCACTAGGCCCGAGTAATTATCGCCTCGGATCCGATCGGCATTGATGGGAACACAAAACCCGTGTCGACACGCTAATCTCCGCCCCCTCTCCGGCGCGATGCTATGCTCCGTTGGTAATTTCTGCAGCTCCTCGTCATATCAGCTACAAATTCCGCCCGTCTCCGTCCGAGCAGCGCTCAAACATCGTTCCAAATTTGTCGGCGCCGAGTTTGATAAACAGACTGAATGAGTATAGATACAATAAAGACCTAACCACCATAACATCTTCACTGTTTACTAACCCTGTTTCGCGCACGTTTGTGACGTCAGACAGTGACGCAGCAGAAAAGAGACCGAAAGACGTACACTCCTCTGGCAATGGGAACAGAGACAATAAGCATGTCTTCCCAGGTCTGAAAAACCCACTTCAACACGCTAATTTCGGCGGGAAAGGGGAATAATGTTCCTCTTTTCACTGGGGTCTTTGTGCAGCCAAGTGTATGATTGGGGAGGCCAGACGTTGCTGCATATGAGCCCCCCACTCCCTTACCCCTCACTTACACACATCCAACACCACTAACGTCTAAGCTGACTCAACTGACACATGCAGAACCTGAACACTACCTGACTAATAACTGACAATCACAACCACCACCACTAGTCTCTGCTGTTATATGCTCTGTATGGCCGCAGTTGTTGCTGTCTCTGTTGTTATTTATTGAGTCGTCTGTCTTTTTTTTTTTGTCTGTATTGTTAAATGTTTGCAAAATAATAAGTCAGAAGTCTTTCTTTTCCATTTTGGATATTTGTGAAAAAAATATACAAACTGTTAGAACTCCTTGCCAAAAATTATTATTATACGCATTTTGTCTCCTGGACAAAAGAGTTTTTCTTGGATCCTTTCTCTAAGATACTAGTTAGCTAGTTTTTTATTGGGGTTAAAAAAGGTTTTTTAAAAAAAAGAGGTGCTGGTTGAGCCCAGCGGTTACATTGGCAGCCCATTCACAGAGGCCATCGTCGTCGAACTCCCACCCTCAGCCCTTTGCCGAGTGTCATCCCCCCATTTATCTCTTCCCCTGTTTCATTATCCACTGTCCTCGCTATCAATAACAGCTTAAAAGGCCAAAAAAGTAATTTAGAGTTTAAGCTCTCATGCATTAAATTAATTAATAGCCAAAAGAAAGAAGTGACGGTACAAATTGGATGAGAAAATTCAGCCTCTTGGTCAACATGAGTATTCTCTAAATAAAATTCTGACAAACTTTTCATTTCACGCACAATTTTTTTCTTCACATTTTGAAACTTTTTCCACTTTGTGAAGTTTGTTTTGCAGATAAGAAAATGATCAGGGAGTAACAAAGATTATGCTGACAAGTATTTTTATTAACACCAAATGAATCACACTTTAGATCAGACTTAGAAAATTGATGGAACAGTTTTCCTCTCTTACCCTCTGAAGGTTTCTGTACTGACCTCCCCCTCACCTCAGTTATCACTATTTAACCCACAGGAGGTCAGAAAGGGGCCAAAATGAGCTCACTTTTCAACAATGTCCTCACTTTGAAGCTGTAAATCTCATAGGTCATAAGTACAGGAGCAAACGCACACACACAGTTACACACACCCTCCTGCACTCTGTGATGCCTGGACCTGCCTCAGTATGCTGTGATGGTGCTGCAGTCCGGGTTCAGGTTCCACACCACATGTCCGACATGATTGCTTTGTCTCTGCCTCTTGCTTATTTTGACTCGCATGCTTTCATTCAGCCGTTTGACTTTTTCAATCAATTATAAAATGTTCAAAGATGTCAACACGATCCATCTTCTGTTATTTTCTTCACAGCAGAAACACCTGTGTGTATTTATAATTATTCACAGTATTGATGGTTGGATGCTCCTCGCAGAGACAGACACACCTCTTTACCTTTGAGAGCCTCATTAATCAGTATATTTTAATGCAATGGTGCGTTTGCTGCTGATTTTGATCTTCTGTCTGACTTGACACATGTTTTTGTCCCCAACTCCTCTAAGACTCGGCCTGGAACTGATTTGGCCTTGGTTATTTGTAGTCCAGACTTAGTGCAGAAACAGTCATATTGTAATTAAAAATAATAATAAAAAGGCTCAATCAAATCAATCAATTTTGACAATCGATTAATCATTTAAGACCAGACTGGTCCTAACAGACTGGGTGTCTGGTGCGACTTTTGCATAAAATAATCACAAGCGGTGCCCAGTTAGTGACACGTTTTCCATCACCCAGCAGTGATTGGTCTGCCAGAGAGAGTAGGCGGAGCTAAGCGGCTGTTTTTCCGCTCTCTGCAAGTGTTACGAGTAAACAGTAATCTACTATGGCTGAACAAACAAAAAAAAGATAAGTGAAAATCCAAAGAAAAAGAAACAAACTCGACGCTCAGATGAAGGCAAACAGTCTAAAAAGGAAAATGACCATCAGCGAGGAAAATCAAGAGTTACAACCGGAGCCAACCGTGGACGTCACACATGCAACACTGTCTGGATATCTGGGACGTGTGCTCCCTCAATTACCGTTCATCACCATAGGTGGCGCCAAAGAGAACAAAACTGACATCTTTGAGATTATAACTTCAACAAATCCACAGAAATAACTGTAAAGTATAGCTGTGTTCGATGACTTCTTGGTATGTAAACAAATACAAACCTGATGTGGGCACTTCAAGAAAAGTCAAAGCAACACCAAATTCCTCCTGTGGGGGGAATTAAACATGAGCACCCTCGTGCCCTCAGAGAAAATGTCCGGGGAACATTAATGTCACACATACAGCATGTACTGTGCCAATCCATCCAGTTAAGATATTTAATTGGATAAGCAACAACTCTGAACCCGCTGGTGGAGAAACCAAAACAGTCGGAGAATCATCAAAAGCATTACGATTCATCTGTTGAATGTTTGTACCAATAATATCAGCAATATAATATCAAAATCTCTACAATAACCAAAGAGTGCTGACACCCAACACCATGATCCAGAGAAATAAACTATAATCTTTAACTAAAGCCCTGCTTCTTCGTATTTTTCAGGTTTTCTGACTGAACTATTTCTCCTTTTACGCAGTAAGAAGCTCCAAACTGCAAAGAAGTGTAGTTATGTTCTGTCATTAATAAAACTGTTACAGTTACCAGCTTGTATTAGCGCAGAAAAGGACATCTACATTAATTGTGTCACAGTCAGGTATAAAAACAAAGGCTCTGACTGAGGTTACCTTCCTACCAAGGCGTGGAACAAGAGTAACTCCGACAGAGACACCCGCTCTGCTTCATTAAAGCCTAACTGACAGTTTACTCAGGTGTCCTACAACTCCATATTTCCATTTAGCGGCTCCATAAATCACCCTTAATGAAGACGTTATCTCATCACTGCATATTTTCATCAACGTTCAGTTACAGAACCTTGAGCCAAACGCAAATTAAGTTTGCTTTAATGTCGTCAAGGTGTGTCTGCTCAGCTCGCCAGAATGTGACGCGTCCTGAACGAGGACTATTGTTCTGTGGTGAGCTTAATCGCACATTCTCTCAATTCAAATAGAAGAAGGAGGTATGACCTACTGTAAGAGAGGTAGTCAAGTCGTATATCAAGTGAGTGAAACGCTCAGTGTGAAAACGCTGACAGCTTTATTACAGAGTAGCTTACGGAAATTCTGCCGCACTGATAATGAGTCTCATTACCAAACACTGCAGGCATTGTCAGACACAATAACAATGTGTCGATGCAAAAGACACTATTAATATACTGTATTTAAAAATATAATCCATGCATTCTGTCCCAAGGCTGTTAACAGGAACCATCTTTACTTTAACGTTAGATAAGATAAGATAAACATCACCGTCCCCGAGTGGAACTTGGCCTTGGGCAACAGTGCTACATGAAGCTGTGTTCACTCATACAGTACATATCTAAAATAACACACCAACAGAACACCAAGTCACTATGAAAAATGACATACAACAGAAAAAGAAAAGGATATGTCAAATTTTGCAAAACCCCTGAGTAATAAAAGGTGCAATGATTTTATAAATGTTTGGTTATAATGTAAATATATATTGTTTTTTATGCAGCTGCACTACAGAACTTCTTATCTCCATTTTTACTTAATTATTTTAATCCAATTGACTTTAGTTTTTTGTATCTATTTTTGCCTTATGCCTTTATGTCATTTATGTTCTTAATGGTCTGTTTTTAATTGTGTAAAGCACTTTGAATTGCTTCATGTATGAATGGTGCTCTACAAGTAAATCTCACATCACGCTCTCTCTCTCCCGCTCTGTCCTTCCTGTCTGGTGATCAGCTGATTATGGGCGTATACTATTTAAGTCCTAAACCAACCAGATTCAGCCTCGACGTCTGTCGACCAATCATCCCGCTGCTGTCGAACTTTAAAGCTGTCCTCGTCTGTTCAGCAGACAGTTTGTCGTTTCAGCTCGATCACTGCAACCCTCCTCCACCCCGTTCACCTCCCATCTTGCTTTCAAGAATCTCATGTATTCTTAAGTTTTTTATGAAGAAAATTAAGAAGAAAGTTAGGAAAACACAGAACTTTATTCAGGATTATCAATTTTTCTTAACTTTTTTCTTAATAATAAAGTTACGGAAAAAATTGCACTTAAGAAGATCTTTTTTCCTAAGAATGCTTTGTGAATCCGGCCCCTGCTCTCGACACCTTCAGGTACATGAAGACATCACGATGGAGTCTAATCGCTAAAGACTTTGCACATTTCATTCTTTCCAAACTTGTAAATAAATAATTGTTTAATCTTAATGAAGTCTCTCCTGATTGAAATAGGAACTTTTGTTTGATTGTAAACAAAATTTCTCCTACTTCCAAAACACACATTTTCATTGAGGTCTTTCTTTTGCAGAAAATGATGGCCGGTTAAGAGAACAAAGAGATGCACAGAAGATGTTTTTAATCACAGCTTCCATACATCTTGGAAGACTTTCACATTGCTGTTGGGAGATGTTGGGCCACTCCTGGAGGTCTTTTGGAGTGGTCTCTTACTTTTTTCCAGAGCTATATATATACATATATACAGTTTATAAATATAGTATATTATACTCAATGCAATACTCAGTTGCAATTTAAAAATAGCAAAATGTTACACAGCATGTGCATATTCAAATTCTAATTACCTGCACATTTTATGTGCATTGTTCCACCCATATCTACATATATATGTAAAAGGGTGTAAATAATGTATATATTTATTTTGTATTATTTTTTGCTATTTTTATTATCACTTCTTTATTTCTTATTATTATCATTGATATTATTGTTGTTGCTGTTACTATCTTAGTATTGTACTATTATTGTTGTATCTACTGTTATCACTGTTTTCTCTTATCTTATCTTATAAACACTTTAAGGGAGTTTGGACTCACACATTTCAGCACCTGGTCAGGTAAAAGTTGGTCAGTCAATAAAGAACTTTATCAAACCCATGTGCTCTTCACTTGTTTCACATTGAAAGCCTGATCCCTGTGAGGTAAGAGATGAGAGTTTGCATGAACAGGCCAGGACGGTGTTAACTGATCCCAGCTTTTTACACGTTTACTTTGTAAACTAGGGCGGGACTTGTCAAGGATGTTGAGTGGCGTTTACAGTAGAACACAGTGCTGAATGTGAGACAATAACAAACACAAACACTGTAACTGTTAGCTGGTGGAACATGGTTAATTATGCTTCCACTTGCCATGCTACCAGATCTAGATATGTGTGTTATGTTTATGTATTTTGTGTGTGTGTGTGTGTGTGTGTGTGTGTGTGTGTGTGTGTGTGTGTTCAGTGTCGTGTCACTTTAAAAATACGTGTGTGGCTGTCCACAAGGGACAGACGTTGGATGTAAGAGGTAGGTCATGTCCATAGCATTGTGCAGATTATTTTGAGACTGTTTATTTTTGTTCACAAATCTCTGATCATATTCATGCACATATAGCCTGGAGAAGTTTAGACATGGACAAAGCTGCATTTTTAGATTTGCATATTCACTGTATTTGTTCGACAAACATTAGCATGTATGCTGTGTTGCTAGCTAAGTTAGCCACTTGTCAAGCTGTGTTTGAGTGTTTCTATATCTCTAGTATGGTCCTGAATGCATGTTCGAGAACAATACAGTGATTGCATTATTTGTCCATCACCACAATAAACAACCAAACTGGGAATCCTCGTCTGTCATACTTTTAAAACGACAAGATCACACTGGTTACACGAGCGTGTAGATGCTGTGTATCATGTGGGAGGGACATAAAAACACGAGGACACAAAATTAGTAAACGCCAGAATGTGGAGTGTTTGTCATTAGTCATTTTATGTTTTTCAGGAAATGAAGAGTCTAAAACAAGATTAAAATCACCTACAAAACACCAGAACACTGGCACACACCTGACAACAGTCCCAGAAACATGTCATAAAAACCTTCTAAATCTATTTTGATATTTTTTTAAAGGGCTTATCGTCAACATATATTCCTCTGTCGTACTTGACTTCCACATTCCCCCACGTAAAATAAACTCCAACGCAGTATCTTCCTGCACCGTACTGCTCCTGCATGTATCGTTGCTGTAGGGAATCACAGTGGCACAACAAGTTTTTCTCGGTTACATGCTGTTGAGTGATGAACTCTCAGACACGCAGATCAAAGCGTCTTTGTCTTGGCAAGCGCTTGAGGACTTCACCCTGACAGTTTCAATCTGTGTCAGTCAAATTCAACCAGCGCATATCGTCAAGCAAACGCATGTCAGCTTAAAGGAGCCAGGGCGAAACAAAATGTCCTAACAGTGTGGAACACTTTGAAATGGGAAACACTGTACAGGCCCGTCACACCGTCAATCATCAAATAAACAAGATTTTTAACATCTGCACATTCGCAACACTCAGACTTACAGTGTACAATGCTCTTATTAACACACAACCAAACTGGATTTCTTTAAAATGTCGATAACTTTGGTTGTAATCTCATAAATCAGTAACGTGAAGGGATATTTGAGCTTTTTCCAGACCTCCAAGGTTACATTTGACTTCTGAACTTCAAAACTAAAAACTTCAGTCCCTTAATAATGGATTCAGCTGTCAACTCGAGTTTTTATCTAGTGAACCTACTTGTTTGGCCAGAGGCTCCACTGGTGTTTTCCTCAGTCCTCATTAGAATCAGCACTGCTCAGTCAGACAACATTAAGCCTTCCCCGCCCTGCGCACTGAGGCTTGATGTTAATAAATCAGTATTGAACTGAGCGATCTTACAGAGAAAACTGAACCTCACACTAAATTAAAGAGCCCCTGTTTATTCCTTAACCTTTACTTTCAAGGTATCTCAACTTAATCGGCTGAAGGAGGCGCCGGTGAGGTTTTAGAAATGTTCGTTTTCAGCAGAGCGTGGCCGGTCTGCTTCACAGGGAAATGAGATAAATAACAACATTCGTGACAAGGTTATGCTTAGCTGAGCAGTTAGTGGCCTGGGAATGAGAAGGGTCTGAAAAACCAGCGTCCGCTATGACACACCGTGGAAATGTCCATTTGTGCAGGAGTCAATGTGCCCTGACAGCGCGCCTTTTTGAAATGTTTGGATATTTCCACCACATGATAATTGCTGCCATGACGGATTACTAGGATCAACAAATGGCGTGACCTACACTATAATCCACCCTGTCAGAATATGTGTTTCTGGCCTCGTGTGACCTGCTCCAGCAGGGTGTGTCACCCTCAACAGGGTGGCATGACCCTAGATGACAGGGCACCCAGCTGGATAACAGGCTGACCGTTGGCAGGCTCCAGGTGCCTCAGCAAGTGGTGACCAACTCCCAACCACGCAACATCAAACCTAAGCAGAAAAAGCAGACAAAACGAAGGCACAGACAAAACAAAAGCCAGACTAGATGAAAACAAAGACCACTGTTGCCCTTCCTCTGGCACATCGCCGTGTTTTTCAGCCTTTTGTAGAAAACACTGACACTGAGAGAGCATCAGCGTGCTCTCACTTGGCAGCTGAAGCTTTGAAATGCAGCAGATTAAGAACAGGCACCGCCAGAAGGTGAGGCACCACGTGGCGATTGTGGTTTCACAATAGAGGAGACAGAGCGTTCGCGTCTTAGAGCTCCCTGGTATCCCTGCAGGGAGAAACCGTCTCCACTGAACAGGCTTGTTTTCACGACACAGCAAACCTCATCTCCTTTACTTACATTACAGGGCTCTGCAGAACTTTAAATGCCAAAACAGAAAGAGGAACGCTCATGTAAGACAGCATTTGATACAGGCGAAGCTCTAAGTCGTTAGAAATCGGCCACATCATGTTGCAAGGATGGGTTACAAACTGCAAAGTATTGGATCGTAGACAAAAACAAGGCTGAACCAGCACATGGGAAACCCTGCTGGAACAAAAGATGGCCTCATTTCCCGAACGATAAGAGACGAGCCCGGCTCCGAATGGAGATGTTTGAGCTGCTCTCTTCTTTCCTCCCAAATCACAAAGGTTTTGGATATCGGCCTAGAAAAAACTGAGCTAAAGGACAAGTTGTCTGAAATAGGTCGGGCAAAAGTCTACGCACACGCTCCATTACACAACACACGTAAACAACAAGGACAAACAAATACAATGGCACACAGGCCATGCAGCAAAGAGGCATTATTAGATGGGTTAATGGGTCCTGAGCCATTCAAACAGCAGGCTTCAGTCAAGCACTACTCAGACAGGATAATGGGGCCGACAGCTGGAGGGGGTTTTAGGTTCTTGAGGTCTGGTGGTACCTACTGCAGAGAGAAGTCCCAGCATCTCCACGCCTCAGCTCTGCCCGTGCACTGTCTGATCATTAGTGTAGCATGTGCACCCATCTGTGCACCCAAGTTTGCATTAAAACAAGGTGCGGTCAGGTGCATGGTTGGTGCACTGCTATCTTTAGCCAGCAGAAAGCCATTGGGCCATCAAAGAGCAAAAGCATGGTCAAAAGTAAACAGGGCAGGATTTCCCTGTTATTAAAGGTTCATTATTCACGATGTAAGATGCCCTCAGATCAGAGGTTCAGACTTGGAGGTTCATAATGCTTAGCAACAAACAGGGACGGTTCACCTCAAGGAGGTTTGGAGGATTCCTGCAAAGGGCAAAAAATGTGTGCTTTCTCTAATGCACGGTCATTTAACATAATAATATGTGTAATGAATTAATGATCAAATATAAACTCTATGCACGTTGCGTCTTATGTTGCACTCAGATTATGCACCATTTAACTGGTAAAAGACGACAAATGCACCTGCACCATGACCTCATCTCCATGGCTGGGCCTGTCTGCTTTTAAACTGCAGTGTACCAAGGACAGGCTGAACAACACGTTTTCAGATTGGCAGGTCTGAGACGTCACAAACTTGGGGAGCCAATCCCGTTAATGGACGGGCTGACGCTATGCATATCATTATGTGTAACCTATGGCAACCACTTTGTCGATGCGCGAGCCAGCTGTAACCGTCATCGTAATGTTTGCAAACTCACTACTGACTACTAACATTAACGTTACTACTAATTACTACATTTCAAGCCAGCTAAGTTTCAACAAGGAGAAACGATGTGCCTTCATTTGTTACCGTTCATTTATTATCATTATCATCCTGATATGTCCACTTGTATGCGACCCTGTCCAATTTGCTCCTCTTCTTCTTCTGAATCGCTTTCCGGTTCGAACATGTACTGCTGAATTACCCCTATATTACCACTTGCCATTGTGTAGCATACAAAAGCTAACGTAGCAAAATAGAAATATCAAAACAAGCATTGAGCTTGCTGAGATTGATGGATTGATGGGCAGAGTCGATGTAAGCTACAGGAGCGCGACAGAGGGGGCGGTTGGAAATTTGCATAGTGGGCGGGGCCTTTGCAGGGTCAGGAATTTTTAATGAGGGAGAAGGAGGAGGTAAAACTCCTTAACTCCATGCACTTTAACATTATTGCATTATTCATTAAGTCTTATTTATTATGTTTTAAAGCTTCATTTACCACTGTTGATTGCTCTACAGATAGATAGATAGATACAGATAGACAGTATGTGTGGTATGTTGTTGTGTGCGTGAACTGTATACGCACTGACGCTCTTACACGAATGAAGTTCCTAACAGATAAATAAAATTATTTGAACTGAATTAATAATTAAAAGTATTTTGCAGAAAAACACCGACACAATTTATTATTTCAAGCAGAGCATTTATACGTCTAACATGCCTGGAGCTGCTCTTAAAGAGAGTTTAGAAGGGTCCCTTTGTCTTTTAGGTTTGTTCATGCCCTGACAATGTTTTCAGAAAAAAAGATTATAACTAAATTCTGCTAACATGAAATATTAAGAAATCAAAGGTTGAGATGGAAAGCTAACAGAGTTTATAAAGAAAGACAGATAACGTGTTTTTGAAGAGAACAGAGGCTAGATGAAGGAGGAGGAGGAATGCAATAAAACGACAGGTTGATTACATAAAGAAAGGGAATGTAATTTGACAGAAGAGGTAATGAATATCTGTTTGAGTTAAATGGATATTTGAGCTCCGCTCGGATACATTTCTGCAGCCGCCGCTCTCTCTCACATTGTGTTCAGTCACCAGACTCTTTTTCAGTACGCAATAACACTTCAGACCTAATAAGCCTTGGAAAGTGAAGAAAACAGGCTGGAAACTGTTTCATAAAGTAAAGAATTATAAGCATGTGAGACTCTTGAAAAACATGTCCACAGTAAATCACTATATCTGAACCTCCTCTGCAGGAAGTCTGATCTCTGGCATTAAAAACAGCGTAGGCTGATCCGCCCGAGTCAGTCTTCAACAGCGGCGATTAAAAAGGTGGTGAGAATGAAAGTAATGGGATTAGAGACAGGCATCTCTTTGTAAATGTGTGCCAATCCAGTAGAGAAGACACACAGAAGCACAACATCTCCCAATATAAACATCCCATCACACACACATTGAGTCAGGAACGACTGGACGGGGACACTCGCACACACGAGGGAGCAAAACACACAAATACATCCACAAACAGGTAGATGCAAAAAATCGCTCACATCAAAAAACATGTCAAAACAAGCTAAAACCCAAAGGGGAAACTTATGAACTCAGATACAGAAATGCACACACACATACACACACACACACACACACACACACACACACACACACACACACACACACACACACACACACACACACACACACACACAAACCGACAGGCTGTGAGTGACAGCTCGCATTAACGCAGGGGCAGGCCCGGGCATGGCAGGAGGAGGGGTGACGGGAGGCAATTAGAGGCATATTTTAGATGATAATAGCTGTTTACGAGCCATACATTCTATAAAAGCTATTCATAGCAGCGAGCAGATGAGCAGAGCTATGAAAATGGCCGGTTCTTGTGCCCATAATATGCCCCCGAAGGGCATGGAAGGGCAGAGCAGCGGGAGAGGGAGCGAGAGAGAAACAGAAAGTTAAAGGAGTGGCAGGGATCTCTTACTCTGGCATGTTGGGATGTCGCAGTATCTCCAGTAGATGCCGTCTTCATGATCAGCAATGTAGCACCAGGGCTGAACGTCCCCGTCAGGGTTCCTGCAGACAAAGAGGGGGAACAGTTAGAGCAAGTCCACACTGCACAGTCCAACCTGTTTTTCCTCTCCATTTTAGCGTCCTGGTAAAAGTATGTTTATTTTGGACCAGAAATGATCAGGAAACGATGTTCCACACTGCCACATCTCTTATTTACTCTGTCACCTCCTTATTTTGTCCTCCAAAAAACACACAACACACCTGTTCACATGTATTTATGTTGATTTTTCATAGGATGTTTTTCTTGTCAAATTTGATGATAATCCCTGAGAGTTTGGCTGCTGGTCAGACAAAACAAGACATGTGAGGACGTCCCCTTCGGGCTGAGGCAGATTATATCGGCACATCATTTTCCACTCTTGTCTGACAGATGGATGGATTGTTAAAATAATGTACTGATTAACATACAACCTGCAGCCTGCAACCTTATGTGTGACTGCAAACTACAGATGTGCAGTGCAGATAAGCTATTCACTTTAACAGGTAGTTTTTAGACGTCACAGTTAGTCTCTCTTTTCTACTTATTTGCTGCAAACATCAGAAACGACTGACAACAAAATATACTGTACATAAGTAAGATCACCAATGTCTCTATCTAAAGTTGTAATCTCAAAGATCTCAGTTTCATCTCTTTGGCGGCACCTGTGGCGATAAGCGGTAATTGCGGGAGCACACGTCCCAGATATCCAGACAGTGTTGCATGTGTGACGTCCACGGTTGGCTCCGGTTGTAACTCTTGATTTTCCTGGCTGACGGTCGCTTTCCTTTTTAGACTGTTTGCTTCATCTGAGCGTCGAGTTTGTTTCTTTTTCTTTGGATTTTCACTTCTTTTTGAAGTTGTATCATGCTGATGTATGTCAAAGTGTTCATTTATTCTGACAAGTTTATTTTTAATTAGTTATTTGATGCTGTAAAAATGATGATTGACAGCTCTGTTGACAAATCCGGCTCTGTTCCTGATTAGCAGAGTAGAGGAGGAACGGCAAGAGGAGACATAACTAAAACAATCACTACAGTCATTGAAGTTTCCATACCTGTGAACGTTAACCTCAGACCAACACAGAGAAGCTGTTCTGCTGTTAAACACGCCGGTGTGCGGGATCCTTGCCTTTTTTTCGGTGAGTTAAGTGTGTGTTTAGGTTAGCGGAAGTGGCTACGGCGGCTACACCCGCCGATCTCTACTGCGCTGTCCCTGGCTTCAAATGACATCACCATCGCAAGATGGCAGCGCCCGTCACAGGGGCTATTTTGGCATCAATTTCATACAATGGGAGCAGATAAGACGCGTCCTCCATCTATATATACAGTCATTGGTTTGTTCAGCCATAGTAGATTACTGTTTACTTGCAACACTTGCAGAGACCGTAAAAACAGCTGCTTAGCTCCGCCTACCCTCTCTGACAGACCAACCACTGCTGGCTGATGGAAAACGCGTCACTAACTTGTGATTTTTTCAGTGAAAGTCGCCACAGACACCCAGTCTGTAATACTGCAAATGCAAAGGCTTTCATCAGCGGGCCATAGGCTCAGTCACCATTGTGTTACCTCATTCGGTGATAGACAGAGACTTAACAGACATTTATTTACATGAAAATCTTCTAATTATCACTTTAAACTTCTACACACCCATTCAAGCAGGACGAAACAGAACTGAGGTTTAACCATCTAATAGTAACCCGGGTTGTGTCTCTTTCAGAGATATTGGTAGCAATGCACATTTTTTTATTTTGGCCTATGAAAGTATATAAACTAAAAGATAAAGTGCATTTAAAGTTTCTTTGTGTTTGGGATGTGACAAGTGAAAGTTAAGTTAAAGGGAAGAACGGGGGAAAAAGGGGGGATGCAGACGTATGAGGGCAACAACTCAACGACAGACTATCAACTGACACCCCGCTGCAGAGGGCTGATGATCAACGATGTTTCGGTGGGAGATTATCTTGGCTGTGTCAATCATCCCAGCAGCACCCCTTTAGCTGCTTCCTCTGCACTCTGGAGGCCTGACCATGCATGTCAGTCACGGGCCAGACCAATGGGTCTTTGAAGGGTGGAGGTCAGGGGGGAGGCTCTTTGTTCAGGGCCAGACACAGCCCTGAAAAAAGGGATGGGTGATGGGGCAAAGCCTTTGTCTGAGGCTGCAGCCTCTTTTGAACCTCATCAAGGCACTTTTAACCCATCATAATACGTCTGACAGGCCCCTCGGTGCTTTGGCTTTTCAGTTTCACTTACAAAAGCGATGAGAGGTGGGATTGAAGATAGAAATACCTAAAAGCTTTGTGCTGGCTCCATATCTCCAGGGGGATCCTCCGACTTTGTAAATTATGACTCTTAACTTTTTAAATACTCATAAATGCAATCAAAGCAGCAAGTCAGCGGTTGGAGCTCGTCTCGGTGACGTTACGGCTCTTTAAGCTCGATTTCAGGAAAAAAAAACACACCTCGTCGATGAAAAAAACACCTTCTAAGATGACATTGCTATTTTTTTAGTCCTGACTGTAATTGCCGGAGACCTTTTCTCTTCGCTTTGACACACCTCATTGTAGCTTCTTGACAAAGCCCCGGGGCGCCGCGATATCCCGTTTCGCCTTTTGTGAGCAAAGTTGTGAAGGGCGTTTCCATTTCTTTTCTTCTCCTATCAAAAACACTATCCTGAGTTTCCTCCTCTCTTTTCTCACTCAGAATGAGGTATTGACAAAGATGTCGCTGTAAAGACTTCTTTGGGTTGAACTCAAGTTTAACCGCCTTAAAGCTTTTCGCTCTCAATATCTGGCAAACAGTCGTCGCTCTGTTATTCTTTGCAGAAACAGGTACGAGTGAAGGAATGGTTTATCTCGTGGTCTTTATCTAACGCTCTGCTATCAAAACAACTCACAGCTTCCCCCAACCTGATATTTTCTCATGTCAACAAGAACCCGGCCTTGTTTTCCAGTGAATTTCAAAATCGTATCATGAGCACAGATCTGTTTGTCGCTCCACCCAGACTGAAGGCAAACACCTGTTTGTTTAGCCCGAGGCCACAGCTGGAACAAGAGCAGCTCAAACTCAAGCTCAAAGTCCAAGCATCAAAACACTGGATTATGCACCTTTCCTCTATTTCTCTCTCCCCTTCTCTTTTTCATGCCTGTCACAGCGTAATAGCCCCTTTTTGAAATAAGACTCCCAAGAAGTCATCTATAGCCACTTATGTAATTTACTGCGCTTTTTAATCACCCCCTGAGGAGGCAGACGTGAATTACAACCACCACCATTAACTAAATATCCTCCGAGGAACGCCCATCTCATGTCTGACCCACCAGCATCTTTGATCAGCAAATGATGTGGCGTCCCCCGCTAACCTCCCTCCACATACCCTGGTCCCCTAATAATGTTTTGTCCCTCTCTTTTACACACACAGACACACGCACACGCCTGCTCACACCTTTCAGCAGAAGCATGGGAACACCATCCACAGGGCTGAGGTGAACAGCCCACATGACAGAGAAACACAATCAATCCTGCCCTGAGGTGCCAGTGTGTGTGTACGTGTGATTGTGCGTATGTGTGTGTGTGTGTGTGAGACAGAGAGGGGAGGGAGGGAACAGAAGTTGGACGGCAGACAGTGTCAGCTCAGCGGAGGTGCCACAGTGCAGATAAGAGCAGACTTCAATGGATGGAAATCCATTTGTTTAACCCGGCAGCAGAGAAAGACTTCAGTCCTCATGGAGATAAAAGTTTTTGCTAGTGTGTGTGTGTGTGTGTGTGTACGTGAGTGTGTGTTCTTAGTGAGGGTTGCATACACATCCGTGTGCGTCAGAGATGGCTCAGAGTAGAGGAGCTTGTTGAAACACTCCCATACCCAGAGGTAGATCACAGAAGATGTTTGGACACTTAATTGGCACAATTACGCTGATTGACTCATTTTGCTCGCAGTGAGCCACACACTTGGGTGCAGAGCCAATTATAGCCACATCGGCTTTTGCCTCACAGGCTCTCCGGTCCTGCATTTGAAGGCGAGAGTAGCTTACATCTGAACAAGGGGGGGAAAAAACAGCTGCTCAGGGCTGGCTGCTGTTCAAAAGGTTTCCTGTAATAACCGATTTTCCACGTACCTTAATCTGAAAATTTACGAACATCTTTAAAAAGCCTGGCACTGCGAAATGACATAAAACATTTACAATAATCACATCAAAGT
This sequence comes from Semicossyphus pulcher, assembly GCF_022749685.1. Classification (NCBI taxonomy): domain Eukaryota; kingdom Metazoa; phylum Chordata; class Actinopteri; order Labriformes; family Labridae; genus Semicossyphus; species Semicossyphus pulcher. The sequence continues at coordinate 7,059,467 of NW_027211737.1, read as the reverse complement.
ACGCGTGCCAATGCTGGAAATAACATGCTTCTACGGGTTTTTCACGAGTTCAGTCAGATTCTGGGGGAACTTTAGTTACAGAAAAGATGAAAGCTGCATTTTATTCTGCAGAACCGGAGAGAGGAGGAGTGCTGATTGGAAAGTGGTGGTGAGAGGTTGTCTGGATTGGGATTTGAGGTCAACAGCAGATCACAGTCTGGCTATTTACTGCCTGGGAGAAGACGCTTTAATTGAGCGGGATGATTTAGCATGCAAACTGCTGCCTGCTGCTGTGCTGCATGAATGCATGTATTGACGGAGATTGACTTGTTGGGTGTGGGACGATATGTAAAGTCTACTGTCTATTGTTGCTCTCTCACGGTCCGCTTGTCCTAAACACGAGGTTGCGTTATGACTGTGTCATGGTCACAAGGAAACACGTCTTTAAGGATCGATTCACAGAACACAAACTCACTCTTTCTCACCACCCTCTATTGGTTTGTTGCATGAAGATCATTTTGGCTTTTCATGCCCACGACTGACGTAATGTGGTTGTGACATTTCTGCATGGGTGATAATACATTGGAGATAAATTAGATTTTTAGTGCTCACGGTACTGACGGGGGGAGGGGGATTATGCTAATTTCAAGCTTCATATTTCACTGTGATACCTGTGGAGTAGCTTAGCATCATTTACAGTTAAAAAAACTCCTCATGTTTCTCACACTGGTGCTCTGTGCAGGCCGTCATACAGCCTCTGTCTGAAAGCTCTGTCCCTTTAAGAAACCCCGCCCATTCAAGCCCACTTTCTTCTGACTTTCTTCATACACAACGTACTTTGACCTACAGATTTGAAACTTCTCCCACGTTTAGTCTGAACATCCAACACTGTGACTGTTGTATCACTCTCACCTCACTGACTATAATGCTCTGATTTACTTACCTGCCATTTACTGTAACATCCACCGGGTGGTTATATCTTCATATACTGTATTTACTACTTTACTGCACTATCTTACACTATTATATCTACTGGTCACTAAGTATAGTATATCATATAGTGTGTTATATTGTAGTATTCTATATGTATATGTTCATAATGTACATTATTCTACTACACACTTTATACTGCACCTTATATTGTACCATATCATTAACCTTAGAGCTCATACCATACTGTATTACCTCATCCTGCATACCATGTCACTTCATCCCACAACTGTCACTTTAACTTGTCACTTTACTTTATCTTGTCACTTACTCCTAGCTGTATAACAGTTGTATATACCTTGTATTTTTATATGTATCCCTCGTATTTTTTATTTATCTATCTATTCTTATTCTATTTACACTGTATTCACTGACATGCTACGTTGTCTTGGTACTGCTGTAACACCTGAATTTCCCCCCTGGGGACCAATAAAGGATTATCTTATCTTATCTTAAAATGATATGTCTTAAAATGTGAAACAGCAGAATACCCCCTCTTTCTTTAAGGACCAACAACCCAGGTTGCCTTGAATAATCTGCAGACACTGCTGGCAGCAGTTTTCTTTGAAACCAATTCTGCAGAATTTAAACTTCAGTTTATGCAAAAAGAAGATTTTTTGTTGTTGTTTTGGACAGCTGAAGACGGGCAGGAAATGTAGACAACAAGTAAACAAGTTGGCTATTTTATATCTGTAGACTTTTTTATATTTATTTATTCTTGTTTATCATATATTTAATTGCACATATTTTATCTTACTCTGCATGACACAGCTCAGGGAGATGCTTCGCTGTTTCGTTGTTTTGCACAATATCAATAAAGACTTCAATTCTGCAGCTTGAATAAATGTATTGTAACGCTGGGTGTAAGTTGCTGTTTATGTTTGCTGTTGTTTTGCAGTCGTTTATTGAGGGAGCTGTCCACCGTAGTGGGGAACAGGCTGAGACGTAGAGGAGGGAAGAGGGAGTTATTGTGATAAAGTTACTTTTGAGGGGAGCTCGGGTTCTGAGAAGAAGAAGACGCATGAACCTCGGGTTAGCTGTTGCTGCGGCAAGGAAACAAATCATGAAATGTATTTTTGTGTCCGCTCCTGTCACTTTAAGAGCAAGTCACACTAAAAACAATCAGTTTGAGATTTGGGTGGCCTGTCTCTTCAGGGACAAATGTACGAACATATGAGGGCCACATTTTATCACATTAAATTGGTTCCTTATCCAATTCCTGTCATGTTGACGGCAGATGTTTAGTGCCACACTGCACATCTTCTAGCGGGACGTTTCTATTAACTTGTCCCGTTTAATAAAGCAGCACACTTGGATTATAATACAGTCGTACAAACTTTGCTGCAGTTCGCCTGACCTCCGATCTGCACCTGACATCCAGATTCAATTGCAATCAACCTGGGGAACACTTTTCACTCTGGCATTTCCATTATCTCAATCTATGTAAGGGGAAAGCATTAGACGCCATAGTGGACGCTCATAAATTGTACACCACACATACACTCCTGCATATAAATAGCTTGGAAATGGCTCGCAAAGCTATTGAACCACGCACTGAACCGCCATGCACTTCACACCCTCATACTAATGCACTTGGAGGGGAGAGGGTCCAATATGAGCGTGGAGGAACAGACGACTTAAAGGAACAATAAATGAAAGATAAATCAGGACTTTGATTTATGGGATGTTCCTCTTATGAAAGTGATTGTTAAGAAAAGGTCAGAGAAGTAAAATAAAGTGTAGACAGACTAAACAGCACAACTTAAGAGTAGTTGATTTGCTTCTACTTGATGATATGAATTAAACTCTGAATCGAGCAGCGCAGATGAACAGTTATGAGATAGTCACAGATAAGATGAGTCCTGCGAAGTCTCGGCTTAGACACGAGAGCTGTTGTCCTTTTTCCTGAGGCTTTGTGCTCCTTTTTTTTGCAGGGGAACAATGTGACATTTCCCCTCTGCCCAGTTTTTTCCCTGTTTTCACTGGACTATTTTATAGCAGGCTATAAAGATGAAATGTGGGGCCTCTTTCTGCAGCACCACTGTGGTGCCCTCTCGACTAAATCACCGCAGAGAAAACGCCAGCGACGGGACGAGAAGCGAGTGTGTAATCCCCTACTTCTTTGCCTCTCAACATCTGATACGTGCTTAGAGCCGTGTGTTAAAGTTAAGACATGCAGTGATTCCCAGCTTTGCATTATCCACCTGTGTATTGGCCTCAGCTCTCCTCTCATAAAACCACAATTTGCCTCGGGGTCAGACATGCAAAAAGCTGCCCCGGCTCTCCTTTTTAACCCCTCCTCCTGGTGTTCATTCTGCTTCCTCCCCCTTTTGTCTAAGAATTACCTCCTATTGTGAAGTTCTAGCCTGAGACGTCTGCAAAAATGTAGGCCTCTGATGCAAGACAAGCAGGCTGGGGAGATGAGAAGACGAGAAGAGGGCGTTGAAAATGTGGGAAACAGAATTTGCATTGCAAGATGCACATCATGTAAATAAAGACATTTGCAATCCAAATTAAGCCACGACGGGAGCCAACGCTGTGTGATCAAACAAACACTACACATCTCTCGCAGTCCTCGCAGTGGGATAACCCTTTTCCTCTGCAGGCACGTACATGCCCGCAACATGTGCACACAACAACACGCACACACATGGGTGGACGCATGCTCAAATACTTGACCCTGTGCAGACATGCCATAAATACCATCCCTCATCTTTTCACAATGAAGTGGCCACTTTTGTCCCCATGGCGTTGCTGAAGGGTGACTCTCTACAAGGAGGGTGTCTGAGAGAGACTGAGAGGAGCTGTAGCTGCAGCCCTAAGTGACAGAAATCCCTCTGTCAGGAAGAAACAAAGCTATGAGCTGTCAGTGAGCTGGAAAAGCTGCTAACTGCATTTGTGGAGAAATCCAAACATTGGATATGTCCATTTTGAGTCGCTTGTTGAACACAATACATTCCTAATGTGCGGGGAAAGCCTTCCTCGATCATCTGCCTGCATCCTCCTCATAAATCTTCCAAATTCCCATCCAGTTGGAGTAAAAACAAATCTGTCCAGTGCCACTTCAAAGCATTGCTGCGTTATGAGTTTACAACCATGACTTAGGGAAATGTTTTAGAGGCTTTGGGCCGAGGAGGAGGAGGAGGAGGAGGAAGAGGGGGAGGAGGAGGAGGGGGTGTTCTGTTTCTTATGGATTGGCGATCTGGGCCAAGCCACTGTCCTCAACATCTCTGTGAATTTGAACTGGCTCAGGAAAAGCAGATACACAAGTTAGACAGCCATGCACACAACACTGGGAGCCGTGCTTGGAGTTTGCCTGAAGGATAAAAAGGGTTTTCCAGACACCCAAAGCCACCGTGTCCCCTCACATTCCAGGGATGAGGGATGGAGATTTGCTTACACAAACTCTTCATGCACGTTTGCATCCTCACAATGACGGGGCTAAACGTTCGGTTCGGGTACCACCCATTAAATATTCAGACGCGAATGTCTGAGCAGGTCCCCTGAGCGCAAACCCTCTGCAAAACACCAACGACCTGCTTCTAAATTATTAACTGAGTCAAACGCTTTGTGTAGGAAGTTCAAAGCTCCGTCAAATATCAGTCTGTCTCAGAAGGATGAGTTCTAACGGTGCGACTCAGAGAACTTTTACATCAATGACACAAACTGTAGTTCTTATAAACAAACAATAAAAAGATTGTCTGCCTTCACTATGAGCCACTGCTCAGGATTCTGCAGTAAATCTGCTGAAGTTCCAGCCTGAAAGAAGATTGCTTTACAATAAAAAACAAGATGGAGCAGTTGTTAATCTTCCAGCGCAGAGAGAGCTAACGCCTCCTTGATGGCTCGGTGGTGAGATGAGTGAAAAGCTTGCAGAATCATTCCCTGTAGCTCTGTCTGTCGCACTCGTAAACAAATGGACCTGGAGCAAAAGCAGGTGAGGCCTTTATATCAGTAACGGCTCGTTCTATAAGTACAATATTTACGAGGCAAACAAGAGTGTGACCTCTGAATAAAAGCATATGATGCTACATTTCCAAGATATTTTCTGTCAGTGCCTCAGCTGATGGGCTCCATATGCTCCACTGCACCAAACAGTTTAGCGGTGGATTACAAAGGATTTAAATAGGACAAATAGTCCAGTAATGTTTTCCTGAGAGGATACAGAGAATTGCTGACAGGAGGTTGTTTTATAGAGTGTAGGATTTTCAAAGGCTTTCTGTAAATAAATTAACCACTAAATTGCCATTTCGATTGCAATCACTTCACACAAGTCGACAAGTTTTAAAACCCCTTTTCCCAACATAGGGGTCAGTGTAGCTTAAAGGGGACATGTTTTAGCTATGCAAGCAATTGTTTTGTTTTTGAATCACGTTGGTGAAGTTTGTTTCGTTATAAAAATTGTATGCACATTTTAATTTAATTATTTTTCGGAGCCTCTCCTTCCTCCTGAAACGAACAAGCCGTTTTGCAAAGGTTAGACCTTAGCCACGATTGGCTTGGAGTGACCGCGTAGCCCCTCCGGCCGCGCTGCACTGTCACTCCAAAGTTGTAGAAAACATGGCTGCTCTAGGGTCAGTTATTAGCTCGTACATATAAAGGGTAGGCTTTATATGTACGAGCCAGAATCGCCAGGAGGTATCAGAATGGTGAGTTGAAATCTCGACAACAACTTGACTACAAGTTCGTGCAAGAAGGCAGCCGGAGGTGAATGACGGTGAATGACGTTTGGTCGATTTCAGCAGCTGTTCTGAACGGCTCATTTCATAGGCTACCTTTTTAAAAATGTGATTCTGGAAAAACACTTTTTCACTGTGAGCAAAAAACACCCAAACGTTCGAAACCCTGCAACATATGAGAATATCCATTTAAAAGACACGGCCTCTTTAAAGGAAAAGTTCAATGTTTTGAGTAGTATGCTAATTTGTCCTAATTTGTTTGTACTTAGTAAAAACTTAAAATCACATTTAATGAGGGGGTCAATTAATGTTAATATTACTAAGAGTTCCAGTTAGGTATATATGTTACCTCTGGACAGGGCCAGGTGACTGCTCTGTTTCCAGCTTTTGTGCTACGCTAAGAAAGCTAGCTCATGGCAGCTTCATATTGCGCACAGGCATAAGCGTGGTATCAATCTACTAACCAAAACTCCTGACAGCAGTAAGTCTATTTCCCCAAAATGTAGAAATTTCCTTAATAAAATTACGAGATGAATCAGAGGGATCATGAAATGATTAGTGGAACATGAAAGAAAAGCATATTTCAGCCTCGTGAAACCATGTTTCTCATGAGTTCTCTGACACATATGAGACTGTTTTCTCGGGAAATACTGGATGGTTTAAATCAAGGAGCCTACTAATCGTAAGATCGAATGTCAAAGTGTCCTAGGGCATACTGAAGTGAAATGCTTGTGTGTGTGTGTGTGTGTGTGTCTGTGTGAGAGAGAGAGAGAGAGAGAGAGAGGGGTAAATAGCATGTAGTGTAAAGTACTTTGATGGGTTGAAGTCTCTTTATAAACGCAGGCAATGTATTTTAAAATACAAAATGTCGGCACAACTTTACATTAACCTCTGCTGTCGAGGTTAATTATTTGCCCCGTATTTGATACCATAAACAGTGATGAGGCTGAAATGTATTCAAATGTATTTAGCTGATTTATATGGCAATAAAAAAATCAATATGCCCTTTAACCTATCACCTACAGACGATGCATTCGTTCTATCTCCTCAACCCTGCATCCCAGGATTCTGTCCTATGTATAAGCTGCTATAGTAACCGTTAAAAATCGTCTTTTCTCAAGAAAAGAGGCTCACCTGCAGTAGTTGTGTCTGCCCAAACCCCCCTCTCCATTGGGGTATTTGAGGGTGTTGTAAGGGTGCTGGAAGGTCTCGTTCCAGAAGAGGCAGGGTTTACCGCCATGCAGGCTGGTCTGGTTCTGGAAGCCCCTGTAGTCCTCTCCGTTTGCAGTGTAACACTCTGAAAAAAGAGAAATAACATGGAGAAGGTGAGAGACTTTACTTGTGTGTGCGTTATTGGATCAGACGTCCACTAGGTGGAAAACAAAAGCTTGGCGAGAGCTTCCAAACAGGCCGCCGCACATGTGACCTGCTTTATGGAGAATCTGGATTCAGTGAAACACTCTCGTGCTGTTAAGATGTTGTAATGCGTTTGGAATGACCGTAGACGAGTTTGGAATAATTGTGCTCCTTGCCCAGGCTCTACTCACAGCAGCTCTGGCCAAGCGTGTTAAAGCGAGATCAATCACGGTATTGTTTCAATTAATGTCAGCGCGGGAGCGAACCAAAAAAATTGCCCCACAGATATACAACAAAAGCAAACATGGCTTGAATTTCCAGGAAGTGTATGACAACCATATGGCAGCGTCAGAGAGAGGGGGTGAGAAAGAGAGAGAGACGGGTTCCCAAGGAGAAACAATGGCGGGTGGAAGGCTTTTCTTCCCTGAGAGAGGGAGTTCAAATAAACAATGGCTGATGGGAGCGCGATGGGCCCTCACCGCTCATCATTTCAGAGCCTCGGGGGGCTTCAGTCAAGGGAGTTTTAACAGCTCCAACTGAATACCTCTTATGATTGCATTACCATGGAAAAAATCTATTTATCATGTGAATGTTATGATTAGTCATTCTGCAGGTGCTCATAACTATGACTATTGACGGAGCAGGATACGTCTTCAGAGTAACCGGCAGAGACAAAAACAGGTTCTTCAACATGTGACAGTAAAACCCAACGTTTTTATGATATTTCAGTTTTTTACAGAGGTGTAAGGAGAACTGAAATATTCTTGTCAAGTAGTCGTACTGTTCTAAGCTTAATCCAAAAGGCAACTGGACTTGGTGGAAGTTCTTGAAGCCTTAAAGGCTAAGCTAGAGGCATATATTTCTAGCTCCGTCCAGCACTCAGTTTAGAACTGAAGAAGCCTTTCGGATGAGAGGTGAAACGTCCTCAAGAAAGTCCAGTTGCCTTTTGGATTAAGCTTAGAATTACCACGACCGGGATGACCGAGAACCTTCACAGACAACTGCCACTTGACTCAAAGTGTAAAAAATGATTCAGGTAAAAGTAAAAAGTATCTCACTTAAAAAGTACTTTGAGTAAAAGTTACTAGTTCCCACCCCGCTGATTTTTATAATAAACAAGATTTACCAAGGCTACCTTACACATGCATCCTATGCAATGAACTGAAAAGGAAGAGAGGGAATGGTTTTTGTAGTTAGAGTAACAGTTGTTCCAACTAATGCCTAAAATGGCTTCATAAAGTAGGTTATGAATGCTTACTGTGTAATCTGTCGCCCCCAGCTCCCAGTTATAATTCAAATGAAACTTTGTTATTGTGATAGAAAATTTCCTGAACCCTGAAACTGTTGTTTAACCTAGAATAATTCTGTGTCAGCACTGCATGCTGTTTGCATATGGGAAAAACAAGTCTAAAAGTCCCGATCAATTCAGATGTCTGCATGCGAACTGGCTAAACAAACATAAAATGCAGGAGAAACAGGGACAAGGCCGCCATATGTAAATAGCATTTGTGTGTCTGTCTGGTCTACTTGCCAAGAGACCATGAGTTTGCATTTCCTTTCGCACATTCATTCTAATAAATTACTTAAATCTTGATAAGCCGGAAATTCAAACAATTTCCGTCACAGTTATTTCAAACCTGGGCTTTTGTTTACATGTCTTGGTGTCAAAATGACGAGAGGTGGACCTTTTGTCACAGAGTAAGATCCGTTGTTTAACCAGATAGAGCAGTTATATCGCTCTCTTCATAGCCACCAGACTCCATTGACAAAAACAGTAATTTTACTTTGCAGAACACAGGAGTTGCTGATGGTCCACCGCTGCCTCCATCGGTTACTTAGTTTGTGTTATTGTGTGGTGTTTTAAAGGGTTAGTTTGGTTCTGAACTAACGTGTGTTACGATGTGTAACAACAGCAGTAGAACAGTAAGTCCAATGTTCTGCGGGCTAAAATTTCTGTTGTTGTTAATGGAGTCTGGTGGCTTTGGAGAGAGCGATCTATCTGCATTTTCTGGTGACATAGAAAACGTCCTTCAGTCCGTGTCAAAGGTGGTGTTTCCTCCGAACTCTCTTCTGTCCAGTACATTGTTCACTAATGTTACGCGTCGGGCCTGGGTAGTTGCAGCCCAGCTCCCATTCTTCTCTTTGGGCTCAGTGAAAATCAACCGGCACTGTCGCAATGCATTACACTTTGATCTGATTGGCCTGTTTTTGATGCGATGTATTTGATTGGAGTCTGGTCCAATTCAGTTTTCCTTTCCAGCTCGCAATATCCGTAGATAAATATTTCACTCAGTAACGGATCAATTACAGTAACGTACTTCATTACTTCCACCTCTGTTTTTTTTGTTCATTTATTGACATGTTGTTGAGCCACATTTTATTCCAAGTATTCTTCGACGAAACGCTGAATTTTGTGCACAATGATAAAAACTTTAAGCTGTTGCTTAACACAATGACGATGTAAGACGTTATAAGCTGTGAGTCTCACGTCATCCTCCAAGCTTGTTCAGGCTCACTGGCATAATCTGACGTCGTGTTTGGGTCTTGGTCAAAGTTCATGACCTTCATCTGTGTGTTTCTGCAGGCTGGGCCTCACTCACTACTGTGCTGAACTTTATGACTTTATTCACTGACTGTGGTGAAACTGTTTTACACTTCATGGATTAAATACGTTTGGTTTTCCCTCTGATGTCCTCCGGCTGCTCCGCCTGGACTTTCTTTCCAAGATTCCTGATGGACAGGTTGTTTGCTCGTAACTGATAGCCAGTTAGCTTAGTTAGTGCCAGGACCGGAAGCTCGGAGCACCCGGGGAGTGAGAGTGTTTACATTGCTATCACAGGAGCTGTGGACTGCCAGGAGGAGGAGGTTTTCAAGCACCGGTGGAAGAGGAGCTAGAGGGGAACGTTTGTCTCGAAGTGAGCACCTGAGTTGGGCGAGCGGAAAACAGAACTGCACTCCGCCGTCTCCCTGTGAACACAGGCGAAATGGAATACAATAACTAGGTGATTTTCTCTCTGCTCATGCAGCGGTTAAGGCAGGATGCCAGGAGACGAACCTCGGTTCTGTCAAAATCCTCCACCTCTTTAATGCAACAGTAATTACACGCTACATGGCGATATGCATGGTAATTGATTCCGACCGACTGCTAACCGCGACCCCATCATCTGTATCATAAACATATTAACTTTACAAGTTTTTAAAAAGCTCAAATAACACATGGTATCGTTAACTTACCAGCTTTTCTAAATGTCAAGCCGGAGCACATGGAAGTCTTACAACAAGTTCACATCATGCCTGTCACTCAAACAAGAAAGAAAAGTGGCTTGTTTGGCTCGTCTCCATGGGATCCTACTATGTACGCGGCTGGCCAGTGACCGGCCTCTTTCATTGAGTCGAGCTGTCTGAGCTGAGTATGAGCTAATGCATTGCAATATGACAGTCATTATACCCCTCGGTGAGCCAGCTGTGCTGCAGGGCTCTCTCTCTTTTTCTCTGTCGAGTCCAGTGGACCAAACTTCCTCTCTCCCTCTCTTCTCCTCCAGTCCGTTCTCCTCTACTGCTTTTGACATTTCTGTTATCTCCCTTTCAATTCGTATACAGGCAACGTTTCTTTGGGAATCTCTGTACGGCCTAAAAAGAAGAAATACACGTTTTTTAAAGTTTGATAATAAGCTTTCCAAACTTCCTTCCTGCCATGCTTTGAAATATTTACAGCTGTAAGCTTGCATGCAAACGAGCAATCCAGCCTCTTGCATGAACCACAAAAGCACTGCTAGCACCTTATTTAGAGTAAATCAGAGGCCGCCACTGTTCTCAGTGTCTCGGCCAAAGTCGCTTTTAATTAAAGTTGTTTCGGTTGCAATGTTCAGTCAAGCTTATCAGCCATTCATCGTAAGGCTGACAGGAGTTCAGCAGCAGCAAGGAGCTGCAGGGTGTCAGGTTCCTGCAATTATGATGCCACTCTTTTGTCTGTTTACGGCTCCCCTCTCTCTTAGCAAATTAATACTGCCTCGGCATGCGAGGATATCAACCGCTGGATCGTAAATCCACTCGAGAGCGGTTGATGCAGAACACGACTCCATAAAGTTAGAAAAACAGCTTAATGGTGTTACAACAGGGGTCATGCTCTTGCTACCCCGACAGGAGGGAGTGATGAGCGGGGTGGAGGAAACAAGTCATCGTCAGGCAGACGCTCAGAGGACAGGCGGGAAAAAAATGTACATTTGGAGTTTTCTAAAGACATTTATTCCTTTTTTTTGGCCCTTTTGCCTTTATTTATAGGACAGCTGAAGAGAGATAGGAAACATGGGGAAAGGGAGTCGGGAAGGACATGCAGCAAAGGGCAGAGGGCGGGAGTCGAACCTACGGCTGCTGCGTCAAGGACTGTAGCCTCTGTGTATGGAGAGCCTGCTCTACCCACTGAGCTAAACCAGCACCACAAGAAACATTTATCTCTGAAATAAAAGTGCTTAATTCAGTGTTTTTACCAGTTTAAAGTATCAGGTGAGGGGGCTGCACATGAACATGCACCCCGAGCAGTAGGGGGATTTGGTGCCTTGCTCAAGGGCACTTGAGGAACTGACACCTCTCCAGCTACCAGCCCCAACTCCATACTTGATCTGTACCAGGACTTGTACCGGCCACCCTCCGGTTCCCAAGTCAAGTCCCTACAGACTGAGCTACTGTCTACCCTAATAAGCTAATGGCATCTAAGCTAACAGCCCCTCCTACAACCTGCAACCAACCAATCCTGCGTCTGTCGAAGAGCGTGAGACAGAGACGGGAAATGCCGGTCCACTCTGCATCTTCCAGCCTGCTCATTTCAATAATCGATTTACAGGGGGCAGCGTTTGTGTCAGCTTCCCTGGTAGAGTTCAGCAACATGATGGTATTTGGATCTGCATTGTACAATATGACATGCAGTTGGAAGACAGGGATGATGTATTTACATTCTGCATGCCGCTAGCGACTGCAACAGAAAGACAGAGCAGGAAAACACTGCTATTGAGAGTTTGGCAGCGGCACAAGCACAATCATGAGTCACTGCTCCCCAAAAGCAATCAGGACTGTTACAGTCAGAGAGGATAACATCAGGCAGGCACAGGGCAGCCGACTGCATCCCCAATGAGCTCACGTCCTTCAAATATCTTCTCCCTCTCAAAAGAGTGGGTATTAAAATGAGTGAACTTGGCTGCATGCAGCGCTGCTCAACACACTGTATCAAAAAGAAAGAGCCAAATGACTTTGTAAATGTCTCCTCTTCTCCTTCAGGAAACTTTACTGCAGTTTCTGGATGAAGGAGAGCTTGTCTGCACATGGTCCGCTTGGAAACGAGCTGCTGCTGGCAATCATTCCGCCCTGCTGCGGCCAAGTTAGCTTTCCAGGACGAGATGGTAAATATGGCAGCGTATTGCCACCGCGAGGGAGACGAGGGGGGTGTTCCATGTGGTTTCAGGGCGCCATTTGCTTGTGGTGGGAATGGGAAGTAGCCGATCTGCAAGGACTCAGAGATAAGTGAGGCCATCGTAAAGATGAATGGTCCATTTAAAAGCCCTGCGGATGGCCACACATCTATCAAGCTTAAGAGAAAAGACCAATTTTAAATTGAAGCGGTGAGGATATGAGCATTTTCTCCTTGTCCTGGAGAAAATGAAGAGCTTCCCTGCTGATTGGACCGTCACCACTTAAGGCCCCCTCCACTCCGAAACACACCCAGCCCCCACCTCACACCCCTTTCCTTGTCACCAAGCAACTGTTGCGCTCTCGTCACACGGGTCTGCGCTTTCTTGTGGTTTCATCATGGGCCGTGATGAGAAACAGAACCACCACCGCATGAAAGACGGGGGAGAAGGGCGGGGGCGGGGGGGGGGGGAGCCTCCAATAAAATACACGCAGATCTACAAATAGAAAAAGTCCGGGAAAGAGAAGAAGAAGATGAAGACTCGCCCTTGACCAAGCCCTGCGCTCACAGAATCCCGCACCACCCCAGCGACGAGAGAGAGAGAAAGAGAAACAGCAGAGGATCGCTGGGAGAGAGCTAATCGCCCTGTTATTATATTTGTTGGGATTTGCGGCTAATGACTTCCACATTGCAACTTCAAATGCACTTGATGCACCGTAAAGAGGGGGGAGAGAGAAAGAAAAGAGTGAGGGGTTTCGGTCACGTGATCGCAGGAACACAAACAAACCAGGTTACAAACAAATGGTTTCCCTGCAACAAGAAACACACAAGAGCACTTATTTGTTGTGTTTGCTACGAGGGATGAAAAGCAGCGATAATTACAGACGACTGCTTCCTCACAGAGGCTGACATAAAGAGCTTCCTTCCATCTTTATTATATGCTTCAAGCTCTGGGGACTGCACAACAGGCTTAGTGCATGAGCAATATTTCCACTATGATGAAATTATACAGAATGAGTCTAGGATAGAAACATGCGTGTGCAGTGTGGTGCAGAAGAACTCGGCGCTAAAAAGCTGAGTTCACACAAGAGTTAAGGGACCTTCCTTAACCTGCAAACAAAGATGGCGGAAATGTCAGATTAATACACAACCTGCCACAGTATGTTTCCTCTGCACAGCGTCCTGGTAGCCATTAGCTTTGTGGGGCTCATTAGTGTCAGTGTCGTAAGAACAGAGGCCAGGGACGGGCCAAACCAGGCCAGATGTAGCAGGTTAAAGATTTCTTTTCAGGGAGGGGGGACAGCTGGTTGCAACACAAGTCTGGTTCCCGTTTTCCCCAGCAGCATCTATTTCCACATCGAAACCACATCAGACTGCAGGACGACTGCTTCACATTTATCACGCAGGTTTCACAGATAACCACAGATTCAATGAGACCCTTTTAACGTCGGGTGTTGCTGAGGAGAGCGAGGCTGGGTGCAGCTCTTACACTCTCCTGCCCTCGTGTGCGAGGGTCAATGAAAGTGCACAAAAAAGGCTGAGAAAAGACGCCTCTAACTCCTTAAATCTGCGCACAATGACTTCTCAATGTGATTTAACAGTCCTTCTTTTCCTTTCATGCTTTTGTCACAGGTTGTAGCCCCAGATAACCAGGCCATAAACCAAGACCTCATTCAGTCCCAAAATAGCCTCCATTACCACCATTCTTCCTGAAAAACCCTGCGCCGCACCACCTCCCGAGTTCACTACCACAGTAGCCACAGACCCAAAGGACTCCCTGCCAAAGCTGCTGGGTAGCACCTATAAAACATGGCCCCATCTCAGTCGAGTGCGGCCCCTATTATTTAGCTCCGTAATGGAAAGAGTCTAATCTGCTGGAGCCAGCAGTGGGCTACACGTGCTGCCAAAAAAAACCCTTCTTTTTGAAGTTGCTTGTCACAAAAATGGAAAGGATAAAAAGCTTTTAAACCGCATGCTGCTTTCTGGCCCTGAATCCAAAAGTGTCATACGGATAGGTTCGGGAAAAATCAATCAGGAAACCTACAGACACGGATAAAACATCCATCTTTGTAGGATTCTTAGTGGTCGGGATGATATCTGAAAAAACACAGCACCGACGAGCCAAGGGTGGTTTTGGCTCTGTGAGTGGACAAGGATGGAACGAGGTGGGACGATTTGGAGTTTAGCTTGGCAGACGTTCAGGGAGTGACTGATGGGCTGCAGACTCTGACGATGACGTAAAGGACATCCAGGGACTTGGTGAAACCCTGGGGGAAAAAAGCAGCTGGCAAAATGACAACATCAGGGACCCGCCAGCCGGCCCGACATGAGGGCGGATGAGGTGTCGCATTCAATTACCTCCCTCTGGAACATCCTCACTGTTTCCTCAAGTCAAGATCAACATCAAGAGGCCGTGCTTTCAAACATCATCCAGAGCCTCTTCAATACTAAGTGTCCTTGTTTTGAGTAGTGATTCACACAAACATCCACACTGTGGCACAATAAGAAGATTACGCATACAGAAGGGAAAATCTCCTGCATGCTCAACACATGCCATTGAACCTGCTCGCAACCAACTCTGACACCAGAGAAAACAAGGCTTTTGCCTCCGGGGGGGAGAGCAAGGAGAGTGAGGGTACAGGAATAGAGGAGCCAAGTTCGGTTCAGAGATTTCAAAAGGTGCACAATTAGTGAGTCTGGGATCGATCCATCCTAAATTGAAGCAAACTGCAAATTAGAGCCGAGCTCTGGGACTGAGGGAGGATCGGGGCGAGACTGAGCGATGGTAGGGGAAGCAAAAATAAGCACAAAAGAAGGAAGAGAGGCAAACAGAGTGAGTCAGGGTGTGACAAAGACCATTTTTATGATCCCGCGGAGTGTTAACCCAGGCTCTAATTTTCTCCATCTTGTGCATAGCAGCGATGAATGAACACTGGGTTTATGTTACATTTCCACATTTGTTATTGACGGGGCCGACAAAGACCAGGCTTGCGAAATTAACAGCGAACACTGAGCTTGCGTCTCCAAGGTCTGAGTTTGGAGGTACTAAAGTTGTTCCAGAGGAGCTCTGTGACGCAGCTGCACACTGGGGCCCTTAACCAGCAAACAAACAACCGATGCAGGGCTCAAGAGAGAGAAAATATGTCCTGCTAATGCGTGTCTTCTGTGAAGAAAAAAACATAGCCCACATATGGGTTCCTCATCGCATGCAGGCTTTGATAAGCAGAGGATCTCTGCCTTGTGATACAACTCATGATGGCACATTGTTACTAATGGCCTGGCGTGCCTCACATGGGGGTGTTTTAAGCCCGCGCTCTTCTTCTTTGTTTTTCCTGTAAACGGGTGGTAAAATGATCTCTCAGTCTGCTTGCCCTGATATACATAAGCGGTGACAAAACATGCATTAATCTGACTCCTGCCCACGTCGTTCCCGCTTTTTCCCCCCTTCTAGCCCCCTCATCATACCCACACTCCCCCCGCCCAGATGCTTTTACAGCAAGAATGAAAGGGAGCAATTTTCATCAGTAGAGCAGCCGCAGTACTTTAGGATGGATCCGACGTGGAGGACACACACACACACACATCCGCGTGCACACAGGCTCCTTTGTTCCCCGGGTGGTAAGGGCAGTGTCATTGCGGTAATGCCATTCTCACCCACTCATCACTGCGCTGTAGATATCAACCGCTGTGCGTGAGCGTGCGTGAGCTTACATGTGAGTGTCTGTCAGTTCCCTTACTCCTCTCCTCACAATGGGCCGGCCTCTCAAAGGCAGTAATCAATTTGCGGTGAGATTATGTAAGCGGCGCGGCCACTAAGGCTTCTGCTCGCCTCTGTCGCGGGGTAATTTCCGTGTTTCATTGTGCTCCAGTGATAATATTTTGATTCATTCACAGTGATGGACCTCAGATCCAAACACAGGCCCTCTGCAATCTACGAAAAGCTACTTTACGCCACTAACATGAGAGCTAGATAGCACCTCAAAGAAAGGTGAAGCATGAAAGAAGAGGAGGGTTGTCACTGAACACACCTGTTTTCGATCGTCCTGTTTGTGCTCAGGTTAGCTGGTATCTGAGGAATGTAAATTACATGTGGTTTGGTTTGGACTGAAGCTCTGTCAGTGCTGTTGCAGGGGATTGTGTGCAACCATTACAGAGCCCCCCTCGCCACTCCCCACACACCACCTCCTCTCTCCTCTCTCTCAGAGCTCCTGAGTGATTACAGGGTCCAGGAGAAGATGAGGTCTGACTTGGATAAATAAAGGTCTCGGGTCGAGGAGAGGGTTGTGACCTGCACAGCTAATGCAAGAAAAAAATCACACACACAATGCGGCAAGCGCACCGCTTCTCAGACACCATCATTAAGCCAGAATGAAACCTCTCTTTCTTTTTCTGAGTGAATCACTGAAATACAAAAAGCGTATGAGTCATTGTTTAAAGCAGCAGAGATATGTTATGACATTAGTGTCAAAACTCGCGCAAAAAAATCACTTACGCGCAAAACAGTATCCGCGAGCGGAAAACTGATCGGCGAGCGCACAGGATAATATCTGCGAGCGGAAAACGTCACCGTGAGAGAGCATTTGTGCTCAGTGCACACAAATGCGGTCTCGCGAGCACGGGGCTCGACCATCTCTACACGCTCGGGACTGCTCAACACGCACTCGGTTGCAGAGTCTACGCTCGCTCGACAAAACTTGTGACACTTTGGGGGAGGGGATTGAGCAGACAGTGGCTGATGCCTCGGCTAATTTGATTGGACTATGACCCTTGATTGGCTGTTTAGTTTGACCTATCCGGTTGTTGTTAAGGTGTGACGTCACACTTCCACATTAAACCGTAAACGTGTTTGTTAACACAGATAGTAAAACAGATAACCTACGAGGCGAAACAACGTTCGGCCTTTACCGGTGGATGCTACCCTAAGCTAACCTTAGCTTAAAAGCAGAGGAATGGTCGGCAACCAAAACATGAAGAAGTAGGTTCACAGCTTTTTATACAGTCTATGATTTACAGCAATAAAGATCTTCAGAGAGACTTTCAGCCTTATCAGGAGTGAGTTATCTTATCAATCGGACCGGAGAGGCTACAGGTTGCTGTTCTAATCCAGGAAGAGCACATCGGATAATCTTTATGCACCGTGTCAGACTGAGATCGGTTGATTAAACGAGTCTAGTCAGATATACTCCCACATTTTAGGATGGATGGAAGTCAAAATCAAACAGCAATGGTAAGAATATCATTTTAAGGACATGAATGTTATGTCAGTTGACTGAACACTTCACATGTACAAGTCAACAGTCAACGATCAGTTTTCCACGACGAAGATGAGACGATGATGAGCTAAAAATAGATCTTTGATAATAAAAACTCTGACGACACAAATGTTTTGTTTTCGTTGACTAGACGAGGCGGGACTAAATTGTTAGTGGTGCGCTGTCGGACATTTAAAATACATGATATTTTAAAGCGTCAAGCACCAGTTAGAGATAACGGGTATCACGAAGGTGGTTGTGAACTTCCTCTGTTAACTTTCTGTTTCAGGCTCTGAGCGCGCTCACAGAAAAAGGAGCGTTTTACGCGTCATCTGATGCTTCTTCTGCACAGAAAGGAGCCATCATCTGTGTCTGCGTCAGTCGACTTAAACTATAAAGCGTAAAAATGGCTAAAATGTGACTTAAACTAATAAACATTGTCGTCTGAAGACTAAATCAGCTGCCTAAAATTAACACTGGTCGTTTGCAGCTGTTTGGAGGAAAGAACATTTTGTTCCTCAGTTTTGACTTCATGTTGTGGAGATCAGGAGCCAGACATGACTCCAAAAAGTAATCAGGCTGTTTCATCAAAGAG
Source organism: Semicossyphus pulcher (assembly GCF_022749685.1). Lineage (NCBI taxonomy): Eukaryota > Metazoa > Chordata > Actinopteri > Labriformes > Labridae > Semicossyphus > Semicossyphus pulcher. The sequence goes on along the minus strand of NW_027211737.1, from coordinate 7,041,215 downwards.
CTGATGAAAAACGTCTCTTTTTACAGGCCCCATTAGCATAGAGTGCTAACTGGCTGTATATTACACTATCTTTATTATATTACATATCCATGTAATATAACAGGCAACTAGTCCATTAATATGGTTGATGTTGACTCCTTTTATCATTGCAGGTGATTTTCATTGTAAAAATAAAAATATGAAAATAGTGAAAATTTCCTTGAGTCCGGGGAATCAACTTCAGAAGTCTGTTTTTGTGCGTCCAACATTTAAGAAATAGATCTTCACGTCCGGAGCCGATCGGATCATCTCGGGATGATTCGAATGCATTGGTGTTTCCAAACGTCCTATCCTTGAACGAGGAGCTCCAAAAGCTTGTTAAAGACATGATACAGCTGTAACATTAAAGTAGCAATATCGAAGATCTCAGGTCTGTTCTCTTTGGCGACACCGATGGTAAAAGGCGGTAACTGCAGCCTCTCTCTAACAGAGCAACGTCCTCAGTGACTCTCTTGCCTGTTTGTCTTCGCCTGAACCCGTATTTGTTTCCTTTTCTTTGGATTTGCATGGGTTTATGAACCTCCATCATCTGTAGTCATCAATCTTTCTTTGTTTGTTAGGGGATAGTAACAGTTTTACTGCAACTCAGCAGAGATTGGAGAAAAAATGACACTATTTTCGCCGACCATCTCTGACAGACCAACCACTGTCGGTTGATAGATTGTGCTCGTGATTGTTTTTGGGAATACTGACCTTACAAGCAGTTCATCAAAACAAAGAACACTGCTCGCACTCGTTCACCCTTGTGTCAACTCATTGGGCAAATATAGAGACCTTACAGACGTTGTTTCTGATTTATATACTGTCAATCGACGATTAATCAATCGTTTCATGTCTGCTGAGACAAAACTAGAAAATAATAATGCAAAGAAAGACGTCAATCAATCTGTCAGGATGTTCTGAATAATCCAACCATCAGGAATCCTGAGCTTTAGAAGCAGCTCTGAAGCCCCTCTTCAGAGTTTAACCAACATGGCCACTGGAGACTGGGCTTAAATCGATCAAACGCCTGAGTGAGGCTTAGAGCCGCGTGCTGCTGTATTTTATCTCTTTTAGTAGTAGACAGCGATCAGTAAAAGTTTATCCAACTTTAGCTCTGGAGGATGAACAGGCCCAATGTGTGTAGAGCACCAACACACTCCCATCTGCATCCAATAAGTCTCCAGCGGGCTTGCAGAGAGTGGCAAACACATCAAACACATTTGCTTTGTCTATCTTTGTTAACTACGGATGGAGGCATCGGTCTGTTCTCTCCGCATTCTTTGGCATGTTTAGATTTTTGTTACACTTTTAATCCGTGTAGATTGTGGCGAAAATCTCCTCCGCGTCAAAACAATTTGTCTCAATGTCTACAGTAAATTGCCTCATGCTTGTTGTTTGTTTAGAACAATCCGCAATCACATTCATTTCAATTTGTGGATTGTACTCTACGATTTCCTAACAAGCTCAGATCTTTCTCTCTCAATTATCTTGCCTGAGTGACCTGGTCAGAGCATGAGCAGAGGACATTTTCCAGTGTATCAAATCACAAAAGGTTGTCCGATAAACCGCAGCAGAGTGCACTTCCAAGGACACAATAACAACAGCACAATGGGCTGCTGCAGTGGGGACCACAGCGCTCAACAGTCAGACCCCTTTTAACCAAGCACGTCTCTAGTTCCTGATCTTGATTGTGAAAGCGATCCCTTTTCACTGTGGTTTGTGCGGCTGTGGGAAGAGCAGCAGTACTGGGAACCAGATGGCTGTGGTAAAAGACAGGGGGCATCCCACCGACCTCTCTAACAGGGGATCCATTACGGAGGATCTATTGAGAACCAGCAGATTCTGTTTCATGGCAGCGTCCGAGTGTGACCACCCCTTGGTTGGCGTTGGTCGAGGGCTGGTGCCACGTAGGCTGCTGAAGACCCAACCCTTTTTGTGTTCACCTCAGGGAGCTGCATTCACCTACGATGCAGGGCAGACTGCTAAACCAGGGCCTCTTGGCGACTTGGGTTTCACCCCTTTTGAGTTCAAGCCTCTTTCAAAGGGCCTTGCTTTGCAAAGGGATATCACTGGCTCCGCAGCTTAAGGGACAATGGTTGTTTGTGAAATCGGTTGAATGAGATGTTCCTGTGCATTTTAAACTGTTGAAATTCAGTCAGTTATCACTGTGGTATAGCAGTTTAAAAGGCATTTATTCTCATATTCATGTGAAACCCTTCTGCGCTCTCTGATTGACGGCACATTTCCCCGTCATGCCTTCTTAGCTCAGCCCGCGACTGGCTTTGTTCCTTTATTTGCTGTCCACTTAGCTACGTCTGCTCCCTTCACTTGTCCAAATGTTTGCTCTGTCCACTTAGCCATGTCCACTTGCTCGGCCTTGTCAAATCCGTGCTGTCGGTGGGCGTTTCCTGCAAAGAGGAAAGGCGACAATTTGCCTTTTTGGCCACAAACTGCTGCAGCTGGACACTAACCAGACCCCGGGGCTCAGCGGAGAAATTACTCTCCATTTATTTAAAGTGGTTGCCATTACTCTACCGCAGTAGAGCACAGACCTCAGTGGCCCTGACCCAAACAAAACTAAAGTATAAAAAGAACTAGGTTCGCCGGACAGGTCATGTCTCACACAGTAGCAATTCAATATCCTCCCGTTATGTTCTTGGTTACGCTTCTAAAAACTCTGAAATGCATGTGACACCACAAAAATACATGGTTGCTTTGAAAGTCAGCCCGCGGAGATTTCTGCAAAAACACCCAAACCAATCACTGGCGAGATGTTTGGAACATGTTACACATGTTTGAATCAAAGCAAGAAAAACAGCTAATTTACCTCAATCATACTATGTCAAAGGCTTTATTAATAGTATGCTCAAAAAGAGAAACACAGAGACAGGAAGCCAGAATGGTTTGGGGCTTCAACCAAAGCAAATCAAGTTGAAGACTAATCGTTTTTTCCTGTTCTCCTTCAAGTGCAAAAACAATACACGAGCCAATGAGCGCTATAGGGGGAGTAGCAAAGCTTCATTTTCTGCAAAACGCCCAGAGCTGATAACACTCCGTTTTAATTTACATCAGAATTAAAACCCAGCATTGAGTCAAAAAGTTTTTATGATGTGTTCATGCGTCAGACACTTCCTCCCCGGGGCCTTAAAACCCTTTAAAATTCCATTTCTGTGAGTTAAATTGAGTTTTGATAATGACAACAATTGTTTGTATGCGATTTAATAGAATTCATAGAGGAACATAAGGCTCTTTGGTATTTCATTACCGTTCTCTGACTATTTGATTTACCCCCCCTCGCCCCGGAGTGTGTTCCAGCTGATGGGCTCCGACTGCTGCAGAGAGCGTCGGCAGAGCTGGAAGAGAATGTCATTCGACATTGACTGGAGTGGGTCTCCTCATGCATACGCAAATGTCAAGGTACATGGAGAGGCCAGGGGACACAGCTCATGCATAATAGTATTCAAATGCGCAAAGGGAGGAAAGGGAAGAGAGGGGTGAATCGGTTACAAGAGACGTAACACTTCAGAATCAATCAAGATAGTTGGAGACAGAGGCTGTACGCTTTTAAAAATGAAGCCAATGCAGGAGTGTCTTTAACCTGCAGTCTTCTGAAAGCACCTGGCTACATCCTCTTCTTTTACACAGCATGTGGTTTGAGATGAAGACAGCTGTGAAATAATAACTTAAGGTGTTTTAGTGTTTCACAGAGCTGCATCCAAAAACAACATGTCACAGCTCATTCAGAAAAACCCTGGACTGACCTTTGAGCAACAAAACCTCACAGACCGCTGCTGCGGCCACATGTGTGCACTCTCCCACCTAAACATTGTTTATCTCTTTCAAGCCTGACAGTCGCGTACACCCGGCCGTGGCTTTGACAGCTTAATTTCAGGTTGTCTCACAGGACCGCCTCTGTGGATCAGGAACCAGAGTGACACACTCAACCTCACTCCACTTTGTTTGGGGACGCCTCTCTCTCTCGCAGCTCTGTCCTTTACACGGCTATCGCATCGGTCATGCCTTGTCACCTACGGGGGAGGACGACCATGCACCACCATCTCCATCACAGATCCTGCAGCTGGAAGTGGCCTTGCTGCTTTGCATGCTGGGTTGCCTGACAGAACGTGTGAGCAGGTTGTGATTTGCACAAGGTGAGAGAAAAACTGAGAGGAAGTTGAAAAAGAGAAATGGAGAGAGCGGGGAGCGACACAGAGAGCTGTACTTTAATAAAACAAATGTAAGCCTTTGAACACGACAGGACGAGAATCACAGTGGCATGATAATAAGCATGATTGTGTTTATAATAACTGGGTCTGTTTCTCCGTCTCAGTGGTTGGTGGTTTTATGGGCGTTCCAATCCCTTGGCATGGAAGAACAAGGGCGTCGCCCACAACTTGACCTTCGCAGGGCACCACCCAGAGGTCAACAGGAAGTAAACGGGCAGCGGCTTGACACTGAAGCCCACATTTCTGACCTGGAGCTTTTTTTTCTCTCTTCTTCTGTTACCTACTGCAAGCCAGACTCAACGTACTTTCAGCCGAGAAAATGAAGGAATTCTTCAAAAACTTTGGCCTCCTGTCTTCACAAGTCAAGACATGCTGAGTATCATGAGCGCTGGGATACGGAAAAAGGGAAATACTGTGCTTCAATTTCTTTCATTTCAGACTTTGTACCCTCTATGTCTGGCTGTGAAGATCACTCCTCCTCTATTCCTATGCAACCCCGATAAGCTGTTGTTATTGTGACTTGAGCACTAGATGTTGAGGTTTGTATAATCAGCTATGGTTTGGTTTTTAATTTACCATTTACCATGCAAATGTACAAAAACATTAGGCGACCCTTAGAGGAGGAACCTCTTTTTTGCTAGTTATTTCTCCTCCACATAAACTTGGTAGTGCTCTACTTTCTGGAGTAAATTAATGTCATATTTACAGAAACGCTGCAACAAATATTTTTCAATTTATGTCAAATATTTGTTTTAAAGGGCCAGTTCACCGATTTTCAACCTCAGTACTATCATGCTTATTATGGGGAGCTAATGTCAAAAATACTATTTCCCTCTGTGCCTTTGGAGGACGTAAAACACGTCATCTGGCGGAGGCCAGGGAGCTCGCTGAACTACACTTCCTCAATCTAGGACGCCCGCCTCCGATGTCATGTCTCGTTCAAAATCGTCAGGTTTGAAATGTAGACTGCAGAGCTCAAGATTTTATAGACGATCCACCGGTTTATTCTCGACGTATTTCAGATTCTGTACCGCTCTGAGCCATTGCCTGCAGCGAAACGGTAGTATTTCACTCCAGCGTCTCTCACTGGGTCGTTCCTTTCAGAGGGAGGGGCGCAATGCATGCTGGGTGTTGTAGGAATGTAGAATGGGCGAAATCACGAGCTGTTTGTACTTTCTCCACTGCTATGGCGCCAATTTCAAATATTATTGCTTCTATTGATTACAGAGAACACCAGCTTTGACTGACAGCGGCTTTTTCCAGGGGCGAACTGCTCCTTTAAGAGCTAAAATCAAAATAGCATTTTAGCATCTCTCCGCTAGAAATCCACAGCCTAGTCTGTCGACGGTTAAATTTGATTTGCATAGGTGGTTTTTGATGGTGTGTTTTGTTGTCTGGATCGACTTAACCTCTTGCTGCATCCAGCTGAAGACTCATGAGGGCTCCATATGGGCTGCTGTGGTGCTGATAATGCGTGGACAAAACATAAAGTGGAGACAGACTGACTGGGTGTACTGTGAAAACAACCAGGACGAACTGACTGAACCTGCATGCAACCTGCAGGACGTTTAAAGGAGAATAAAGTGTCCAGAAGTTTGGAGGAGATTAGCCCATTTGTCAACACACTCATGATTCCACTGAGTGATGAGAAAATAGGCAGTAAAAGCAACCATGTGTCCCGAGCAGATAGTTCTGTGCTGTGATCGATGCCCACACTTTTACATGGCCTTGAGTGAAAGGCACGGGGCTCATATCATCTCAAATGTGAGAAAAAAAGCGAACTGCCACAGAACTGACGTCTCCTTCTTCCCAGAGTGTAATCTATTACAGTTCCACTGTGAAACACAGAGGTCAGAAAGCTCCACGCAGCACTGTGGGAATAAAAGTCACGAGGCACTCAAAGGGCCAGACATCTTTATTTGCACCTTCTCTTGATGTGGTTACACATGATAACCCGCCAATCCACCACTGTCTTGTGAACAGTTTTTGCCTCCAAGCTGAGTATAGATCTCCCTGATCAGTATCATCCATCCATCCATCCATCCATTATCTATACCGCTTATCCTGCTCAGGGTTGTGGGGAGCCTATCCTATTGGGCGAGAGGCGGGGTTACACCTCGACTGATCGGCAGTCAATCACAGGGCTGACACACAGAGACTTTCACGCTCACATTCACACCTACGGTCAATTTAGAGTCACCAATGAACCTAATGAGCATGTCTTTGGACTGTGGGAGGAAACTGGAGGAGGGAATGCACGCATGCATGGGCAAAACATGCAAACTCCACACAGGAAGGACCACTTTGTCAGAACCAAGGATCGAACCAGGAACCTTCTAGCTTTAGGCAACAGTGCTTGCCCTGACAGCCCTGATCAGTATCTAAGAACTACAATCCTATTGATCACATCATATTGGAGGGCACAAAGGCCTGTAAATAGACAGTTCCCATTAAAGCAGCTTTCTTTTAATTATATGCACTAGTTAAACACATCACAATAGAAATTTGAAACATATATAAAAAGTATTATATACTGTGAAGATAAAAACATTTTACAACTATCCAGGAGTCCTTTGCCTGCGTTCATACGTGAACACTGAGAAATTAAAAAAAAAAAACTAAATCAAAGTGAAGTGAATGAATGTATACTCGAAAAGTTTCACTTACAAACCCGTCCACATAAGCAATATTTGTTTAATGTATTACTGTTAATGGGGGGAAAAAACTTTAGACTGTGAAAGACTATGAAGTTACCAAAATGTCGACCTTAAAGGGGGGGTATTATGCTAATTTAAAGCTTCCTGTTTCACTCTGTGATACCTGTGGAGTAGCTTAGCATAATTTACAGTTAAAAAAACTCTGCCTCAAGCGACTCACCCAGCTCTGTCCCTTTAAGAAACCCCCGCCCCTACAAGCCTGCTTTCCTCTGAAGCCTGCTGAGGCTGCACTTTGTGATGTCACAAAGTGCAGCGTGTAGAAAAAACTGTCACCTACAGATTTGAAACTTCACCCATGTTTAGTCTGAACATCCAACACTGTAACATTATATATACGTCTTAAAATGTGAAACAGCATGATACCCCCTCTTTAAGCAAACAGATGATTTAAAATACAATAAAATCAACATCGTTTGCCCTTCTCCTTCTTCCTTGCAGTGAGCAGTGAGATGGAGCACGCACTAACGTGCGCGTAATGACGTAATATCAAAGAAAAAACAGATAATTTGTTAGGTTAGATTTTTGAGTATGTATAATACAATTGACAAATGGGACAGTCAATATTATTTATAGTAAAAAAAACAGGTGCTAAGCAAAGGTTGCCAGGGTTGCCAGGTCTGCCGTTTTCCTGTGGAATTGGGCTACTTTTGAAGTGTTGCTGCTTGCTGAGGTGCGAGGCCCTGTGCTGCTGCACACTTCGCACAGCCCATGCGACGGATCAGCACACGCGATTTACCTGCTGAGCTAAACCAGTGCCCGAGACACCTGACAAGTGTTAACCCCATTAGGTCTCACCACCTACTTCTCAAGAAAAGATGTTCGGCTCTTTAGCAGATACAGGTTCCACTGTGTTTAACAAGTAGTCACCAAACTAGTCTGCCGTTTGGTGTGAAGCATGTACAGTTGCTCGAAACAACTCTTACAGGACACTGAGAGTTAGCCTAGTGAGATAGGTGAGAAAAACATTTCTTTACTTTCCATCACTATTACATTACATGTAATTTTTTAATCCAATTATGGTCCAAATACTACCCCTTTACAGAGTCCTTTACTGCATCTCACCATCTTTATCAACAGGGAAACCTGGATGAATCATAAATGCATTTTCAAAGTAAGGCCCCTAACATTCGTCTTTTCTTTGTTTCCTTAAAAATGATGATTGATCATCCACCAAATGAGTTTAGATTTTTTTAATGACTTTTTAATATCAAATACTGAATCAAATCCCTGGTCTATATTCAACCTACACCCACACCCAGGCAGAAGCACACTGTCTAAGGGTCTAAAACTCCCACTGGTTTCTACACACAGTCACATCTTTAATCACAAACACAGTTACTTAGATGTGAAGATCAACACACACACACACACACACACACACACACACACACACACACACACACACACACACAGAGTACCATACACCGATCTACCCCAGTGGTTTGTCTGAACTTGCGTCTGCAGCACAGAAGCTCATCCGGGAGGAGAGGTTTCCAGCTCCATCTCTGCACCGGAAAAGGCAGGGGGAACCACACAGCCCACATCTGAGACCCAGACCCCGTTCACTCTCTTCCCATAATGCCCTCTGACACGCCCCGCGCTGAGCACCGAGGATTTACCCGTGCACCGAAAGCAGGCATGTTAAACTCTTTAAGAACCGGCCGTGTCTCCTCAGACTAACGCTCCATCCCCACCTCCTCTGCCAACACAAGCTCGTGTTTCTCCGGCTGAAGATGGTCTGCTATTAACCGTCCAGTCAGAGGATTCAGAGTATCTATCTCTCTCTCTCTCTCTCTCTCTCTCTCTCTCACACACACACACACACACACACACACAGACACACACAAAGATCCCTCTGTCTCAGGGGTTACAAAGGTTGATGGGGGCCCGTCATAAACTGCACTGTATGGACTGCATTTACAAGTCGAGAGTAGGATTAAGTCGAGGCAGATATGGTGATCGCTGGGTGAGGGAGGGATGAGGATTGGGCAAAGACAGACCTTTTGTGTGCGTGTGTGTGTGTGTGTGTGTGTGTGTGTGTGTGTGCGTGTGTGTGTGTGTGAATACATGTGTGTGTGGGGAGGGTCTATATGGAAGGAGGGGCATCAGATTGAGGATGTGCGACCTCTTGGTTTGACACTTAATGTGGTTCCGTTAAATTCTTCAGCAGAAACGCTGGCAGTTTATCGAGGCCCCAGACGGTCACAGCTGCCTAACATCTGAACTCAGACACACACATGCAGTGTTGACATTACAGCTGATTAATTGACGAGGCCAGTGACGGAAAATTAATCATAAATTTAACACGTTACTGCTCTTATTTATACGACTTCACAATGTACGTCTTTGGGTTTTGAGTGATGTTCGGAGAAAACAAGCAATTTTTAAATATTACCTCCTGCTCTGTCCAGATGTGACGGCCACGGTTCCCTACGTTTTCACTTTTTATTAGACTTATGAATCATTTTATCATTGCTTCAAAGTAATAATCTCAAAGATTTCCATGTAAATAAATGTCTGGTAAGTCCCGATCTATTGCAGAATGAGGTAACGCAATGGTGATTGAGATTATCACTTTGAATAAAGTGAAAAAATGGAAAATGTAACATGTGCAACTTAATGACAATGTCATGGGACTGTTTTCTCAACTGCCGTCCAAGTTCAAGAAAGAAAATGATCAAATATGCTTTAAAAAATAGCTAACGCCTTACAGTGGTGCACTCAGGGAGGGGGCCCTCTGGTGCCCCCATGTTTGGAAAAACATTGCAAAGTGCCCTCATGGATGCCCCTGTAGAAGATAAAATTGATAACGTGCCCTCTTGGTGCCCTTCCAGTGGATAAATGATGCATGTTGGAAAATGAGTTGGCCTCCACACACCCCTACATGTGAGACAATGTGCCCTCATGGGATGCCTCTGGGGTTGAAACTGCCCTTCTGTGCGCTGGTGCCCCATGGCATACAGCTGGTGCCTTTCTTTTTTAAACAGCCTGAGAACGCCACTGAAGCCTTCCCCACACAGCAAAAAAGACAACAATCCTGGACTTCCATATCAAAAACCTACTGGCATCCCCGTATTATCACAGAGAGGAGAGTATATGCACGTGCAAACACACACAGTCAACTGAAGTCTGACTCGATGTTAAGCCAAACATCAGAAAACACAGCCTGAACTCCAATCAAGCACAAGTCGAGCTGCACGATTGCTGCCAGCATCGAACAGTGCAACCCAAACCTCTGAGTGAGCTCCTGTTCAGGAGCTCGTGCACTGTTTAAAACCGCGTCCCGGCCACCTCGCCTCTCCTCCTCCACCGCACAGAAACGCCCAGTTCCGTCTGCGGCCGAGTGCAGTGAATCCGACAGAGCTCAGGCCAACATCATGCCCCGCTGGACAGCGATCAGACGGGGAGCAGGAAAGAGAGCGGGATGCCAGATGAAACAGAGGGTTGCCAGTTTATGCAGCAGCTTATATGCATGTTAGGCTACAAAGGGAAATCGCAACACATGCTGTCATTCATCCCTCCAAATCAGTCGACTGAGTGCCCGCAATGCTTCAAGGCAGACACTCGGCCGAAAAGTTACACGCTTGTTCTGGAAATGAAAGAGCTCATACACCTGTGCAAAGTTAGTTTGATAAGACACTTCACTGCACAGACAAAAGCCTTTCCTGACCCTCCCAGTGTGGCCTTACGAGTGGTCTCATGCAAAGCTTCAGTTGGCCAATCACATCCTGATATTAACCTGATGTTTTCTCATCAGGCATCATTTCTGACAGCTCTGTGATCACTACTGTAACACGAGTGCATTCCATATCACCAAAATGTCACAGCTTGCCCTTTTTCAAGCCCCAGCTTGACGCAACCAAAGCTAACTGTTTTTCCTTTAAAGGAAACAGAAAGAAAGCCCGGCGATACGCACGCTGTGACTCTACTTGTTACATGTTGTTCTCGTTGGAGGTCTCAGTGTTCAGATCTTGAAAAGTGGAATCTGATTAATTGTTGCCTTGTGAGCCTGTTAACTCTATCTTACATGTGCACTCTTTTTATTGGCACTTTCTTACTTTGTACTTCAATGTATTTCCCCTCTGGATGAATAACTTCTATGTTGTCTGGATTGTCACAGGTGGCATAACTACTGTGATGAGTCAAACAGCGATTGTATCTTTTAAGTTTCGTTCATGTGAATAATTACTACAGGCCTGAAAAGATGAGAAGAACATCTCACCAGAAAAGACTGTAAAAAGATTTAAAGATTTACCTTCTCTTCACATCCTGGCGTTGAGTAAGATCAGAACATTAATACTTCTGTTGTAACTGTCTATTAAATATGAAGCTAAAGACTGCAGCAAGTTAGCATAGCTTAGCATAAAGACGGGGGACAGAAGGAAACAGTCTGAAGGTAAATAAGCCGACTGCCAGACTTAAGCTGAGAACATTTTATCTCATTTTATTAAAGTAATTATCTCAAAGACTTTCATGTAAATAAATGTCTGTTAAGTATCTATCGCTGAATGAGATAACACAATGGTGATTGAGCCTATGGCCCACTGATGAAAGCCTTTGCATTTGCAGTATTACAGACTGGGTGTCTGGTGCGGAAAAAATCACAAGCGGCGCCCAGTTAGTGACGCGTTTTCCATCACCCAGCAGTGGTTGGTCTGCCAGAGAGGGTAGGCGGAGCTAAGCAGCTGCTTTTCCGGTCTCTGCAAGTGTTGCGAGTAAACAGTAATCTACTATGGCTGAACAAACAAAGAAAAGATGGATGACTACAGATACAACTTCAACAATAAGTGAAAATCCAAAGAAAAAGAAACAAACTCGACGCTCAGATGAAGGCAAACCGTGGACGTCACACATGCAACACTGTCTGGATATCTGGGAAGTGTGCTCCCGCACTTACTGTTTATTGCCATAGGTGCCGCCAAAGAGAACAAAACTGTGATCTTTGAGATTACCACTTTAATATTCACAAATTAAATCGAGTGAAATGTTAATAAGTTAGTCTTAAAGGTGCTGATTGGCTGTTTTTTTTTAATCTTTTGACAGAACCAGGCTAACCGTTCCAAACTGTTCCCTGTATTTATGCTAAGCTAAGCTAACCAGCTTTAACCAGCTGGTTTGAGCTTCATATATCATAGCCAGATGTTAGAATGGTATTGATCTTCACATCTAAGTCTCAGTAGGAAAGGAAATAAGCTTATATCCCAATATTCCTCCTTTAATCATCCCGGCAGGGAAACCCCTAAAATGGATTATAGATCATCCCTGCATGTACTGACAGGGCAACATCTTACTCGACCCGCCACTGAGTTTAAAGGATCACTTTAAAGGTGAGCCGTCTCACTACAACAGCTTCACTGGCAGCTTGATGAAGGGCTGCCTCAACTTTCCTTTTAATAAGACGATGCATCATTTACACAAACAAAAGACACACATGTGGGCACCTGAGTGCTCTGCAGGACTCTCACCGCTGCTTCCACCACCATCACCCTCCCTCCCTGTCACCCTAACTGTCAGTCCGGTTATGAATCCCAGGAAAATCAAGAACCAAATAATTCCCCGCTGATTAACCAGCTCGAGCTTGTTCACGACACCATCAGCTACATCATTACCGGCTTACAGAGCAACTCAATTACGCCTCATCTTGACAGCTCTGACAGGATTCAGCTTCCACTTTGTGTGTACATTTGTGTGAAGGGCCTGAGCTGCTGCCAAGAGAGCAACGGCAGGCCGCAGTCAGACTAAACAGCATGTGGGAGTCTGGATGAGCTTCTTTATAAAGCCTCTGAGCACAGGTGGAAGAGACTTGCTATACATCAATGATAAGAGCCTGTGTTTAACACTGTTCACTGGGAGCAGTGTGCTGTATGGGGGAAGAGCCCATTCTCACAGTATGAGTTGTATAAGGCACTTAGCTGCTCAATCTCAAACCCCCCGCTACATTTTCACTCTTTTCCTCTTATGATATAAACAGTATGTGAGTGTGTATATATCTGTGTGTGTGTGCATGGCTCCCCTCAGCACAAGATGAAAAACACTTTTGCTGTTGACACACCTCTGCTGGATGAGAGGCTGCAGTCTACCAGGACAGTGAAAACACTCTTGTATAAGTGTTGTAGGCACTCTGTCACAAAAACAACACTGACAGGCACATTTATAAACTGCTGCATGACCTCGCTTAAAGGAAAATTCTGCTGTTTGAAGAATTTGCACGTTTGCACATACCCAGATTTTAGCCAGACATGCTCGGGTTCTGCTGACGGACATTTTCAGGTTCACGACATGTGTCTGGATGATGCTAACAGCAAGAATAACATGGAAGAATTTAAGCAGCACCCTCATAGGATACTTTAGCTCAGTGCATTCCAGGAGTTATTTTTTAAGCTGTGCTCGTTTCCCTGAACCTGCCTCATCTCTTTCCCCTGAGCTGGGCCGGACGAGGCCTTTGTGAGGCCCTGAGCAGAAGCTGAGAGGAGAGAAACCTGGACAGGGATGTGACACCATCTCCGACAGAGGCAGTTGGAAAGATTTTTTTGTTTGCATGTGAAGAAGCAGGAAGGAAACCGATGACATGCAACAGGCCATCAGCTGTAACTGAACTGAGTGCAGTTATGCAGCCTGCACTGTAACCACTCACGTAGCAAGGCGATACAATAACGCATGTTTGAATGGTTAGCGTTAAATTAATATTTAACTTACCAAAACAAAATGTATCTTGTGGGTTTCTAGCACTTTTGATGCCCCTCTGGAGGGCAAGTTCATGTAGGCCTCAGGGCTACTCTGCCCTTCAGGTTCCTACATTTCCCAGAGTATTTTGTGACGGTCTGCAGAGCATGGACTTTTAACAACAAACGTAAACTTACGTTAAACAGAAGCCTAACTCTTATATTTATTCTATAGCAGCAGATTCCTTAAAGTAGCCGCACACATTTCCTGAATAATATGTATACATCCCTAAACACCACTGAAATCTGAACTGTTTATTTAGTTTCTTCCTCAGTTGGACCTGCACAGCACAAACACACTGAGCGGCAAACAGACAAGAGAGCATCAAGCAGTCCGTCTGTGCCTTTACAGCCAGATCCTGACTTCTTGTCGACACATGAAATTATTGTTTTACTGTACAGTAAATATGGCACAGCTGACTTTAACTAAACATAAACTTGGCCTTTCTTCTCCCCAGTGTTATGAGGGGGAATACCATTGCTTTAAATACTTTGTTAATACATAGGTACACATGGGAGTACTTACGCACTAGCCCAGATGTTGGACCCTCTAATTTGAAATCCGAGGGTATAATTAAGAGACAAAAAAATTAAAAAGGAAAGCACGAGGATTTGCTGCTCCGACATGAAACGCGGCGCAAATTACAGCGAGGAGAAGCTTGGTTTGTGTGGTCATCATTATTAGATATTCACATTCAAACCAAATATTCCCTTTGAATGTGCAGCTTTGAACGAGGATCCGACTGTAACTTTGAAGTGCTGCAGATAGACGCAAGCGTAACCCTGCGCATTAGTCTGAACTTGATGGCAAATTAAATGGATGTTATCAGATGACTGAGCTGAGGACTTCGAGTTCATGTCGGGGGGAAACTGGTCTTCCTATGGTTCAATAACAGGCACAACAACTAGTAATGCACGGCAGCCAAAAGTAATATTATGATGGAGAGAAGAACATCACAGAGTTGTTCTGCCATAACCGTTGAAAATGTGATAGATCACTATAATGTGAATGAAAAGCAGCTGATGCAGAACAGGTAAACACGTCAGGGCGAGACGCGCTGGGGGCGTCGAGTGCGTAAAAGCTGCTTGTTTTGAGTTACAAGCTCCAAAATAAAGCGAAACGTCGCTCTCAGAACTACTTCAGAGATGTTCCCGGAGTTTTTAAAGCCCTTTTTAGATTGACATAGACCCCCAATCTGTAGGATGTTTGCATGCAGGCGCGAGGACTCCACAAGTCTGAGTGCACATTTTGATAGGGTTTGGACAGTACGTGTTTACCCTGTAGCTGTGAGGTAACACTGAAACTATAGTCTATCTACACGAGATATTCTGCTCACAACACACTTAATCCTCTTTTCTACCTAATCCAATAACAACTGAACAGTTTCCCGTTTTTGCTTTTGCTGCCTTCTGGAAACATCCCAGGGAAAGACGTCATGCAGTTTGGGAAACAGAGCCGGAGTGGGATTCAGACCAAAGCGATGAACTATGAATGAAGTTACTGCGGCTGCAATCTGTGGCATGTTCGATACCAAATAGTAAAATGTGACTAAAATATTCAAATCAACCTACTTTCCGGGGTTTATTGTACAACTTTTGATAGGATAACAGCTTGTCCGGTGCGCAAAAAGAGCAACTTTGGAGACGCTTTCTTCAACGCAGGTTTATCGGAAAAGATCCACAGAAAAAGCGAGCAGAAAAGTTTCACTTACCGGTGTCGAAATGACTAAAAGCCGCGGAAGAAATAACCCCAGCGAGGAGAAGTGCAGAGGAGACTGTCCAGGAATCCATCGTGTGAATAAAGAGTGTGGAATGGCTCTCAGGTGAAGTGCAGCCTCACGGACAGATGCGCAGACCGGCGGGCTGCTGGACTGACTGTCCGGGTCTGAGCACAAGTCGCTCTTTGGCCGGCGTTAAAAGTCCCTGAACTTCAAGGCAGGTCCTACAGCTACTACTACACTGACACCAACACAGACGGGAACAGATAGTAGAAAGCAGGGATCCTATTTCCAACCCATGTGACAGGAAATAGGGGCAACAGATTCAACCTGCTGGGGAAGCAGCAGAACGAAAAGAGGAGGGAGGAAGGAGGAGGGAGGGCTGGAGTTGGAGGGTGGACTTGGTGGTGGAATGAACAGCAGGTAAGTGAAACATACACTCATTTACCCTCAGATTTAAAGCATTTCCTACAACAATAACAGGGTAATAACTTTAATATTTCAGCCCAAACTTAAAACCCACACACAGGAATATGATAGAGAAACTGCCCCAGAGGGTAAAAGCTACCTTTATGCATTTACTATTAAGTCCACATCGTTTCTTTTTAAAAGCATAGATGTGATGCAACAGGAGATCAGAAGAGCCATAAAGTAATACAGTTCACTGTAAACATGATATGCAGAACCAGAGACATACAAAACGTCCCCTCTGGAGTATCATGGAGGCATTGTGTTGGTTTTTATGTGGGGGTCTAAATTAGTGTTGAGAATTACAGCTCTTTGAAGGGAGTCGGATCTTATGGCTCTGTTCCTTTCCGAGAAACGGCCCTTGGAAAGGAACAGAGCCATAAGATCCGCGAGAGAGTGGTCGGACTCACAAACGTGCCTGCACTCTATTCTCCCGTGTCAACTCTGTATGACTACAGAGATGGCAACAAAGAACAACAAACTTGGCGGAGGGTTTATAATGTCGCTCACCGTCTGCACCACGTTGTGGTGACATGATTCCGCTGCACGTGACCGAGTACAGCGGAGTTGCAGTTGAAAAAAGCTGCCTTAGAACGCTCTCGCTTGCGACTCGGTTCGCGTCTCTCGTACCAAAGAGCCGTTCAAAAGAATCAGATCGTTCGCGAACGGCACAACACCAGTCTAAATCTAATTGGGGGTCCATTACATTTGGAAACCCCTGGGCCATGACATGCAATACTACACTGCACACAATGGCAGGTCAAAGGACCTCAGAAATACATCATATTACAGGTAAGTTATAGAAAAGGGGGGAAGTGAGTTAGAAGGATTTGCACATGGGGAAATGATTTCTTTCTTCCTGTTGCTGGTGTTGTAATCAAAGGAGCTCGTCACAAATCACTTTTTTTTGGCCGCCTCTTTGCAAGCATTTAATCGGTAGAAGTTTTGTGGGAATAACTGGAAGAGTGTCCACATTATTTTTGGGACTAAAAGACAAAGAAAGATATTTGTATTTTTTAATCCACAGAATGGATGTGCATTTTCTTGACTGGGCTACAATTGAGCAGGAAAAGAAAACTCAACAGATTAGAGTAAAAATAATAAATTAAAACTTTCCCATCACATGATTCTTCTCTTACCTTCCTCCCCTGTCCTCTCACCTCTTTGCCTTCACACACGGGCAGCTCCATCAGAAGCGTAAAACAGCACCCTCGTGTGTCTCACTGTGAGCACCATGCAGCAGCGGTGAAGGAGTGTCCAAGCCAAAAGCAGTCAGTCAACCTAAAAATAGAGAATCCGGTATGATCTCACCACTCTGAAGAAAAAAAACTGCCCAATATTTATTTTGCCAAAACCGACGGGGTTGAGATGGGTTACACAGGGAAAGTAATCTAGCATGACGTGTGCCCTTTAGAGAAATGTAACCGTGTGGCCTTTAGAGGGAAAAAACTGGACTTATGATGCAGTGAAAGACTGGGACAGATTTATAGTCTAACCATTCTGACAGCTTTCAAAGGCTAAGTCTGAGATGTGTGTCTTTCTGCTACCACACAACAGCTGGTTCTAAGTCTAAAGTGAATTTCAGACATTAGAAGCATTAAATATCCAGTAAGAGGTGGACAGTAACTATGTGAATTCACTCAGGTCTGAACTTTAGTACAATTTTAAGGTCCTTTCACTCAGCATTAAAATTTTCTGCTACTTTATACTTCAACCTCTCTGATAAATGTCTTGCACAGAGGAGGATGGCCCGTGTGGGCTGATCCAGCAGAAGAGCTACTGTAGCTCAAATTACTGAAAAGTTGATGCTGGTTCTGATAGAAAGGTGACTCACAAAGCATCGCAGTTTGTTGTGTTGGGCTGTGCAGCCGCAGACCGGTCAGGGTGCCCATGCTGACCCCTGTCCACTGCCGAAAGCGCCTTCAATGGGCGCGTGAGCATCACAACTGGACCACGGAGTAATGGAAAAAGGTGTCCTGGTCTGTTGAATCATGTTTTCTTTTACATCATGTGGATGGCCAGGTGCGTCTCTTACCTGGAGGAAGACATGGCACCAGGATGCACTCTGGGAAGAAGGCAAGCCAGCAGAGGCAGTGTGATGCTTTGGGCAACGTTCTGTAAAACCTTGGGTCCTGCCATTCATGTGGATGTTACTTTTGACACGTACCACCTACCTAAACATTGTTGCAGACCAAGTGCACCCAGTCATGGAAACAGTATACCCTAATGGCAGTGGCCTCTTTCAGCAGGATGCTGCGCCCTGCCACACTGCAGACATGGTTCAGGAATGGTTTGAGGAACACGACGACAAAGTGTTGACTTGGCCTCCAGCTTCCCCAGATCTCCATCCAATCGAGCGTCTGTGGGATGTGCTGGACAAACAAGTCTGATCCATGGAGGCCCCACCTCGCAACTTACAGGACTTACAGGAGACTAGAAAAGCATTATATAAGTGCAGGCCATTTACCATTTAGCTGAGGATACTTGCAAGGGGCTGCAACAAGCAACAATTAAGTTCTCAGAGCTGGTAGTGCTTTTTATAGGCCCTCTTTTTGTTCGACCAAGAGTCCAAAACCCAAATAATGCTTTCAACGTTTACTACATTAAGTGACTTCAAAATAAAAGAATATATAAAGATGAGCTAGAACCACAACATGCTCACAGATTCTTTATGAAAATTAAACATTTTGCAGCATATTTTCTGCCAATTCACTCTGTCAGGAGCTTTAAAGTGATAATCTTAAAGATCACAGTTTCGTTCTCTTTGGCGACACCTACGGCAATAAGTGGTAATTGCGGGAGCACTCATCCCAGATATCCAGACAGTGTTGCATGTGTGACGTCCACGGTTGGCTCCGGTTGTAACTCTTGATTTTCCTGGCTGACGGTCGCTTTCCTTTTTAGACTGTTTGCCTTCATCTGAGCGTCGAGTTTGTTTCTTTTTCTTTGGATTTTCACTTATTGTTGAAGTTATCGATCTCTTCTTTGTTTGTTCAGCCATAGTAGATTACTGTTTACTCGCAACACTTGCAGAGAGCGGAAAAGCAGCCGCTTAGCTCCGCCTACCCTCTCTGGCAGACCAACCACTGCTGGCTGATGGAAAACGCGTCACTAACTGGGCGCCGCTTGTGATTTTTTCTGCGAAAGTCGCCACAGACACCCAGTCTGTGATACTGCAAATGCAAAGGCTTTCGGCCATCGGCTCAATCACCGTTGTGTTACCTCATTAGGCGATAGTGACTTAACAGACATTTATTTACATGAAAATCTTCACTTTAATGAAATCATAATAAAGTATGTTTCCATTGAGTGAGTGCTTGAGCTGAATACTTCCTCCTTCATTGTACCCTGTATATTGTTATCATAATTTAATATGTGACATGTAATGAGTAGGTGCTCATACAAAGCCGTCTCAGTGTCCTCAGACTGAATAAAAACTACTGTGTCCATATGAAAATGAAGCTGAAGTGGAGTCCTGTCATTACCTTCCATCTTCCCTGCTATCAGTCTGTGATGCTGTGCAGTTATAGCTTCCTTTGTCTCTCTTTCTGTGTGTGTGTGTGTGTGTGTGTGTTCACATGTTGGGCCTGTCTGTACACGCTGCCTGGCCACATTCCTTGTGGTCTGCTGGAGTTACTGTTATTCTGTTGTCTGTTTTTTTTGCTGTTTCCGACACTTCTTTCTTCTGGCATTTTGCACTTTTGTCACTTCAAATGTTTCTCACTTTGTTGTGAACATCACAGCACCATGCGCGTGCACTTCTGGCACCGGTGGCCACACTGAGCTGCCCGTGCGTCCTGCCTGCTGAGTTATGCGAGACGGAGGCTGGAGGTCACAGGAAGAATAATCCACTGAGATGTATTAGAGAGTACTCTGGCATCCCTGACCTGCCTGCCAATGGGAAGTTATGCATAGCTGAATTAGGGGTTGGCCCAGATGCTTTGAATTCACACATTCAGGAGCCAAGACTATGTCATGTCCTTGTTTCCTCTTGGGTAAACACGAGTGCCTGGCCCTGAATCTTAATACCACATTATTCTCCTTTATGGTCAAAACTATTCCTCCTTCTTGGCTTTGGTTGTCGGCATCCGAGAGAATATTTGCTTGCATTGTTTCGGAAGCTCTCGCGTCATTGTTTCAGCGTGAATGTTTTATAGTTATGCCATTTAGTTTCATCGACAGAGTGAGAGATAGAAGAACTTTTTTTAAATATTTCTTATTCAAAGTTTTGTGTCTTTGACATTTATTCTCCCACTTCAATACAATAGAGGTGAATGGAAATTATTTTGGGGTGCTCACGGCATTAAAAATGACATTTACAAATACTCAACAGCTACGTGTCTTTCCAGCAGCACTTTCCTGGTTATTCTGGGACACTCACAGACCTCACTGTGAGAAGTGTTCATGGGAAATTACAATTGCTGCAACAATTTTGATCAATACTCTAATTTGATGACTTGTGGCTTCTCTCTAAGATGTTTATTTATCATCTGTTTCAGGAGAAAACAATGTGAATAACTTTAAGTTATTTTTAACTACTTTCTGACTTCTGTTAGACGAAACAATTACTGATATTAATCAAGAAAGTATTAGTCAGGTTTATCAGTCTTAGGAATATGTTCCAATGAATTCAAGTGTGTCTTAAAGGTTTTAAAGAGGCTAAACATTTGGAAATGTGTCTTAAGACTCTTCTTTGTGGTGTCTTTTCTGTTTTTGGCATCAATTCGACGACGGGAAGGTGATGATTTTGTCTCCCTCTGTGACATCACCCCTGAGTCACCGTTTTCAGTCGGGATCACGGTCCTCAGTGCCAAAATTATCTCTGCCATCGCTCGGCTCATGACATTAATTAAAAACAAAACACACTGGCACACACACTGACGCACAACTTCTTCATCTACTCATAGGGGGGACACGGTGAGTCAATGTGATTACTCAACCAAAGCATCTGGTTGTTGTCTGAAGTCTGTACGACCCGGCTAAAATAACCCCCCACCCGGCCACATCACTGTCTATATGATCCACGTCATTAGTGGTTGCACACACAGCACAGCACGCATTACGGTGTCACTCTCTGACCCCGGCAAAGCTCTGCTGAACTGGGATCCCTCTGACAAATGACCCCCTCTGGCTCTATCTGTTTCACTAACTACCCCCCCAACCACCTTCTTCTCTCAACTCCTTCCCCACACACACACCTGCGCAGGCCCCTGAGCTTACCCGCGTTCAAAGCCGAGATAAAAGCTTTGCGTTTTACATCCAGCCACCTGCACGGAACCAGCAGCCACTGTAGCACCGCAACCCCTCCTCCTCCGCCTCCCTCCGCTGACACACACAGCCGTCATCCATCTTGCTGGGCCTCCCGGGTCTCTAATTAGGCTCCGGGTGGGTGACACCCTCCGGAATGTTTATTGTAACATTGCACCGCTTCATCTTCCTTTAAAAGAGAGACAAAAAGAGAGGGGAAAACAATACAAGAAGCAGACAGAGAAGCAGATGGTGAAAGGAACATATCAAGATATTTATCAGGACTTACCGTGAAATCTGGAATATACGTCTCACCAGAATATAAGATGCAGTCTGTTTTTGGGGGTATCCCCGAGGAAAAAGGTTTTCTCTAGCTGTTTGTTAATTAAAATGTGTATACACGTTATTTCAGCAATATTTCAATTTATCTTTATTTAAAACACACACACATTACAGCCTACCATCTGTTTTTGGAATCCTGCTAGCCACCGGTGCTGTAGCTAGCGGTAGCTGGCAGCCTGCGGTAACGTTGATTGTTGTGAGGGTGGCGGCTGCAATGGTGATCATGACGGTGCATATCCGTGACGAAGCGTTGGCAACAATCAAGTTAGTTTTCCTCGCTTAAAACAGCGATGAAAACAGCACTGCAGCATGTTGTAAATGAGACGTTGTAGCGGCTTGGATTCGTCACCACTCAATAACCGGATAGCACCGTTGCCTGGGTAAAATACCGTAATGACATACCTCTCTCTGCATTTTATACTGGTATATTAGTCGCACTGGTATATAGGAGAGAGCCAACTTTTAGATGAAAAAAATTGCATTAAAAGTGCGTCTTATACACAGAATTTTACGGTAATTGTTGTAAATTGGTGGAATTATAGGTGATTAAAAGTCGAGGTCTCATTGTCATATTTATCCAAGCCATCCATTATATATTACTGTTTATCCTGTTCAGGGTCGCGAGGGCGCCGTAGCTAATCCCAGCTGTCATTGGACGAAAGGCGTGTTACAACCTGCAACATGCAAACTCCACAGAAAGCCCCCCTGCCAGCCGAACCAGGATTTGAACCAGGAACCTTCTTGCTGTGAGACGACAGTGTTAACAACCGAGAACATTGAATTTCTCTGGCAGCTTATCTGCCTAGCTTTACCTGCATCTTGGCAGGTATTTTGGTGAGTACAATCTCAGCATTGAAGACCTCTGGTCCTGCTTGTACAATCTAATCATTGCAAATACAGTGGATGATGCCCAGCCAATGAAAATAAGAGTCTTTAACATGACAAGTATAAAAGCAGAATAATAATGTAAGCTCCATTCGTCCCTTATGACAACTGCCTGCATAGGTTAATGTGATTACCTTTGATTTGTAAATTTGCATTGCTTGTTTAGTTTTTTCCATTTTGAAAAAGAGAGGAAGAGAAGAAGAGAAGCACATGAGCTGGTAGAGCACGGTCGCCAGCCGTACATGTCGTCCGTCAAACTCGAAGAGCAAAAATACCGAGGGCCTCAAACGTTTCAAAACCAAACCAAAAACCAAACCCAAAGAATCCCGGTCCTTGTAAACCAGAGCCCGGTCCCTGCATAAGTGATCATTCCATTTTTGGGAAATCCTATAAAAGTGACTGATTTACTGGGTGACACAGTCAAATTTATTTGAAATAGGGTGGCAGCAGTAGCAGAAGTGTTGAGAATTTTTAGCATCAACATCAAAAAAGATTTATTGCCCATGATTCAATCCATTTTCATCCTTTTTATTCGCCTTTGAATATCTTTACACTCCTTTGAGGAAAGAAATAACTACAAAAAAATGTAGGTAAAATACTAGTATACAATTTCAAAGGTAGAGCGAAGTTGCTGTAGCTACAGTGTTTGCATACATGGCCTATTTACTAGCAGACACAGAGCAACATTAGCATTTATTTGTAGCATGTTTCTGGCCTCTGGAAGTAAAATCTTCACTCGCCCTTTAGCTGTTTCTTAACTCGTACGAAGCTCTTCAGCTACTACATGTATGTCATGTTATCTATGTGCACCACCTAGTCGCTAACTCTGTTATCACTCAACCTGGCAGTGGTCCGAATGTCATGGCTGATCGGTGTATTTGCTATTGCAGATGCATCAGGTGCCCGCCTTTCTGACATTTCAAACAGAGCTGGCCAATCCCAACAGTTTATCTCAAATGGGGTGGGCTTAAGCGCTGTTGAGGCATTTCATTAACAACAAAGATGGCTGCCGCTGTTTTGGAACGTTTTGAATCTTCAAAGGCCAAATCCCTATCTCCACACTCACACACTCACAGACTTTGAGGCGTGTTCCCGGTAAGTGTGAGAGTGCTAAGGGACTTTCCGTGAGTCCGCATATCTGCAGACTTTCCTTTGGTAGTTACCCAGAGTTCATAGTGAACTTCGTGATGTATACAAACTTGATTGTCCAGCCCCCCACTAAATGTAAGCAAATGTTTGCATATTGAAGTAGTATTCAATAAAGTTTGAACAAAGTATGTAAACAAAGCAAGCATGCAAAGCAAGCAAGCAAACCCTTGCGGACTCGCGCACTGCACGCCTGACGTCATTAAAGTCTGTGAGTGTTCAGTGCTTCGGCTGTAGGGTGGAGATTGGGATTGGGTCTAAGACTCAGTTGAACAC
The DNA here is from genome assembly GCF_022749685.1 of Semicossyphus pulcher. Taxonomy (NCBI): domain Eukaryota; kingdom Metazoa; phylum Chordata; class Actinopteri; order Labriformes; family Labridae; genus Semicossyphus; species Semicossyphus pulcher. The sequence goes on along the minus strand of NW_027211737.1, from coordinate 7,017,447 downwards.
AAACTGGACTTTAGTTTACGTTACATACAAATGGTAAGCTACTAAAATGTCATGCCAAAACATGTATTTTGTTGAACTAACAACAGAATTGGACATTTGAGCTAGCTAACTAGCCTAGCAGCCTACGTTAGCTATATAACAGCCCATTGATAACACCCAATTAGGGATAGACCGATTATCGGCCGGGCCAATAAGAGTGCAGAGTGCTCACACACACAGCGGAGAGGAGAAAAAGTTGCATTTCTTTGCAAATTTTATTTATTTTTGTTTTATTTACTTAATAAAACTTCAGGAAGTCATTTATTTATTTATTTAAATTTTCAGTTAACTTTATAAGAGATGCTGCTTTTTGTTTGTTTGTTTAATAATATGTTTATTAAAGGCATTTAAACAAAGTTAAGTGTTGGAGTTTGTATTATTCAAAATTTTGACGCCAATATTTTCACTTTTACTGCAAATGAATATCGGCTCCAAATATCGGTTATCGGCCTCCTTGACTACTAATAATCGGTATCGGCCCTGAAAAAACCATATCGGTCTATCTCTACACCCAACGCTTAAGTTTTAGACTTGTTTACGTTTGTGAATTGTTCTGCAGCTACCAGGTTACACGTGGGAGACTGTAGTTCAGATGTCTTGATGCTTGCGACTAAGGTAACAGAACAAAACAAGAACGTTTGTGTTTTTGGATTTACCCACCGCCAATACCGTCGCACTCACCACTCTTTCATGTCAGAAACACTGCATCTTCAAATGAACTCATCAGGAAAATTGTAAGAAGCGTGTTGGCCTGGGATGCCACACTTCCTGCCACAGAATAATAATGTCTCCACCCAGTGTGCCACATTGTGGACATGACACTAAGAGGGATCTCTATTTTCCAACAATATTGACCACAGAGGACCGAAGCCATGGTGGCAGAGCTCAAACGAGGCATTCAAACAACAACACAATCGTTATCTCTATTGGACTGGAATGACACTTGATGCAGATGTTATTAGAAAACTTTATTTTGCTGAAATGGAACAAATTAATTTCTCTTAATGTTTTCTTTACATTTGACGGGGTGTTTTTGTTTGATGGTTGTCTGGCCTTTAAAGGATTGTAGAAAGCTGTCACCGCATTAAATCATCTTCCATCCGAATGCTCTCTCTGAGCACAAACAACTCCAGGGGGTTTTAACTCTGTGGGATATATTCAGGCCAGACTTGTTTTTACACTATACTTCTTTTTTCCCCCTTCATGTCAAACTCAAACAACATAGCAAACATCCTCTGATGGGTGTCCGTTTCATTCAATCCATTCAGGGAATGCAATGACAGAACCACAAACCCCCATATGCAAAGTTTACAGCATATGAAGATGAAAAGCGTCTTGACGTCATATTTCATATAAGCAGCTAAACATTTTGTGGCCATGTGAAAATGAAAACAGAGTTGTATAGGGTCACAAAGTATTTAGAAGGACACGATCCATGAAGCGAGTTTCAGGACGCAAAGTGCAAGAATAAATGCGCTTCCCACTGCGCCTACTGTCGGAGGATTCCTCGGCAGTGACCGCCAAGTCTATTTTAAATCGCCCTGTAAGCCTAATATTTGAGGAACTTATACAAAGAAAACAATGGAGAGGAATCATGTCCTGGCAGCAGCTCTACACCTGGAAATTGTACCCTCGAAAGAAACGAAAGAATTCGCTCCTCCACCATTGTTGTTGACAAAGTTGATATCTGATTGATTTTGATTGGTCGGTGAGGGAGAAGTGACATTGACGAGCGCGGCGGTGTTCCAGAAGATTAATCATTTTCAGCTGAGAGACACAAAGCAGCTGATATACCACATCTCCCACAAGCAGCTCAGTTACACTCATGAAAAGAAGCTGGTGAGTGGAAACTGTGTCCTCCATTAAATCTTCTCACATATCTCCTCCTGCTTCCTTTTGTACACCTCAAAGCAAAGCTTAAGGGGAAATAATATGGAGTTGCGTACCATTTTGACTGCACTGTGCCCCAGTAGCTATACTTCCTACGTATCACCAGCGGTAGCACCCAGTGAGTTCTTTGCACGTGGGATGGAAAGCTACTGCGGGAAAAAACGGTACGTATCCTGGCAACCTGAGCTCAAGGCAAGCAAACCCCCGCCACAAACATACGAATGTCTTCCACAGCAGAAGTGTAGCAACAGTCACATGTAACCCGGCAGCCAATTGAGAGACCAGTCACAGTTGTAACTGATGAGTTGTGTGTGTTTGCAGCTCTTGCAGCAGAAACACAGACTTTTCAGACATTAGCAAGCATTTACAAATGGTTCAACATATTTGCCTTTGTGGATCTATTTACACATATACAAATAGTTTTGCACCAATAATAACTCCATAAAATAAAGGTTCCTCCTGCCTGTGTGTCGTAAATCGCTTCATCTGGCATTAAAAACAGCCATATAGAAGAGTCGATCTTCTCGCTGATGGTCTGGTTCGCTTATTTAGGTGACATAAAGGCATCAGCATTAAATTGAGACGGTTTCATAACCAGTTAAAAACTCCTCACAGCAGCTGAAATAAATACAAACAACAGAAAAATGAACCCGATGACGCTGTGGCCGTTCTGTCCTCTCTATTAGCGCAGGGCCGAGGGGAGACGCTGGTACGAATACTGATGAGATCTTTGACCTTGAGGGTTCAGACGTGCTGAAGAGGAGACAATAAATGATGAAACAAAGCAGTGAGAATTCTTAATAAGACTCAGAGAGATAAATAAAGGACCGCACATACATAAGCAGATCTATGCACAGCCGCACGCAGAGAAGGGCGCTATGAGATACAACAAGTGTGTCGGGACAGGGAACAATACCTGAATGCCTCTGGGGGCTGGGGATGTGGGTCAACTAGATACAAGACTCAGAAGAAGAGCAAAGGTCTACATTTTCTCATCTCATGCACTCATAATTAAACTAATAGGGCAGACCGACAGAGTAAGGCCCTGTGTCCACTAACAGTGTTATTTACACTGGCAGCTATTTTCTATACAAAACCAATGCAGTTCAACGTCCTCAGCGAAAAAGTGCTGTCTGCATCAGCTGTTTTTTGTGGTTGCTCTCTCACAACACTCTCAATGTCACTTCTCTCTGACCGACCAATCCAAATCAAGAAGGGGCGGGACTTCTGATATGAACTTTGTCAACAACAATGGCAGAGGAGAAGCTAGTCCTTGTTTTATCGAGGGTACAATTTCCTTGTCTAGAGCTGCTGTTACTGCCAGGACAAGATTCCTTTCTGCTGCTTTTATGTCTCTATGTACAATTTCCTTGAATAAAAGCAAATATTCATCATACAGAGCAATTTAAACAGATTTAACGGTCATTATAGAAGGAAGCAGAAGTGCCGCCAGACAACTTTCGTAACCTAGCAACAGTGACCACCACTGAGAAGCTCTCAAATTAAGGTTGTTGGCGGTGCTGGAGCAAAAAACGGCATTAGTGGACACAGGCCCTAAAAGCGACAGATTTACAAAAATAAAAAGTGAAGTACTCTTTTCTATGTAAGACCTCTAAAGCTCGGTATTTAATTGTGTTAACAATGTCCCTTTGTAATCACAGAGGGTTTTATTAACACAATCATGCATTACCTTCTCTCTTAAATACCCTCTGCTTAAACAGCCTGGGTTTAAACATATACAAATATATAGATTTCTGTGCTTAAAACCAGACATAGCTAATTCATGGGATAAACATAATAACAAAAAAATACTAACATGGTAATATTCTAATACTCGTATGTTTTTAAAAAATAATTAAAGGCCATGACTGAGGTCATATACGGGCTGAATTCGGCCCAAGGGCCACAAAGTGAATAGGTCTGAAATAGTTTATGATCGGAGCAGACTGACAGCAGACGACACAGGATGAAAACATGGTGAAAAGGCCCTGCATGTGTAATTACTGAATATTAAGATGTTCCTTAATTAAAGCACTGATGTCAGCAACTGTAAAGATGAGGCAAAGGCAGGCCTGGGCTAGCATCAACTGATATGGTTTCATTTGAAAGATATGTACACTGTGTGTGGTGTCTGTCTACTACTACAAACGGGACCTCAGACAGTTTGTGCACCCACACACAGACGTACACAAACATATCCTTAGACGAAACTCCACGTACACAGAGCAGGGATTTAAATACTTCTGCATATCTGCGCATCGGACAAGTTCCACAGTGCCTGATAAGGAGATAAAGGGGGAAAACACAAACCGAGCATGGAAGAATATGTGCCTTTTGAAGTCGCCTTTCTTCTTGGAACGAGCTTTGGCGTAACGCGTCTAGTTAAGCAGATCATTAAGTATAATGGTTGGGGAGGATTGCAAAGCTTTATCTCTGATGGCAAGAACAAAGTTCTTGAAGATTTGGGGGATTCTGGAGCTGGATCTGATGGGAATTCCCAAGCCTGCTGGAACAGTTTACTTGTGCTAACAGACAGGTGCTATCATAAATCTTGAGTCAAGGAATTACTCACTCAGCTTTACATACTGAGACTTAAGGTACATTGGGGATAAAGTTATCCTTTGACAGATTATATCTACCGATTGAAGCTTCTCCCTTGGATGGACGCCATAATTGTTCGTGTCTGGCAGTGACGTGACAATAAATTAAAGTTCTGAAGAAAATGTTTTTAAATTCTAAAGAACATGTGGATGTAAATGGGATCTGAATGACGCAGAGCAAACCAAATCAGAATGGCTGCAGGTTGTGGTCAACTCGGGTAAAAACTGTCTGTGAGGAATTAACTTCTTCAAAGGGAAACAAACAACCAGGAAAGAGCACAGCTTCATCTCTGCATGCCGTAAAGAAGCGCCACGATGCACATCTTTATTCATGAGAACAGTTGATCTGTGCATGAAAGATTTTGAAAATGGTTTGTGTTCTTTTCAGTCGAGAAACCAGAGAGGGGAATGTTGTTTGAGGATTATCACCACTAAAATGATTTCTCAGGATGAGACTGAGCTTTGAAAATATTTCCCCTCCAGGGAAATAAAAAGGCAAACGCTAACAATTCCTTATTTATAATCTCCTCTCACTTCTCCTTTGTCAGTGCCCTCCACTGCTTTGCATTTGAATCAGTCCAAATCGGGGAAATCGCTTCCACCCTGTTCTCGTGTTTATGAAAACACAAGTTTCCAAGAGCCTGCAATGAATTTATATTTGGTACAAGCTGCGTCGAGCATCTCACTCCCCTGGCAATGTGCCCCTCCACAAGCTTTCCATGGAGGTTTGTCCCCCCTCGGTTTCCACAGAGCCGACTGATTGATTCACTCTTTAATGGCTTCCTGTGTTGGGCATGGGCTAGGACGAACATCTGTAAGGCTGGATTGGGCATGCTGGGTCTGTTTTGCTCTGCTACGCTCATCTGTGGTGTAGTAAAGTGAGGTATCTGCCTTTTCTGTGGCCTGGGAGAATGACGTGCTCCTTTATAAAAAGAACTGACTCCAATGAAAAACGAGCCGCGGGTCCTAAGGGCCACTGGTTGCTGAGTGGATTACGTTGCCTCAGGGGATGAAGTTCAGCCTTAGATGCTGATGACTGAAAGGGGGAACACTGGTAGCTGGCCTGTGAGTGGTAAAGTTATACTGAGTGTTAATGTCAGGAGCAGTTTGTGTTTGAAGGGCCACTGAGCGTTGGGTCGTACAGCCGACTTCAGTGAGTATTGGATTCTTACGGAGCCAATAATCACAGTTCTGAAAAGACTGGTGTAAGACTGGTGTTGACAGTAAAGAAAACAGCCAAGAAATGCTCATTTCGCTCTGCACGTGCACATTCAATGCTATCTATATGTGCAAAGGAGAATCTACACCTTATGTATTACATATACGCTTTTCTACTCTTCAGCTCGATAGCGGCGGCAGGATAAAGACAAAAGGGGAGTTACCATCTCACTGTACAATGACTACTTCAAATCAGCACTGACACAAACATCAGTAACAGAGCCTCTGATTGGTTTGGACACAGCCTGTGATTGGTCAATAGTCTCAACACGAGGTATCAGGAAGTGGCTAAGTGGACAGCTAACAGTTTTCAACACAAAAACATTGTTAAATGGTCATAAGAAAACATGGAGTGTTGGATTTATTATAATGTAATCACTGTAGAGAGTCTCCTTATAGACACTGTTATTTGAGGCAGGATTAGGAAGCTTGTGAAAGAGAGACGATCGAACGTCTGTGTGCGTCATAGAAAAAAAGGACATCTCAAGCATGCAGCGCTCCAAAGATATTAATGATAAAGTAAAAGACGCCCTCCGATGTTCATACAACACTGCAGACCTCACGGGATCAATATTGTGAATATCAAAGAAGTGAGTTTGTTGAGGTAAATGAGTTCATGCGTGTGGGGTAACAGGATGATTTGATACATTTTTGGAAAAGTTGTGGCAATTGGTCGAATTTGCATGAATTCGCAGGAACACAACATCGCAACTTCCTGGAGGGACTGGATAGTGGAGAAATGAAAGGCCTGGCACTGAGAGTACGTTAGAAAAAGGGCTTAAAAACGTTTAATTCTTTTATGGCTAAAAATCTCCTTATTTCTTCGTTAAGCTCTCATTGTATTCGTGCAGAGTTTGCATATATACATATGTTTGTTTTAATGTCTATGTTCATGCAGAACATTGATACTTGGTACAGATTTTTTATGAACTGTCTTTGATTAGATTTGACTTCATGTCACAAGCTAATCACTAGATATTAAAGTTATAATCTCAAAGATCTCCCTTTGGTTCTCTTTGGCGGCACCTCTGGTGATAAACATTAATTGCAGGAGCACACGTCCCAGATATCCTGACAGTGTCTCATGTGTGACGTCCACGGTTGGCTCTGGTTGTAACTCTTGATTTTCCTGGCTGACGGTCGCTTTCCTTTTCAGACTGTTTGCCTTCATCTGAGCGTCGAGTTTGTTTCTTTTTCTTTGGATTTTCACTTATTGTTGAAGTTGTATCTGTAGTCATCCATCTTTTCTTTGTTTGTTCAGCCATAGTAGATTACTGTTTACTCGCAACACTTGCAGAGAGCGGAAAAGCAGCCGCTTAGCTCCGCCCACCCTCTCTGGCAGACCAACCACTGCTGGCTGATGGAAAACGTGTCACTAACTGGGCGCCGCTTGAGATTTTTTCCGCTAAAGTCGCCACAGACACCCAGTCTGTAATACTGCAAATGCAAAGGCTTTCATCAGTGGGCCATAGGCTCAATCACCATTGTGTACTTAACAGACATTTATTTACATGAAAAACTTCAAGATTATTACTTTAAAGATTTTACATTTTAAGAAGACTTTAAAAATAAAGTATAATAACTATTAAACTACTACAAGTCTGTTTTTATCTCCCTGACAGGATTAGCTGACCTTACTAAAATCTTCGCCCCATCTTTAAGTGTTCACGTTGCCAGTGACAAAGTCCAACACAAAACTCTGTGTTTGGGCAAACCCCTTAATCCTGCAATCCATCTTTGTTTCAACCTACGCCTTAAAATTAGGAGTTAACATCTGAAGGTTGTGCTCAACCGTGAGGTATTAAGAGGTTAGGGACAAAGCACACCTGCAAAGCTGAAGCTGACATGAAACAAAAAAAAAACACCCTCAAAACAAAAGCCTCATCCAAAAGCCACTTCAGAAGCCTTTCTTTCTAATCCAGGGATGTAGAGCAGATCTGAGAAATGGGAAAAGTCCCACGTGAAAGCAACAGGCTTCCACAGAGCACATTAGCATTTACTCGTGTTTGTATTTGATTGAACTAATTACGCCGGGTTGCTGGGATGATACGCTGGCATAAACATTCATGGTTAGAACAGGCCCCCACAGAGATGAAAACCCTCCACTTTCATCAAGACGCAATTAATCAGCATCTGACTCTGCAAACAGACGCAGCAGCTTGCTCCATTGCTCTTCTAAGTCCTGACTGACACATGAAAGCAGGAATATTTGCACCCAGTTAGAAGATTATACAGCAAGCGAGTCCAATCTGAGCCAATACTGTGAAAAGAACTCACACGGAGGCTTACTCCTCCTTTGTGAGCGGACCTGTTTCATTCCAGGGTGCACGTGTTCTTATTCCAGCTCGTTAAGGAAATTCATCTTATGTGAAAAACAATAAGGCAAGACGGAGCAGCAACAACAGTGTCTGCAGGAGCCTGTAGTGGATGAAGCATTGCACAACAGCTGGTTAGGAAACAGTTTTCACATGCGGCAAAAAACTTCAAAGCCCTCCATGTCCAGCAGAGCAGGTTATTTCAATTAGTCTCCAACAAGAACCCTTCTTCTTCCACAGCTGGACCCCCTCCTATCACTCCCAGGGATCAGCCACACAGGACCCTGTCACTCTGTTTCCTTTCCCCCCCTATAGGGGCTTTGTTTTGGAAAAGCAGAGGAGAGTCAGGTTCAAAAGAAGAGAAGAAGACCGCAGGAGTAACATGAGATGGTGGTCTGTCTGACGGGGCATGTGGCTGTGTCAAATGATGCACGCCTGCTCGATGGAAGAGGGGATGACCCATTATTTCTGATATAAAATGAATTGATTTAATTAAAACATTATTGATTCATTCATCAAGTACAGATATGTAGCAGTAAAGATAAAGCAAGGGTTGATAAAGTGCAAATAGGTGACCTTCATGTAACATTAGTGGTTCTTCTGGCTCAGTCTCAGCAAACCGTTCGTTTGACTGAAGGCTGTGAGCCCACACAAAGGCAGCAAACGAGTTCAAAGTCGTTCAACCAAAAAAAATGATCAGGCTCGCTTCACATTCAACATGAGTACAAACACATCTGGTCCCATTTTAAAGTGAACAGGAGAAGGGAGTGTTGATTGTAACGATGATATCTCTGTAGTATTTGTACAGTTCTCTCTCTAGCGGAGATAAGACGTTCAGTCGTGCAAAAAACGGGAATACAAAAACAATCATGACATTTTTGCTTCTACTTCAATACCCTCAATCCTCAACCCATGCGCCACTTACCACGGCCTGGAGGTTTTCCAAACTAAACAAGAGTAAAAACACGAGGGCCAAACAACACGCTGAAAGCATAACAAGCGCCTGAGGTTTTCCTGATCAGGTCAACAGGTCAAGAGAGGATCGCAGCCTGGTGAGCAACATGACTGATCCATTTCCAGATGCTCAGCTCTAAACATATTTGTTGCCATAGGCCACGTAGTTGGAGATTTCGACATGAGGGCGGTGTGATCCGTTATCTGAAAGGACTTAGCATCTTTGCTCTCGGGTTGCCTTCTGGTCCGGTCTCTCTTTTTTCTCCCTGAAAACACAAAAGAAAAAAAAAAAAAGTAGAGTTAAGGACTAAAATTAAAAAGCAACCAGGTAACAACACCTTTTTTTCACTGTAGTTTCTATTTATATGTCCTTTCTGTCCTATAATCTCAAAGTTCTCAGTTTCGTTCTCTTTGGCGGCACCTTATGGCGATAAAAGGCAATTGTGGGTGCGTACGTACCAGATAACCAGACGTCCACAGTTGGCTCCCTTTGTTACGGCTGTAACTCTTGATTTTCCTGGCTGACGGTCGCTTTCCTTTTTAGACTGTTTGCTTCATCTGAGCGTAGATTTTGTTTCTTTTTCTTTGGATTTTCACTTCTTGTTGAAGTTGTATCTGTAGTCATCCATCTTTTCTTTGTTTGTTCAGCCATAGTAGATTACTGTTTACTCGCAACACTTGCAGAGAGCGGAAAAGCAGCTGCTTAGCTCCGCCTACCCTCTCTGGCAGACCAACCACTGCTGGGTGGTGGAGAACGCGTCACTAAATGGGCGCTGCTTGTGACTTTTTCTGTGAACCACAGACACCCAGCCCTTAATAATGCTATATACTGCAAATGCAAAGGCTTTCATCAGTGGGCAATAGGCTCAATCACCATTGTGTTACCTCATTCGGCGACTTTACAGACATTTATTTAAATGAAAAACTTTGAGATTATCACTTTAAATATGATAATCTCACTTTTCAAGTTATTTTGGGCCAATCAGACTCCAATGCTGCTTCACGGTAAATAAGTGAAGTAATAGGAAACACTTGTTTAATCAAAACCAACCACAGAAACATTGTATGGTGACCTTACATCAGGGCAGGGAGCATTTTCAACTTAATAACAGCACTTTATTGCTCTTATTAATGGTGTTTTATAACACTTATTCGCTCATTGGGGACACTTGAAGAACAGGGGCAGGGATTTACTTCTCTAGGGGAGGTGGGGTCATTTCAATTTTACCCACCTTTTTTAAAAGTGTATCTCTGAGTTTTTACACATAAAGCTGCATTTATTGTTTCCCAGGATCTTCAGCACAGTTCACAATGTGACAACTGGTTAAAGTAATAATTTCAAATATATAATGTAAAGTCCTCCTCCAGACATGTTTTAAATATGTAAAAACTCTCTGCTGTGAGCAATAATTTGGTCAGTATTTTCCCTTTCACTGCTGGTGTTGTAAGTAAAGGGTTCACAGAGATTCTGATATTGTTACTTAAATCTACTGAGGAATCTTCATTTTGTGTCCATCTTGGCGGCCCCTGTGGACACTGCAGTACCCCTTATCTTGTCCGATCATCTGTTTCTGGTGAGTCGCAGTTTTACTGTAAATAGTAAGTTACACCAAGGCTGCACTCTGGCTTCATTACCAATCTCGAAGATCGCAGTTTCGGTCTCTTTGGCGGCACTTATGGCGATAAACGGTAATTGCGGGAGCACACGTCCCAGATATCCAGACAGTGTTGCATGTCCAGACGTCCACGTTTGGCTCGCTGGTCGCTGACAGTCGCTTTCCTTTTCAGACTGTTTGCTTCATCTGAGCGTCGAGTTTGTTTCTTTTTCTTTGGATTTTCACTTCTTGTTGAAGTTGTATCTGTAGTCATCCATCTTTTCTTTGTTTGTTCAGCCATAGTAGATTACGGTTTACTCGCAACACTTGCAGAGAGTGGAGAAGCAGCCGCTTAGCTCCGCCTACCCTCTCTGGCAGACCAACCACTGCTGGCTGATGGAAAACGCATCACTAACTTGGCCCCGCTTGAGATTTTTTCCACAAATGTCGCCACCGACACCCAGTCTGTAATACTGCAAATGCAAAGGCTTTCATCAGTGGGCCATAGGCTCAATCACCATTGTGTTACCTCATTTGGCGATAGACAGTGACTTAACAGACATTTATTTACAAGAAAAAGTTTGAGATTATCACTTTAAGTCAAGTTTTCAGATACAAAAGCAAGACACCAGAATTTTCTTGCATTTGGTTGATCTCACTGTGTCAAAGTGCTTCCTCCCTCACTCCTTCAATTCATTTTGAACCCCTAGCCAAGTTCAGACAAAGCCCCCCTCTACCTTTTTTGATGTGTCATATAGCAGCAGTAGAGTAGATATGATGGTACACACACACACACACACACACACACACACACACACAAACACACACACCTTATGGTGTAATGACTTTCTTGCTCCTGTGGTGAGCTGCCAGCAGACCTGTTGAAACCTGCTGAGTAACCCTAGATGTGGAAAGTACCCATGCAAGTCTGAGTCTCAGACACAGGGAGCTGAGGCACAGGAGGCCTTCAGTATCTACCTGTCGCACACACACGCACACGCACACACACACACACACACACACACACACACACACACACACACACACACACACACAGACACACACACTCACACACACACACACACACTCACACTCACACTCACACTCACACACACACACAGTTGTCTAGTGAAACTGCTTCTTTCCTCCAGACACGCAACCCAAACATGATCTGAAATACAGTCCGACCCCTGCTACTTCCATCCTGCCATGCTTCTGCTGTTTGGAGGATTCAATGTGTCTGCACATGTTTGTAGGAAAGTGTGAATGCGTGTGTTTGTGTGTTATGCATGTCAGCGTGACCACGAAAAGTATGCAAAAGATTTCTCTTTACACATTCATGCTACTGTACGCACAGGATGTTTGCAGGCTGTGTGTGTCCCCGGGTCTCCTATGTTGTGTACCAGCATGTTGTCTGTGTGACATCACCTCCCTCACATCTGCAGACCTTTTGACACTCTATGTCTCTCTTTACACCTGGCCTCCCACGATCAAGGCTTCAAGAGAGGGCAGGTGTGCTCGCTCCTTGCCCTCACGACTTAAAAACATAGCAGTTTCATCGCCCGTGTGCCCCAAGTGCTGCTGGGAGCTGGAGGGCGGGTCTTGACTCCTGACATGGCCCTTTTCCCTTGCCGGAGTTATGGTGGGGGAAAGCCCAGATGAAGTCTATGAGCCCATAAAACAGGCCTTTAATTTGCTAGTATACGCCCAGGAGCTAGCGATGAGTTAGCCTCTCGTTTCTCTGGACTGCAGTCATAAGCACAATCCCACAGGGTATGTGCTTTTATTTGGTTTGATCAGATCAGAAAGAAAATTTATGAGTAAAGGCTGGAAGGCTGCGACATGTAGGATATTTCAAACAGGCAGGTGGGATTCATGGCTTTTGTGTTTGTCTTTGTTGGCGCAGGAAAGAGGTTTTGATTGTTGGGAGGAGATGACCTCTAGCTATGTGTTAGTTTTCACAAGATAAGTGCCTCCTATTTCCCACATCTCAGCTATCTATTCAAAGACAGAATAAAAGATATATGGGTGGCAATGGCTGGATGCCTATGTCGGATACCTACATCAAAGTTCTCTGCTTACCAGGAACTTGGAACACAATAGCCTGAAGGAGGCCTGTGCAGGAAGTACAACACTATTCTTACTGTGGAGTGAAATAATGTTTACAGTGTTGTTATTGAAGCACACACTTATAATGACTGTTATTTGGACTTCACTGTATATAATAGTAAGAATTTAAAAAGTATTAGACATTTTAAACCCAAGTTAAAAATGTTGTCAGTTGAGTTTTTATAAACTCTCCTGGTTTTGGTTTGAGTTCTGCATCGTTCATTCTGCAAACCAATCATTGACAATGACACTGCACGCTCTCGCGTGTTTGTGCGCGCACTCTCTTGGTTACGGAGCATCTTTGAATGCACACAGTGTCACTTTATAGTTAATAATTAACTTTAGTCTAGCTGAAACGAGTTAATACAACAACCGTGTGGCGTGTGGCGATGATAGCGGACAATTCAAAACCAAACCCGAGCGAAGAGAGAGAGATTCTCACCCCCCAGGCATCACAGGCAGGTAGAGGTATGTTTATTTTTTTTAAAAGACATGTTCATGTTTAAATAAATATACCTGTCACAGCACAGCTCGCTCGGAGAGCTGAATGTCCGTTCTACCGTAACCTATTTGTTTTATTTATTTATTTTGCAAGGTGTAGGAAGCCTATACTGATCTTTTAAAAGACATCTCATTGTTTAAATCAATATATCTTTGCATGTAAGTTAAACATAAATAATGAATAAAAAAAAAAAGATACTTGAATAGTTCAAACCGATGTGTTTTAGAAGGAATAATCAAACTGCATAAACATGTTGACAGCACTAGTCTGCAGTGTGTTGAGTAGTTCTGTAATAAGATAGCACTAGCTTATGGTACATGTATGCCTGTATCCACTAACAGCGTTTATAGGCAGCGCCTATTTTCTATACAAAATGCAGGTTCACAGTTTCAGCACTAAGCGCCAAAAGCACAAAAAAACTTTGTGTCAGCGCTCTCAGATGAAAACAGTTCAACTTTTGGAGCACCACCCCACTCGTCAATGTCACTTTTCCCTCCCCCGACTAATCAAAACCAAAAAGGGGCGGGACTTCCAACATCATCTTTGTCAACCATCTCGTTTTCTTCAAGGGTACAATCTCCAGGTGTAGAACTGCTGCCAATGCGAGGACCTGTTTTCCTTTCCATTGTTTTTATGTTTTCTTAAAATGTCATTGAATAAAAGCAAATATTAACCATACAGAGCGATTTACAACAGATTTAACGACCACTACCGAGGGAAGCGGATAGGACTTTCGTAACCTGGCAACAGTAGGTGAGAAGCACTCTGAAATTGAGGTCGTGGGTGCTGCCAGCGCAAAAAACACTGTTAGTTGACACAGGCTCTTAAGCATTGCACTGAAAGCTTTTAGAACCAATAGGGACATCTCAGCTTACATTGCATGTGTATGCTAACCTTCATACTCTAACTTGGATAGAAAAGCATTTGAAACTTTAAATAAATAATATTCAGACAGAAGTCCCTCTGCTTCCACCTCTTGTTATGATGTAGTCAGCTCAAATACACTAAATGAAGTTAAACTCCCTTTGCTCTGGCAGACCCAGGAAGATGTCAATCAAATATGATTAACCACGCCCACTCAGTCTTGATAAATTGTCCTAACAGCAAAATGAGCTGTTTTTTGAACAAGGTTTAATAATTATTATTAAAATTCATATTCACTCAGGTTGTTGTGGATAATTAATGTAACTCTCATTGCAAATATTACATGTTTTATTATTTCAGGCCAAATGTTCAGAGGCTTAAAGGGATATAGGCTAATCAATCTGCATCAGCAATCAAGTTTAAAAGACAACTTCCTGCTAAAGAGGGCATTGTAAGTCCTACCCCTGATTTAGTATCAGTGGCTTTATGTGACTTGTTTCCTGTAGAACTGAGGAATTAATTTTCTGCACAATAATTATGCGTGAACCCACCTGTCCTGCTTCCTGTTGTGCAGTTTGATCATTACTCCCATCGTGACCAGCGCTGACAGGCAACCAACAGCGCCAAGAACGAACCCCACATTATCATCTGTGAAAATCAACAGCACAGAATTAGTCACTGCTATCAGCCATTGATCCTTTTGAACAACATGTTTCTCATCCACAGATTTTCATATTGGATCAATATAAAGTCAAAAGGCAAGTAGGGACTCGTGATGTCAAAAGTAAAAGCATGAGGGAAACACTCAAGAGGAAAGATTAATCAACAGTGACATGTCCTTTGAGGAAGGCATCAAGTGGAGCCGCTCAGTATTGAACAGTGGAGGATTGACTGATGCTCCCAGGTAAGGATGGGTGTAGCAGTTGGAGATTGTTGCCAGGTGTGGCAGAAGTTTAGCATGCATGCTCAGCCTGTTTTATCTGGGTTAAAAGAGGATTAAGGAAATTGAAAGTTTTCTGTGAACATAGTGTAGGTCCGTGACTGAAATACATTAGCTTGAGTTCATTTAAATGTATAGATGACAATTTAACCTTAATGTTTGATGTTAAAAGTCTCATTGTATTTTAAACAGATTCCAACCTGACTGTCTCTGCTCCCATTGCCAGTGAAGTATACCGTTTTCGGTCTCTTTTCTTCTGCGTCACCGTCTGACGTCACACAAGTGCCGGAAACAGGGTTAGTAATCAATAATACGCACAAAGAACTTACTCTTTGGTAAGCAGTTACAGTGTTACAGTGTTTAGGGTTTAATGTATCTATTCCTCATTCAGTCTATTTATTAAACTCGGCGCCATCAAATTTGTAACGAAGTGTTGCTTGGACGGAGATGGGGAGGAATTCATAGCTGAGATGATAGCGGAGATAAGTGTGTCAACCCGGGTCTTGCGTTCATTGCAGACAGTAGAAACTAGAACAGCGGTGCCAATGTCATTCACTTCTGTTGCCATATTATTGTAGTTACATTCCTTGAATGCAACCAGGTAGCTTATCTAGCTATGTAGAAAGATGATTGTCATTTTTAACCCCACCTACAATGCTGTGATCGGTTGACTTTAACTCCATTTGGCGAAAATGTCTACCAAATCTGAGATGTTAGGTCGGTTCTGAGGTGTGAAACCAGGCCAGTGCCTCAATGTGACCTGTATGAGGACATTTTGGTCCATGTTACAAAGGATTGAGCAGGACTGCTTTATGACGATATTGTATTTCTCTATGGTTTATGCGTCAGTGTGCTAAGAACCTAGATAAGTTAGGTGTTTATTTAACTGAATTGGCCAACTTAGCATTTAATCTTATCTAATTGATTCCCCAGAATCTTTCTTTATCATTGTTTACACATAATATCAGTCCAACTGAGATTGTCTCCTGCATCTATATTTCACACCAATATTAAAACAGAAAAATGTACAAGGACCTCTTCGATCTTATTTCAGCTGTACACGCAGGTCAAGCACAGCTATCCAACAAAGGCCCACTGTGTTCTGCCAGTTTATCACCAAATGCATGAATCTGTTTTTATAATTACCCAGGAGATCAAACAAAACAAAAATGATACTTTGGCTTCAAACACATAATATATAATGAGCACACTGCTGGATGGACTGAGACAGCCTTTACTTTACTTGGTAATGATGTGATCAAATAAGAGCATCTGAAACTTTCCTTCGGGCCTTGGCAAGTTCAGTGAACCGTCTTTGAATCTCTTTGACTTTACTGTTGTACAGTAAACTGAGCCAAGAGTGTTTTTTTTCTTTTCAAGGCAGGAAAGTGTACAGACATAGCACGGTCATCCTCTGAGGGATGAATGCTCCGACAAGTATAGTATATGTTTGTCAGGTAGGCACTGCGGGTGTTGGTCCTTTAAAATCAGCCTTGGAAAATCTAACCCACACATGCTTGAAGAAGCACAGTGAAATACACACCCACGTGTACAAATATTCCCTGAAGTTTCTAAACTAATCAGTTCCGCTACACATGGCCAGGCCTTGGATGCAGCAGCACTGGAATCAAGCTGCTGGATGCTGAAGCCTTCGGCATCAGCGCGACAAGCTGCCCAGAGTATAATTGTACTGGGAGCATGTGGAGGACTGGCAGTCAATCAGTGTTAACATTCATCTTTTTTTTTCTTCTGGCAAGACCCCAAAGCAATATAATTACTCCACTGAACCCCCCCTGCACTGATCAAATAGCAAAGCACCAGGGAGCAATAGCACTCAGTTTGGACCATTACCTTTTGAGTGATTTCAGGGGATTAATACGAGAGACATGATGAGGTTTGACTGAACAGGTTGAAGGGGATAGAAGGCAGAAAAAGGTGTTTTCTATACACCTAAACTATGGAAGTGTATGCACCTATCTCTACCTCCTGTACTTTGATCCAGTAGAATAAAGTCATAGTTTTAAGTGTAATCTTTACAATTTGCTACAAAATAAAGGAAAGGAAAAATTAGGTAAACCTGCACCTTTGCCTGGTTTTGGGTCTAAATGGCTAAAAGGTACAAAAAGTTTTGGAATTGCTCCACTAGATTGTTTCAGTCCGCTGCGCCAAAACTGGCTGTAACGGCTGCAAAGCGGTGGCTGTTTGAGGGGCAGGGGCAAAAAAAAGGCACCCGCTGTATGCCATGGGGCACCAGCGAGCAGAGAGGTGTGAGGCGCAACATAAACTCTGGCATTTTTAGCTACAGAGACATCCCATGAGGGCACATTGTCTCACACGTAGGAGTGTGCGGAGGCCAACTCATTTTCCAACATGTATCATTTATCCACTGGAAGGGCCCCCAGAGGACGACAGGGGCATTCATGAGGGCACTTTCACAGCGTTTTCTCATACATGGGGGCACCAAGGTGGGTCATTGCCCCCCCTGCCCCACCCCTGAGTACACCACTGCTGCAAAGTAATTCTTGGGAGCAAAGCTGACCAGATCAAAGTATGTCCACTCAAAGAGCTTGTGTTGTCCCTTAGTCTGGCAACACTACAGAAAGGAGCCCTGCAGAGTAAGATGTTTTTTCTAACCAGAAATAGCAGCTGCTTCACTCTCTTCAAAGCCACCAGACTCCATTGACAAAAACAGTAATTTTACAGGAGTTGCTGGTCGACTGCTGCCTGGATCGGTGTGTTTGTTTGTGTTATTTTGTAAATTTAGTGTTTAAATAGTACGTTTGGATCCAACACAATAGTTGTGTAACAAACAATGACATAAACAAACTTACCAGTCAAGGCAGTCATAGAAAGGCAACTCTGAAGTTCTCCGACATCCTTGTTTTTGTCAATGGAGTCTGGTGACTTTGCAGGAATGAAGTAATGGCTATTTCTGGTTTAAAAGAAAACTCTTGTGGTTCCTCTGTAGTGTTGTCAGGCACTTATACCCCTCTTCCACCAGATTTTTAAGATCCAGAGACAACCCGCTAATAAACGCCAACTGTCTTTTTTCCCATTGCCAGTGGAGTTTCCTATTTCGGTCTCTTTTCTGCTGCGTCACCGTCTGATGTCACAAATGCACCAGAGACAGGGTTAGTAAATGGTGAGATATTACAGTGCTTAGGTCTTCATTGTATCTATTACTCATTCAGTCTGTTTATTAAACTCTGCGCAGAAAAATTTGGAACGATGTTCGAGCGCTGCTTGGGCGGAGACGGGCGGAATTTGTAGCTCAGGTGACGAGGAGTCTCAGAAATTACCGATGGAGCATAGCATCATGCCGGAAAGGGGGCGGAGATTAGTGTGTCAATCTGCCGATAATAGTCCAGGTCTGAATGCAGATTGTAGCCTTTCCCACTAAGCAAAAAAGCCGGGTGTTAGCGGGTTTTTTTACCAGTGGGAAAGCGGCTTTAGAATAACAACTGAGACCATCAGTGTCAAAAACAAGCAAATTCAATGGACGTACCTCGATTGGGCATATTTGCCCCTAAGGATTATGATGCAGCCATCATAGCCCATTTCAAGGCTGCAGGCTCGAGCAATATACTGGAGCAATTCCAAACAGTTTAAAGCTATCTGACTACAAAACAAAATTACATTTTAAATTCAACAACTTTCAAAATACCTGAGCTCACCATTGTTCAGGCCTTTTTCCAGTGTTTTTCTCTGGCAGAAATTGCAAACAGACGATACCAATCAGAAATCCAAGACTGTTTTCATAACTCCAACACGTCCACACACCCCTGAGACACACTCTTTATCACACACAGCATTTCGTAAGATAGAGATGAGTCTTTTTGACGGAGCTGATATCATCTTAAAATAATTCTGTTGATTTTTTCTCTCCGTGGTTACAGTGTGTGTCTCTGTAGCAAGCTACTGTTGTCATCTGATATGTGTATCTCCCCCTGTCTGACCTAATGTGATGGATGCAAGTATTCTTGGAATTTGAACCACGTGTCGGATTGCAGACTTCAGACATCAAATGTTCCACGGACAAACTTAACACGCATGATGTTCTGTTAACAAAAAAAGCCACATAGCGGTAAACTAAGTAAACTTGCTCTTTTTTTTCGACTCCATCTGTGGTCGTAGATTCAAACCCGGACACTGTTGGAGGAGTTTATGAAAACAGAGTCAACACAGTAGCAGCAGCTAAAGCGCTAGAAGATAAAGGTGTCCGTAGGAATTAGACTCAGCTAACCTTTGTTTTGGTGGTGGAGCCCAAGGCCAGGTGTGTGTGTCTCTGTATGTGTGTGTGTTTCTATCAAAATGTATTTGTAGTGATGTTTTCATCAAACAAATGTTAGTCCCATGCCCCATAAGTGAGTGTAGTCGATGAGTGTTGTCATGTCAAAGTATTTTCAACGTTCCTTGAATTGACATGACAACAGAAACGTTCACTTAAAACGTTTCCGACATTGTGTATCTTCATGTAGTATGAAGTATGCATAGTTTTATTGTTGTTCAAGCTGCCAAAGTGATGCTTCTAAAAGTTTTTACTGACTCTGAAGACAAGAGATCTAAGTCAAAGTAAGTTTGACTTGAATACAATCCCCATAAAAATAAAAATAGAGCTCAGTCATAAAAATAGTGAAGTGTAGAAAAGAGCCAAGCATGAGCAGTGAGTGGTCACAGCCCAAACAGAACCGAAACATCTGCATCCAATGGACATTAAAGTTACAAATAACCACTCAAACTTCAAATAAAACCTCTTGTCCTTGGCTGATGTCCCTACACATCTTTGTTTTTCCCTCAACTATTCTGGAAAAGATAAACATCTTGGAAGTGATTTATTCCCTTGTTCTTCACTCAGTTCTTTATTTAATATCATCATAAACTCTTGAAGAGGGAAAAAAGATCCTGAAACAACAGCGTTTTTAAAAGATCTGATGCTGTGGCCCACACTGCCAGCACCCCTGGTCACATGTGGGTGTGTCAGGAAGAGTCTCAACAGAGTATCCCGACAACAGCGTGCTTCTATTGATAATTTTTTAAAATTGCGATAATCTCCATGTGGAGAGAAAAAGCAGGCAGAACGTAATGCTCTGTAAGCTCCCATCAGCTCCATCTGACAATGATTTAGCTTCTTATTAATCTCTATAAACAGACATCTGCATGCTAACAGCTAACAATCTGCTCTACATCAAAAATTCAACTTGAGGCAAATTCCCTTGATGCTGTGTCGCAAAGCCGTTCAGCTTTCAGATTTCCAGAATTCCTTGAATGCATCAGAAATGATCGATCCAACCTCCGTACAACAAAGGAGCATTCTAAGTTCGATAACGAGTAAAGAACAAGAAAAACTGTTTATTTTTCTGTAAACAACGCAGCACGCGGAAAAGGAAATCTTGGCAGGAAGTCGTATATCGCTAACCGCTCGATGTTCACTGTTGTCCCCAGAGGCTATATCGTCGTCAGACTATAGCCGATGAGACCAGACATTGATATATTTGTAACTAATACGTTGGCTGAAATGGCTCCATTCCATATTGGCGCCTTTTGTGTGCACGAGCAATCACTCCACACTATAGGATTAGGGAAGTGGGCTGGTTTTAAAGAGGGGGTATTATGCTGTTTCACATTTTAAGACGTATAATGTTACAATGTTGGATGTCCAGACTAAACGTGGGTGAAGTTTCAAATCTGTAGGTAAAAGTATGTTGGAGTAATCCCTCAGTCTGCAGGCTGCTGTGAACGCCAGGTTTCACACAGGTTTTTCTACAGCCTCAGCAGGCTTCGGAGAGCTGGCCAATCAGAAGAAAGTGGGCTTGTAGGGGCGGGGTTTCTTAAAGGGACAGAGCTAACTGAGTGGTTTTGACTGTAAATGATGCTAAGCTACTCCACAGGTATCACAGAGTGAAATATGAAGTTTGAAATTAGCGTAATACCCCCCCTCTAAGGTAAATCTGAGAAAAGTTTGAGATAGAGTATTGGATATCTGACTTTTAAAGACATCAATCAAACAGCAGCATCCTCTCAGCCTGAACCAAGAAAGCACTTCCACATCATGAGAACAGGAGTCAAAGGTAAAGAAAGAAAGGAATAAAGGAAAAGTGACATGAATGAGAATGAAGTGTTGGCATTTAAACATCTCTGTCTTTTACAGACCACTTCTGTTTCTGCTCTATCTCAGGAGGTTCTGAGAGAAACACAGGCAGAAAATCGAGTGTGGCTTTGTCTTGCAATGTCATTTTTTCCTGTGAAAATCACTCCATCCGTCTCTGGCAGCTGTCACCTTCTTTTAATCACGTTCTTCTCCTTCATGCAGGGAACTTTATTAATATCATAACAGCATCGGGGTAGGGGTGATTCTGTTATTGGTATGCTTCTGATACTGTTGTTTTTCAAAAGACCGTGACGAAGAGCAGCCAAGTTAGCAAACTCTATAACCCTTTACTTCTCATCTCTCCCGGAGCCCTGTTTGTGCTGGGATCAAACACACTTCAAGGACTTTATATCCCGTCGTTCCAGCCAAAGATATTAACATTGATCATCACAATTCACCACACCCCTGTCTAAATCGGTTAAAAGGCACATTACCAAGTATGCCAGCGGGTTATAATCCATCTCAAATAGGTGGGGCTTTTATTGATGGGAGATATTCAAACAGAGATTCAAGTTTGATGGAAGGGACTTAGCGTCACCTCTGCTGACAGGCTTCATTTCAAAAGCGGCTCATTAAAGTGACTCAGAGAAGAAGTCAAACTGGATGCGGTGGCATTTTTTGCTCAGCCGCTTTCATCTCAACAATGGCTACAATTCTCTGGCTGTTCGGCCTACACATCATGCTGCGGTGATTCATAGAAGGGGAGGAGGGGATACCCGTCAGGGCGTCTCCTGCTCGCTCTGTATTTAGTGTTGTTTACACGGCTAGAGGTCACATCTGAATGGCGTAGGTAACAGCTCATGCGACACCTGCCAGTAAGCACCTCAGGTCATGTTGACAGTTGTTAGCACTGATTTGTCTAATGAGAGTGTGAGAGCAAGTGTGATCATTGTCACATAGCTGAAAATGCCAGGCTCTGTGTGTGTGTGTGTACACAACGCTGAAGCTCAACCTCACATTGTACGATGTCTTTACTTGCATTAAAATTTGTATACGAGTGTGTGTGTGTGTGTGTGTGTGTGAGACTACATTTATCTCCAGCAATGCACTGCGTCAGAATCAGGATTATTTTTATGTAGGTGTTTAAAAAACAAGGAATTTGTTGGTATGTTGGTGCATAAGAGTAAACATAGTCAAAGAAATTGAAAAAAATACAAAGCGAGGACAAAATCAGTAAAATAGTAATACTGACAATAAAAACATGTAAACATGTCTTTTTAGGATGTCGGAGCTGCAAAGTTTTGTAAAGAAATGTGCAAAGCTTTGACCACAGATTTTAAAAAGTTCACAGTATTAAAGTTGTAATCTTGAAGATCTCAGTTTTGTTGTCTTTGGCGGCTCCTATGGTGATAAACCGTAATTGCAACAAGAAAATGAACAAGGACATTTTGAACTGTGGTTTTAAGTTTTGTTTTTATACTGCCCCCTCCTGGTCATTTTTAAGCACTGGCTTTGAGGATTTCACTCAGTACCAGTTTGGTGCGGCAGAGGACGGGCTGCTTTTGCAAGTACTATATTTTCGATTTCTTCTATGGTTTTGATTTCTTTGATGCAAATAAGATTCTTGGAGTTGATTATTGTGAAAGTAGTCATTTAATAGCAGGCACAGCTGTAAGCTAGCAGTGTGACTCATTTTTAGTTCAGAAGATTTGTGGCCTTACACTGTGTTTTATTGTTTTTATTGTTTTTTACTTTCAATAATTAAGTATGGAATTTGTGTTTTATTGCAGTTTTACAAAGTGTGAATTCTTCATTAATATATCAAAAAAAGTTACGCCTCGTGCTTTTTGGAGGACTCACAGCTGGTCGCTAACTGTCTCGCTTTGAATACCAGCAACTCAAACGCAAGGACAGTATACACACTTCCCAGATATCCAGACAGTGCTGCATGTGTGACGTCCACGGTTGGCTCCGGTTGTAACTCTTGATTTTCCTCGCTGATGGTCGCTTTCCTTTTTAGACTGTTTGCCTTCATCTGAGCGTCAAGTTTGTTTCTTTTTCTTTGGATTTTCACTTCTTGTTGAAGTTGTATCTGTAGTCATCCATCTTTTCTTTGTTTGTTCAGCCATAGTAGATTACTGTTTACTCGCAACACTTGCAGGGACCGGAAAAGCAGCCGCTTAGCTCCGCCTACCCTCTCTGGCAGACCAACCACTGCTGGCTGATGGAAAACGTGTCACTAACTGGGCGCTGCTCGTGATTTTTTTTACGTGAAAGTTACCACAGACAGCCAGTCTGTAATACTGCAAATGCAAAGGCTTTCATCAGTGGGCCATTGGCTCAATCACCATTGTGTTACCTCAGTCGGTGATAGATGGTGACTTAACAGACATTTATTTAAATGAAAGATTATCACTTTAAGTAGAAAATGACTTGTAGTTTTCAGAGACATCTTACCAGAGATGTGTGATATTGTAACACGGTACGTCTGATGTGGGGACTGTACATTAGTCTCATGTGTGTGTCTATGTGGAGGGGTTAGAGTCTGTGCGTAAGGTAAAAGAAGTAATGCAACTGAAAACAGATCAGCAGTCAAGATAAGAAGTATATTGAGGTATTTATAACAAAGCTTAATAAGAAACATTTCTAAACACTGCACTGGATAACCAAGTTAGCAAACTAATGTGTTTGCCTGAAGGGAGTCAGGATCTATCGTGTCCAGCTGTGGCCCAGCCGTTTGTTCCAAAATCTGACATATGAAGTCGATTCATCCCTGATTACTATCAAGAGGAAGTTTCTGTTTGCAGCTCTAACAAGAAAAGGATGGAGGACTGTGGAGAAGACTTGATGGGATGGAGGTGAAGGAGGATCACAAGTAAAGCAGCTATGTTTCTCTGCTTCCTCTCACTGCCCCGAGCCAACAGGTTGATGAAAACAAAACCCTTATAATACGTCCTTCTTAAAAGTGTGCGTCTCTTTTATTCCTCTTCAAATTAGTGATAAGTCGCAGGACAGTGATGGACAGTCCTCGTTGTGGTGCCCTGAATTGTATATGTTGTCTGTTACAAATGTTTATATAAAGAGCAGGAAAGGGGCTTTTAGGGTTTTCCGAACCCTAGAATTGGTATTGAAAAATATACTGCTTAGTGATTTCATGTCTTTAAATGCTTTTTAATCCACTTTGAAAGACCTAGAGAAAGAAATCCGTTGGAGTTGTTGCTGCTTAAACAGATATTTTTGGAATCATACGGCTCCTTGTTTCAACATTGTACTGTTGTCTGTTATTTTGTTTAGTTACTGTCTCTTTAAAACTACTTTCGTTGTTTGTTCTGTTGTCTGTCTTGACCAGCAGAATCTCAATAGGACTTATCTTTGTTTAATACATGTTGAATAAAATAGTGTCAAGTGCATGTTGATGAATATTTACTTTGTTGCCATGCGTTATATGGTTCTAAAGGTTTTCTTAAACCAGAAGGACGCTTTAAACTGCTCTTTTAGAAACACTGTACACATGATATTTAGAGAGAAATGCTGCCACCTGATGGCAACAGCTGACAACTGCAAGGCTAATCTGAGAGTTCAGGTTTGGGGTGATGAATGAAACCATTAGAGGGACCCAGGTGCTTCTAATTTACAAACAGAAAGACAAGCCAATCCAGGATCAGAGGTTTGTAGCTAATGGTCCGCATGAGGAGCCGAGCGCTGAGTCTACTGAATCATTGCTTTCAAAGAGACAGGATGAGAGGAAGAGCATTCCCATAGTCCCTCTTAGTTTTCATTGGAGGACGATGTCAGGCACAGTGAATGTAAAACATGTGAGGAGCTACCAAGTAATAAAGAAGGAGGTAACTTTAGCGCAGGCATGGCAAGCTGGTTTCACAGGCGATTAAAACATAAAGAATAAGAACAAAATACCAGCACAATAATTAAAATAATAAGTATGACAAGAGCCAGGGAGATGGTTTTGCATGATTTAACAAAATTGTTATATATATATATATATATATATATAAAAGTTATATTATGGAAGTTTATTACAATTTAGATCCTTTAAACTTTTGACGCAGCAATAGTAGTTTTTTGGATTTTTATAATGTATACGATATTACAGTAAAAAAACTCAACCTGCAGAGAGCAAATGAGATAAATAGATAATTACTGTCATATATAAAAGGAAGTATTTTTTGTATTTTTCATGTCATCATCATAAGGTGCCATTGCCAGAAGGAACTGTTTTGAAATCTCTTCCAGTTTGTGTTAAAGAATAGCTACATTTGGAGGTTTGTTTATACAAAACAGTGATCGAATTCACATTCTCCTTTGCACAACATCCATGTGTAGTAGGTTAACAGTTCCAGCACAACACACCCGTGTATGTATTGTTGTCCTGCAGCCACACAAGGTGTCAAAAAAATCTGTTATGAACAAACAGGGAGAGCTCTCCAGGTATCATTTATAGGGAGGGCAACATTTATTTTTTCTTCATAGACAGGTGTTCAAAGTATTTGAGCTTTTCTCTCAGACATTACTGTTGAGTCGACGTAGCCACCATGATGTCTCCCATTGGTTTGTTAACCCCTCTTATGAAGCCTCCAGTTTGGCCTGGTTTTTTTTGGCCGCCATGGTAAGGACTTGTCCGTCACAGAAAGCCACACCCTAAAGCCACGCTTCCCAACTGGTGGGTTGGGACCCAAAATGCTTGAGAAAAAAAAGGTCTGGCAAAAAGTCTATGCTGCGCTTTTATTTTGAAGGATATGGGTTTTCTATGACGTGCGTGCAGTCGTAGTGTAGTTTATTCACACCCTATGTATCCACTGTGTGGGTAATCCCAGCTACAGTTACATTTAGGCCCCATGTTCACATAGTGCCTTTTTCTGAGTGCCAGCAGCTTTTTTCAATTGTTCCCAATGAGGACAGAGCTTATGCGGCTGCATGTGGCCGCCTCAAGAAAAAGCGCTGCCCCCACTCTTGTATTTCAGAGAGCTCCGCCTTTTTGTTCGGCCGCTCCGAGAGCTTTGAGTTGAAAATCTCTGAACTTTTCAGAAAGGCGCTGGTGTCGTCACTGCCGCTTTTTTTCAGGCAACCAATCAGATGGAGTGCCACTTGTCACCCTGGTTACCACCAAACATGGAGAAGCAACTTGTTTTCTGTCTACCCAGAGCTGTACATATGACATACAGTATCACAATAGAGACCGAAAAGGCCATCCGTGGGAGCAGACCAGCCGGACACTACATGTTGCTGGCCCTACGCGTTGTAAGCTTGTTGTTAGCTCTGTAGTAAGTTAAACTTATTGTCATAGAAACAAAACCTGCGTACAGCGTTTTTTCTCTCACCGCACAAACGCTTCATCGCAGCACTTTTCTGTCAGAAAAAGGCGCTATGTGGACACGGGCCCTTACATTCTTGATGAGTCCGACAGTAGTGGCATTTACGTTGCAGTTTTTGAGTTTATTCTGTTCACAAAAAGCTGTTAATTGAATGATTTTTAAAGGGGAATATTTTCCTCTTATGTTTCGTGATGTTGACATACGGTGATGTTTCAGCCATCTCAGGTCCTAACTGCATCATTTTTCAATAAATTAATCTGAGTTGCGATTTGTCATTAAGGAGGTGGCGGTGGGTCTCGAGGCTAGACCAGTTGCGAACCACTGCCCTAAAGCACACCTGCTTTATCATGGATTTCACTCAAAAACCCATTTAAGTCTCCCCCTGCTGGCCGTTAGAAAGAATGCAGGCTCAAAGCGTATCTGTATTGGCTTCCCTTTTGAATCCAGATGCTACATTGAATTCTTAGAAATAGATTATGTGCTTAATAAAACAAGCTGTTTGTTTTCTTTTATATAAGAACTGACCTTTTACACAGTAGGGTTGATCTCCCGTCCAGGTCCCATCATGCAGACAGGTACGCTCGGTTGGACCGTACAGTGCGTGGCCTTCACTGCAGGTGAAGCTCAGAGCGTTCCCCTCCAGGTAATGTGTCCCATTTTTCTTCCCATTCCTTGGTGTGGGGAGCCAGCCACAAGACACCACTAACGCGAAAATAAGACATTCACAATTCAATATTCAAACAGTCATGTTGTCTTAACTATTAACTTTCTTTTATGATATGCAGATTTGTTTACTTTAAAAACAAATTATTTCACTTAATTAAGCTTTCCGGTGGCATTTTGCCAAAAGTATGAATTCATGACCAGACACAAACAGCTCTTACGGGTCCTGTATGTTGCATTTTCACTTTAGCATCGCCAGAAACATAACAGAAAAATATGGCACCATCATTTTGTCTATGGCTATGAAAGGCAGCTTTTATAAGGGCAGAGATAAATCTTGTTTCCCGTGGTACCTGGCTCCAGGGCTTTCATGAGGGCCCTGTGATTCTGGTAGGCCCTGAGCGTGGCGTTTCCCATCGCCAGGCTCCGAGTAGTAAGGGTATCATATTTACAGAACTCTGCTCCTTCTCCAGAGCACATCATCAACATGTCTGCCATCAGAGGGTCATCGGGTCTCTCAGGAAAGGACAAGGCAGGAACAAAAGCAGGGTCGTTGGTCGCTGGGAAATAGTAGGTTTCCAAAAGGTATTTTGAGTCATAAGTAAAAAGGGAAGACTTCTTTGAGATGTTCCCTACGGATGAAAAGCACAAAACACAAAGCTTTAGATGTTTGAGCCATTACATTGTGGGATACAATAAAAAAAATTACAGGTTTCAAACTGATTCTAAAGCAGATGATTTGAATGTCAGTAGAGGCAGTTTTGAAGTCAAAGATGTCCATGACCACATGAGAGACGCCTCGATTTTCTTTCACAACAAAAACATTCAGTTTCTGAAAGGTTCTGCCAAATATTCTTTAAGCAAAGCAGAAGTAGGTAAACATTGAAGGCTGTTATTTTAGGATTCATATTTCACTCTGTGATATCTGTGGAGTAACTTAGCATAATTCACAGTCACGTTTTTCTCACTCTGGTGCTCTGTGCAGGCCCTCAGACAGCTTCTCCCTGAAACCACTCAGTCAGCTCTGTCCCTTTAAGAAACCCCGCCCCTACAAGCTTGCTTTCTTCTGATTGGCCAGCTCTCCGAAGCCTTCTGAGGCTGAACTTTGTGATGTCACAAAGTGCAGCATATAGAAAAAAGCATGCTGCTGTGAAACCTGGCGTTCACAGCAGCATGCAGACTGAGCTGAGAAGCCTGGGGATTACTCCAACATACTTTAACCGAGAGATTTGAAACTTCACCCACGTTTAGTCTGGAGATCCAACACTGTAACATTATATACATGTCTTAACATGTGAAACAGCATAATACCCCCTCTTTAATAACGCATGCATAAAATGGTTAAATAGAAATACTGACAAATAGAGTTGTTAATATCGATAACAGTATAGGAAATGTCACCGATAATGCCTTGAATGTTGTTTTGGGTTAGCAAGTACACCAGTCAATTCACTGCTCAGTGACATCATTTATTAGCTCCACAAAATGGACAGTAGCCTGCACAGCAGAATTAAAAGTGTCATGGCTGCCACCAGAAACTACTGTTTTAGCGTTTAAGAGAAACACAGTGCGCTGCTAGCGGAGAGTGTAATATTAGTCAAAGCTTGAAAATGTCAGCTGGGATTTCCAGTCACACGTTTTAAGGATATTTTACTTTTTTAAATTTAAAGTTAAGACAGTTATGGGGCCCCGGTTTAGCTCAGCAGTTAAATCGCATGTCCCATATACAGAGGCTACATTCCTCCATGCGGCAGCCCCCGGGTTCTCACTCTCTCGGCCCTTTGCCCTGTGTCATCCCCACTCTCTCTCCCCCTATTTCCAACATTATCCACTGTCCTCTCTCTCTCAATAAAACTATAACTATTAAAAAAAATAAACAGAGAAAAGCAGTTTCATATTAAAAATCACGTTTGCTCCAATACTCAAGTTAGGAGATCCTCAAAGCTGAGCCGCTGCTAACACAAGCTCAGCCTGTTACTAGGTGCTCGGCACATTTTCAGGCTCAGATTCATCACACTAGTATCATGTGAGGGGACGGGTATCAGCCAATTAGGGCTGTCAACAAATATTTTAAATTCGAATATATAACCGAATTGTATTAAAAAACTGATATTCGGTTTTTAAAATTAATATTCAATGTGAAAAAAAATCACCATTACCGCGGCTGTCTTGCGGGCTGTTGCTTGTTCTCGTATGTCCTCGCGCGCGCTCTCTTGGTTACGGAGCATCTTTGAATGCATCACCATGTCACTGTATACGTTAATAATTAACTTTAGTCTAGCTGAAACGAGCTACTACAACAACCGTGTGCCGGGTGGCAATGATGGCGGAGAATTCAATGTAGGATTCATGAAGGAAAACATGCATCAGAACATCTCTTATAGCAACTGATTACAACGGCTTACAACACTTACGGGAACTTTTGCCACAGCAGCATTTGTTTGACCATTCTGACGGCTGGCTCAAACTACATATTTTCTACAACACAGCATCAAAAAATAAGAGAGTATTAGGCAGACTATAATTTGGAGAGCATAACTCAAAGAGATCAGAGCCGGACACACAGCATGCTGTCAAGTCAATCTATTAGTTCCCACAAGCTTAAAGTGAATGTTTGCTGCACCTAAACAGATGCAAATGGTTTCAGTCAAAAGTTCAAGCGCATCAAAGGACAGGGAGAAGTAGTGTAATTATGGCTGAGCATTATTAGCACACGGTCAAACCCCAACAGTTGTCCAGAGATGTTTTACTTGCGCTGTTTGGTCACAGCTGCACTAACAATAAACACCTGGTTCGCCTTGTGCACTATTAAAACATTTGTCAAATATGTTATTTATGGAGATAAAATGATTGGGAATTATGAGCAAGTCACAGAATCCCCAATAAGCTCTTGTCCTTCTAAAAAAGCAACATGGCTGTCAACACAAATCATGAAGAGAGGTATAAAAGTTTTGCTGCTTTAGAGTGAGAACTGATTACTTTGACTGATCGAGGTTCAACAGTCTTTACACTCACAGCCAGCTCCAAATGTGAAGATGTCCTCCGGCGTGACATTGGTAATGGAGAAGACCTCTCCTGCCTTGGTCAACAGGTCATCTGATGGGTCAGAGTTCATCAGACCGAGGAGACCCTTGGTTTGGTTGGTGAACTCTGTTGGAAGCAGCACGTTCACTGCCATGGTTCCTTCATGCACACGGACCTCCACACCAGCACCAGAGAGGAACATGACAGTCACATTCTGCAGACTGGGGGCGAACACAAACACTCCTGGAAAAGAGAGATCATGTTTGCTGTACTGTTAATACATTTTACCTTTGGTGATTGTATTGTATAAAAACATGTCTGACATTTACCTAAAGAGCAGCTCCAGTCTTGTTTTAAGACACATAAAATGCTCTGCTTGAAATAATAAATTGTGTCTGATATGTCTTTTCTGCAAAATATGTTTAATTAAAAAATCCTCTCCAATCTGCAGAGTCCCCGCCCACTTTGTACGAAAACAAAACACGTCTCTGCCATCGTTTAGCGGCAACTTGTTGAAACTTAGCGAGCTTGAAATGTAGTAATTAGCAGTAGTAACGTTAACGTTAGTAGTCAGTAGTGAGTTTGCAAAAATGACGATGACGGTCACAGCTGGCTCGTTCATCGCTGAAGTGGTTATCATAGATTCACATAATGATATGTATAGCGTCACCCCATCCATTAACGGGATTGGCTCCTTAAGTTTGTGACATCACAAACCTGCCAATCTGAAAACGTGTTGTTCAGCCTGTCC
This sequence comes from Semicossyphus pulcher, assembly GCF_022749685.1. Lineage (NCBI taxonomy): Eukaryota > Metazoa > Chordata > Actinopteri > Labriformes > Labridae > Semicossyphus > Semicossyphus pulcher. The sequence goes on along the minus strand of NW_027211737.1, from coordinate 6,986,565 downwards.
TTGGTGCACTGCAGTTTAAAAGCAGACAGGCCCAGCCTTGGAGATGACTGCTCATGTTGTCCCTGATATGTCTTGTAGCACATGAAGAAGATATGTGCTACATATCCCCCCCCCCCGACAAACACACACACCACACACATTTTTGTTTTGCTTCCTTTTTCTGTTTTTTCTCACCCTGTTTGTTTCTTTTCACTATGTTTCAAAAGTCGCCCCAAAAACTCAACTCGCATTTTCATCAATTCTGTTTCACAACTGCAGGTGAGCAATTTTAGGAGATGGATTTTCTCTAACAAGGCAGCATTTCTAAACGACTGAAAGTAACATGGTGCAGAAGGAAACTGGCACCACTTAAAAGCTTTTAAACCAATGGCATAGGTAGGTCAAGATTAGCCAGGAGTATCAATGCAATTTACAGGTGACCAAGATCATTAAGCCTTCCTGCAACAGGTAGGTTTACGTGACAGGTACAGAGAGTTCTGCTAATATATCTGGGTTGCCCACGTAGGTAAAGTCTATGTGTGGGAGAGACAGAAATACAGGATATTCAGCTCAAGAAGAGATGAATCAATTGTCCTCTTAACTTTAACCAGACAGAAAAATGCAAAAGATTAGGGGGTGACAAGGTGTTACTGACATCAGATGACACACTTCATGGTAAGAAGTTGGTCAAATTGAAGCCTCCTCTTACTGATAGAGTTAACATCTGCTGTGCAGCTGGACAGGAGTGTGTAAATCATCTCACCGTGCAGGTCCATCCATCTTTGCTCTGTGAAAGGAAGGACTTTTTGGTTCCTGAGCACCTGAAGGTGATCCTCTGCTAAACGCACCTCGATGACATCAGAGGCTTTTTCCTTCATAGCCACTGAAGACAGCCGTGTGGCTTTGGCCAGTGTACCTGGGTGGTCAATATTAACATCAAATTAATATAGCTATAGTAACATAAATACTATAGCTACAGCCATACAGTTTTTATGTTACTGTATTCTGAATTCAATGTTACCACAGCTTTAGTCTTTGCAACATCGAATTAATCCAGATGTTTGACTCCGCTGAACTAATGAGGAGAATATTAACGACATCTGGCCCTCTACAGTCATTTGAACCATGGTTGTTTTGTAATGGCTTGGAGGAAATTCTAAACAATGAAGCTAACATCTGTTCATAACATCTGTTACATCTTCACTACATCTGACCCCAGGCGATACAGAGCGAAAACAAGAGGGAACTAAGGAAATGTGCTGTCATTTCACAGCGCCAAGATCAGTGTAAAAGCCCCGGAGACAGTGTGAAAGATAAGAGCTAGCCTTAAATGGTTCTGAAAAGAAAAGTGCAGGCCAAAGAAGACAAAAATATTTACATGTCTAAATAAACTCGAGAGGCAGATAATCAATCTTGTGGCTGATGAAAAAACAAACAAATCAAAGCATAAAATACGTCTCTCTGGAGAAGAACTGGAACAAGTTGGAGCCAAACAAAGCTTTGAGCTGAAAGAGAAAGATACAGCAGAAGCATGGCGATGAAAGGAAGGATACAGACGGGGCTCTCACATCAAACGTGGACTCACCGTTCTTGAGTTTCACCTGTTCTGTCCGGGCCTGAACACTCAGCTCTCTGTTTGTTGCAGACACAAGGTAAAACTCTCCTTTGCCATTGAAAGTGTAGCTGAGGCCATCGAACGTCATGAAATGTGGATCCCCGAGGACAACACCTGCAAGACGTCGAGAAACAAAACGCTGATGCGTTTACATCAAAGTCACATTTTGGCTTGTATTTGGAACAGTTCTCATTCATCTACACATTGCTGTTTTATCAGTATGTGGCTTGTTGTTGTGTATATAATCTCAGGAGAGCAGGCAGTGAGGTGTATGATCTAATATATTTCCACATCTTAACTCTCAGCAGCAGTCTGTAATTCATTTACTTCTCCTGCAAACTGCTTTGATATTACCTGCTCCTTGAATGTCCCTTTGCGGAGGAGAGTATGTGTATGCAATCACACAGAGGCTTATAGAAAGATTAACAAACACACATATAAAAACAAAGTAGTTTCTTTTCCTTGGGTCAGTTTTTCCCCAAATTTCGCCACAAAAACAGGAAGCAACACTCCATATTCTCTAATCCATAACTGTGCGTTGATACTATGAGTGACTCTAATTTATGATTAATTGTTTGCATGCTTTGATATATGCTTGAGCATGTTAGGGCATGTTAATGCATAAAAGGTGTCGATTAATACACCTGATTTGTCTCACCAGCTCTTGGGGGCTGGTAGTTGCGACATCCGCTAGATGGTCGATGTTTGAAGTAGATGTGGCAGTGGTCGGACCACAGGCAGCAGTAGTAAAAAGTCATGACATCATAAAGCCAGTGGGAGTACCCCGGCACTCTCGGTGGCACCCTGTATGGAGGTGAGCCCCAGCTGTGAGCCCTGTCTGGGGTGCTGCCACCGATGGAGTCTCCAGTCAGAACCAGAGCGCCTGTGCTGTCATAGCAGCACTGCTGCCCCGAGCCATGACTAGCACTGGAATGATGAGAAATCCAGTCATGCCGCTTTTTTCACTTTAAAAAAGGTAAAAACTGAATCAATCCTGTTCTCACTCCTACCTGGCCTGAATCGCTCTGACGCAGTGGACACTACCTGGGTGATAAGTGCACACACTGCCCCTGTCAATGTCACAACTAGAGTCAGTCTGAAATAACAAAGAGCATAACATTTGTCTCAGTTAAATAATAAATGTGATGTTATATGATTTCACAATACTTGCATCTAATATTAAGAATCAATACTTATTGATCAGCCTTAAATTGTGTTGACTTTCAGAGTTTTGCAACTTGTGCATCACAGGTAGGTGGAGAAGTAGGGTAATTTTGTAGTAGACAGAGTTGCCCCCTGCTGGTCAGGAGACAGAATGCAGGTTTAAACACTACTTCTGTAAAGTCCAGATCAAAGGAATATGTTCTGTTAATTAATCCTGACAGTCTTTGCTTCCTTATCATTAAAAGATACCGTTAGTACTGTTTGCACTAAGCAACTAAGGCCGGGCTAAGATAGCAGGAGTTTTAAAATCCTAACTATTTTAAAGTCAGGTCGCCTCACACACACAAGGAAAAAAACGTTCTTAACGTTCACATACTAATTCATCTCTAATGTCAAACATGCTCACACTACATGATATGAAAATAACCAAAGTCCTCTTGCTTTGACTTATCGTACTTGAAACTCAGACTAATCATAGTCACTGGTCACAATCTGGGTGTGACATGGGTGAATTATTTCTGGGTCATTCTGTGATTTACTTGCAACATTTGGTATAGACGTTTGACATTAAAAGCAAAATAATTTAATTGATTTATCTGGTTGTTATTATTATAAATAATATAAGCATCAGAGACTTATTTGCATATTACAATGTCTTTATTTGTGATCTAAGCACAGCTTTGGAGAGAGGGCTTTTAAACATTATTGGAACTGGAAATAGTTTCTGTTTGGTAACAGGAAGTTTGTATAACCTGCGCGATGCAATCTTAAATAAGCATCTTAACTTTGCTTTCATATTTTTTCTCTAAAGCTGGGTACACACTACAAGATAATCGGGCCAATTTTGAAAGTCCAGATTTTTGGGTGGTTCTAAAGATGATCTCTCCAGATATTCCTGTGGTGTGAGGGATGTTAAGAGAGAGCCATTGCGATTTCAAATCGTAAATATTATGTTCAATATTTCCGATCCATTATCCTGTTGTGTGGGGGTAACCCCGATGACAGCCGAGCATGCAGTCTGTGGACTGTCACGTGGAACGAAACAATGGCCAATTGATAAGCAAGCTGACCGAAGGAGGAAGCACAACAACCGCAGCAAACAAGGAGCATAAAGTAACATGTACAGCCAATGTTCACGCTGTCTCCACCGCTTCATCCACAGTTTGTTCTTTTTTCTGCCTGAATTTTCAGTAAAAAGTCCAAAAACACCAATTCTTCCTGCCCGTCGTCCACCATGTTTGTTTACTCTAAAGTCTGGTTTGAACACAAAAGGAGGAACAAAACTATTAAATGTATGATTCTATATCGTCATGTGTGGGCTCTCTCACATTTTCAACATCTGTTAAGATTTGAAAAATCTTCAAGTGTGGTCCAGGCATAACAGAGGTCTCATAAAATTGTTCTTGTTTCTTTTAGTGTGTGGTCACTTTCACTTGTTTATGCTAATGCTTACTGCTCCTTGATCTGTTCCGCTGTCATCAGAATATTTGTTGAATTGCAGAAGCAGATTGTTACTAATGACCTCCTGAAGAAGCCTTAGTTTAACAACAGATGACGTCATAATTTGAATATTCAAACATCAATCAGCTACTTATTTAGACAGGATTATGTCTTTAATAAAGCTGGTGAAGGTTCTCTGATTTTACGTTTTCAATTTAGCTAAGAAAAGCTAATTTTGTTGTTACTATATACACTTATTATATTGACACTTAACCTGTAATTACTGCTATAGCTACAATTCTACTATGACTACTACTTTACCTCAAAAATGAAACGAACAAATAATGAGCCAAATATTTATTACATAATAATGACAAATGTTTGAAGTGCACTCACCTGAAACCTGCCTGTGTCCGCTCGGGCCTGAGCCAGAGTGCAAGGACAGTCGATGAGCTCATCCAGGAAGTTGGGCAGCTTCTTCTCCATGATGTCCCACTGCAGGCACTTGTTCCGGGCCCATGCTGCCGAGTCATCTCTAAAAGCCTGCTCCAGGTGCCAGGCTAACACATGACCTCCACTCCAGAGACCTTGCACATCCCTGCATACAAACAAGTTTTAGATTATTGAAGGAACTTTGCAAGATTTTCTAAAATATGAAGTCAAAATCAACGTTCAAAGTAGTTATATTTGCTTATTTCAGTTAATTAAAGTATCCAATTTATATTTTTGCAACGTAGAAAAATGGCATTTGAAAAGCTAAAAAGAGCAAATGTTTGCTACATCAAATATCAAATAGTTGATGTACAGTTTTAGATGCCTGATGTCTTACAAACACTGCCAACACTGAACTGTCAAATCAGTGTGACAGCCAAACTTTACATACAGCTCATGCAACAGGTTTCTGTCGAGAAACAGATCCCACTTCCCTATTAACTGTGGAAAAGTTATAATTGAATCCGTCCTAGATTATGGTGATACACTCTACAGACATGCTGTTTATCACTCTGCTCTTAGATTCATTACTGGGGATCCCTACAACACTCATCATTGTATCCTGTATAACAAAGATGGCTGGTCTTCTCCTACACAGAGGCGTGATAAGCACTTTGTTTTTATCTATAAATCCCTTATTGGACATTCACAGCCTGACATATCGTCCATGCTGAACTGGAATACTGGAACCTGCAAAACTCACTGTACTGACTGTCTCATGCTTCAAGTCCCTCGCGTTTACTCTGAACTTGGAAAATCCGCCTTTACTTTTTGTGTTCCAAACCTGTGGAATTACTTACAACACACTCTCAGGTTTGACACTCTAATTTCTCTCGGACAAATGAAGGCGACGGTCAAGTCACTTCACCTCAGCTTACAATTATTTTTGGTCGTTTTAATAGTGTCATTTTCTGTATCTCGACATCATTGCAAATGGGGTAAACCTCAATGATTTTTGAGGCTTTAATAAAGGTTTGAATTAATAGATACCTCGCTCCATCTGACTTAGAACTTGCAGTGATGCGGACATTCCCCAGCTCCCAGTCGGAGTAGTCCTGTGAGGGCTCTGGGATGAAGCTGAAGACACCAGTGTTGGGCTGATTCCTGCCGAGAGAGTACAGATAGCTCAGCTCGGCCGGCAGAGACGACGATCCTTTTTCTCTTGCCTCTGTGCTCCAGCTGGACTCTTCGTAACCCCATAGCTCTATGTTGACCTTCTCTGCTGCAATTAAAGAGCTGTTCCACGTCATTTTAAGCCGTCCGCGTGTGCTCTGCGTGCCGTAGTACTGCCACTGTGTTGCATTCAGCAGGGTGACTTCAAAGGCAGGGTCTGCTTTACTGGGGTGGACTAATACATTAAAAACAGAAAATATTATGTAGGCACTTGTGAATCACAGGTAGGTGGAGAAGTATGGTAATTGACTAGTAGACAGAGTTTCCAACAACTGGCCAGAAGACAGAATGCAGGTTTGAAACATTACTTATATAAAGTCTAGATTATCAATCATTAATTTCATATTTTCTATTTGGCATGAATATATCTTAAAAATACCACCTGGAAAGCTATAACTGAAATACTCAATTCACAACAGGTATTCTTTAAAATAACATTTAAATCATCACTCATCAGTGCAGTGTATAATGGATTCTAAACAATGGATATTACAAGATTGGTTCACAGATTTGCAGATGGAAAATAATTTGTATATTTCAGCAACATACCTGACAAGTACTCTCCGGATCTGTCAAAATGTAGTCCATCTGTTGAGACAGCAAATGGAATCCAACCTGTCTCATACAACAAAGGGGTGATACAGTAGCCATGGCCTTCAGCATCAATACAGCCCTCACGGACAATTTCCCCTTTGAAACTGCAGGAAAAACAGACAAGTTTTATATTTTAGATTAACTTAATATTGTTGTGGTTATTATCTATAATTGCTGTTAGATTTCTTTCTTCTAGTGTTAGGGTTATTTTGACTGTGTATTTATTGTCTCTTGTGCTGTATTCACTTTGATAACCTGATTCTGTAATGCCACAGTTTCCCAGTTTGGGATCAATAAAGTCAATCTATTCATCCATCTATCTAAACTTTATGTTTTTTTTGGTCAGCAATAAAACTTGCAACCACGATGAAATAAGTCCCGACTGATATGTCTTGTGCTTGATCTCTTTATAAGAGTGTTAGTTAAGAATTACTTTAAACAAAGGCACTGTGTGTGCTAATGGACCCAAACCTGCAGAGCAGTCGCCCACCAGGCTGAAGGTCCAAACTGAGGATCCTGAGAGCTCTTCCACCCAGCATGGAGCTGGAGTGAGGCATCACCTGCAAACAGGACTGGCTGTAGTCTGCACAGCAGTTCAGCAACGACACACAGGTTGTGTGGCAGGAGCACTCTTCCAGTATGTATCCACACTTTCCCCTGCATGTCATGCCTTGGAATAAAAAAACAAACACAAATAAAAACTATTTATTTTGCAACTGGAGCATGTTGTTCTTAAAATAATAAAAGTTTAACAATACAATACTGTTTAAAAAGTGACTTACCAGCTGTTTTAGATGAGCTTATAAGAAAAAATCCACATAGAAAAAAGAGCTCTCTCAAGTGTGCTCTCATGTTTATGGGAGAAAACTAAATAACACTGCGAACACTCGGCTGCCCGACACAATGCTTGGTTAAAACTGTGACTTTGAATCGTCAAGCGAGTGTATCAGAGGTCACCCGAAAAGCTAACCTGGGTTAACTAAGAGTTTAAATGGTAATTATGAAGTTATGAATTAACAGACGTTAATTTATCGGAGGTCGGTAGGTTAAAGTGTTTTTTCTCTTTAGGTTTAACTTCGTAACACACATAATATATACTTACTTAGCAAAACAAAAATTGTCACCTTTTTTATGTCTAGCTAAATCGGTTTAGCTTGGATTTCCACCTAACTGTTTACGCCTGATTATTCATGTGTTGATCTAACATACTCTCGCGAGAAATTGCGGTAACATAGAGTTGGGCGCATGCGCATATGCTTTCACTCGCATCTTCCTTCAAACTGATTCAGAATGAATCAATAGGAGGGGGTTGTTGAAGAAAATAAAATAACTGTCCCCCTGTTTATTTCGCTCTGGATCAACACCGCATCGTCTACCGCGACAAGAACCAGAATGGAGGAAAAGTAGGGGAACAAATGACGTTTTTCTTCGTCAACTAACAAGTAAAATAGCTGGCTAACGTTAGCTCCTGGCTAATATAACCAGCAGCATTATTAGCTGTTAATGTTGAAAGATATCAGGTCTCAGGGCAGCACTAATAGGGAAATGTATTTTCTCTACACTATTATCGCGTCTTTGGTTTCTTTTTTCATTTTGAAATGGTTGAAAAGGAGGAGGTATTGCGCCGACCTGAAAAGACTGGATGGCAAAACAATTCTTATTACAGGTAAATAAACATGTAAGCAATGTTTATTGCAGTGCATATCAACTTTCAGTAACCTCGTTTGTTAGTGGACCTTGTTGCATGTTTAAAGATCAGTGTGGTTTGAAATAAAATAATACTGCTATCCTTTTCAGGTTATTATCTTTAGGTGGGCACTAATACTATTTTTGTATTTGCAGGTGGAAATTCTGGAATTGGTAAGGAGACAGCTGTCGCATTGGCATTGAGAGGCGCCCGTGTCATCATTGCTTGCAGAGATGTGGACAAGGCGGAGAAGGCTGTGAGAGAGATCAAGTTTAAGAGTCACAGCCTTAACGTCCTTCACATGGAGCTGGATCTGGCCAACCTGCGCTCTGTAAGGGAATTCTGTAAGAGCTTCCTCCAGAGAGAGAAGAGGCTGGATATCCTGATCAATAATGCAGGTGAGGGTGTCAACCACACAAAGGTCTTTTCATACATGAAAACTTAATTGCAGGAAGAAAGTAGTGAGGATTTTTTTTTAGTTTAACAAGATAACCTAAACCTTTGATTGGCTTGATCTAAGTTTTTACTTCCTCCACCTTTTAGTTTTAACCACTTTCTTCCCCCTGTGTGATGTGTCTTCAGGCATGCCCAGTGTCCTCGACTGGACGGACGACGGCTTCAGCATGTGTTTTGGCGTCAACCACTTGGGCCACTTCCTTCTGACTAATCTGCTTCTGCCTCGCCTGAGAGAATGTGCCCCCAGCCGGGTGGTTACTCTCACATGCTCCACCTACAAATACCAAAAACTGGACTTCCAGGACCTCAACTACAACCTGCTGCCCTTCTTCACTTTCTGCCGCAGCAAGCTCGCCAACATCTACTTTAGTCAGGAGCTGGCCCGCATCACTGAAGGGAAAGGTGTGACCTCATACGCTGTGCATCCTGGTAGGAATCATTATTTTTTATAAGAACCAGCACTTTGATCTAAAGTTGAATTACTAGAAATTGGGTCTGCTTCTGTGAATGTTGTCTTTATTATACACATTTTGTATCATTATTAGGTTAAGAGTATGTCCGCTTTCTGCAGTTCAGTCCTGGAGTAAAAGGGTCAAAATATTACCTTAAGGGTCACAGCCTCAAGGTAATATTTTAGTTCAGGTTTTTTGAAGTGGGATTGTATGGGGCACTTATCAATAGTAAATGTTCTATGTACCGCCCCTGTTTGGAGAAGCAGTTCAGAGTACCAACAAGTAAGCTAAGCTGTGTTCACCTGTAAACAGGGTTTGGATCAAAATATACTTACAGCCACTACAAAAAAAAATCTATAATTGCAATATTTTGAATATTTTCACAGCTTCACTTTGTTGTCAGACAGCCCTTTCCTTTGGCACGATGCTTTAACCACACAACAGTTCTGTATCTGTAAATATACAGCGCAGTATCAATCAGGTCAGTGGCGAGGGGACAAAAAAATTACAAGCTCAGTGAGAAAAGAAAGTGACGACGGAATGCTGAAAAGACGTTCCCAGAGACAACAGGATATGTCTATCCGTCTTTTATGGTGAAATTCTTCAGGAAAAAGATCACTGCAAACACAGAGCTGTCTTTGTGCTGCGTGTGGAGTGTTGGTATTTATAATCAGGTCATAAAATCACTACTGATGAGTGCCTCATACAACCCCACTTCAAAAAAGTCAGAATTTTCCCTTTAAACATCAATAAAAAATGATATTTTATTCAATAAATGAGCCAGAAACAGACATTCCTATCTGGTTATCCATCCATCTATCTATTATCTATACCGCTAATCCTGCTCAGGGTCGCAGTGGGCTGGAGCCAATCCCAGTTGTCATTGGGCGAGAGGCGGGGTACACCCTGGACTGATCGCCAGTCAATCAACAGGGCAGACACACAGAGACAGACAACCCTTCATGCTCACACCCACAGGCAATTTAGAGTCACCAATTAACAAGCATGTGTTTGGACTCTGGGAGGAAGCCAGAGTACGCAGAGAGATCCCAGGCATGCACAGGGAACACATACAAACTGCACACAGAAAGGCCCCCTACATCTGACCCAGGACTCGAACTAAGACGATAAGTTATATTATGTAAATGTATCCACTCCACTTTTCAGGACATCACTATCGTTAAATCAAGATTTAAAATGACTGTTGCCGAACTAGACAATTGTAACATTGGCCACCCTTATCATGCAGTGTGTATATTCCTGACACTATTTATCCTAATGTCTCCTCACATGTTGCTCCAGGTTTTGTGCAAAGTGGCTGGACGTGCCACTACTCCATCCTGTTCCGGATGCTGATGCAGGTGATCATGTGGATGTTTTTCGTGCCGTGCGAGATCGGAGCTCAGACTGTCATCTACTGTGCTGTGTCAGATGAAGCTGTAAAACACAGCGGGGGTTACTTTATCGACTGCCGACCTGCGACTCTGCGTCCTTTCGCGAGAGACGCAGGTGTGGCAAAAAAACTGTGGGAGGCCAGTGAGAGACTTGTGAAACTGGCCTGATGATGCTCTGTCTTTATTTTGAGTGTTTTTTTACATGTTTTCCATGAACATTTCTGTTACTTTACAATGAAGTTGTAAAGATTTTCTTGTACTTTTATCTGCTTGTGTGTTTCAAGAAGAAATGTTTCCTTCACACTAACACAAGCTTTATTTGTGGATTTAGATTTAGAAATAAAACACTTACTTTACATTGATTTTCATTGTTCTAGGGGAAAATGTCATTTGATCAAATTACTTAGGTTGTCTAACACGACTTGACAAAGAGATAATTATCATGTTACAAAAAGAGTCGAAGACATTCTCTTTTTTTTACTTGAAACGTTTCATCTGAAAAGTTTGTGAAAAATCTTTAAATAAACAAATACAACCATCTGCTAGTAAACATGATAAATGGAAAAGTAGAAGCAAAAATACTTACAAAGAGGATATGAGGGAAAAGAGATTTGAAGGAAGTTGGACCTCTCGTCTGTTTAACCTGCTATTCATTAATCGTCCACCAGAGAGCAGACTGTTAGTGTGTCGTCTCTGCGTCTCTGTCACTTTAACAGAAAGGGACAAGGTGGGTCGGTGTCAGGTTTCATCGTTCACCATGTTTATTTCTGACTTTTGCAACACTTAATGATCTTAATAAACATCATGTCTTTTATGAATGAAGAAGCCAACATGTTTTTCTATAAGACGTTCTCCAAAGAATATCAGAGCATAATGTCCGGCTTATCTTGAGCATTTGATCGCATTCAGAAATTCTTGGAATTCTCAACAATATGTTTTTGTTAACTTAATTCATGTTTCACTTTGAACGCTGAAACCTAAAGTTAGACTATTTGTTATCCTTAAAAGAATGCAGAGACACTAAAACAAGATTTATTTATTGTTTTAAACCATAAATGTGATCATTTGTTATTTTGTTTTGCAGTTGTTAATGCTATGATTAATATTAATCTAATGCATGAGAGCATAAACTCAAATCCTCCTGTCACCCTGAACAGGAAAATAAAGGTTTCGTGAGAGAGTAACGGAATAAATGGATAAATGAGAAATGCTACACCCGGCCAAGGGGAGACCGGAGCGCAACATAAAGGTGACCCCCTCCTTTTCCTCACTCCCAAGGAAGACCAGTCAAACGAATAGGCAGTCTACAATCCAATCCAATCCATTTTATTTATAAAGCACAATTTTAAATAAACGCAAAGGTTTCCAAAGTGCTGTACAGTAAAATAAATACAATAAAACATAATAAAAGTCAGAATACTAAAAATAAAAGAACATAAAACATAATAAATTACTAGACTGTTCACCTCAGATAAAATATCTGTGCACATAAAATCAACAACCTATGTGGTGTTAAAGGCCTGAGAAAAGAGGTGCGTTTTAAGAAGATCTTTGATTTATTTAATCAGACACAAAACAACAAACAGAACCTCTTACCTAAAACCAAATTATCTTACTTCAATAAAGAAAACAGAAGAAAAAAGAGGGATCAAAAGAAGCGGCTACTCTCCCCTACCACTACCAGGACTGCTCTTCAGATTTTGAATATATATTTACAAGTTTGATAGACTCACTGACGCTATCATCCACTTCTCTCAAAGACGCTGCAACACTACAATCAGGTTGGGAGTGAAGGAAGAAGGCGGGGCGAAGTCTACTTCTGCAGCTCGAACATCAGGCCCGATCAGCTTTTGTCCAATCACCATCAAGCAATCTGCAACACAGCAAAGAGAGAAAAAACACACACACAGAGAGAGCTACCAGCACCCACCCCAGACAAGGAGCCAGAGCCACATCATTACACTCATCAACAATACAACAGGTGGACTCGTAACATGACTCAGTCATCACAGTAAATACATGTGAACATGAGAGGGGAACATGTCAGACAGGTGGAATGAGGGTAGAATTAAAATGGACCATGTTCCTACACGATGGGCTGACAGACTGTCATCAGGAGAAATGTGCTGCACGTACAGAAACAAAGCCAGCACAAACATATTGGTTTATACAGCTGAATGAATGATTCCTTTAATTACGTATCAGCTCAGTATGATCTGGAAGACTGTTTGATGATTTTTTATTATCATTAATTAACCAAACTGATTTCCTCTCACTAATGTTTGCGACACAAAAGTTCAATAATGCATTCTGCACACGTTTTATTCATGTAAAGTTCATGTACACACATTCAGTTACATTTGTGTGAGGACAATTCCACCAACGTTTTTCCACTGACTGCCTTTAACTTGTTGTGAACATCCATCCATGATCATTATCCTGTCCAGGGTCTCTGGGTGGTCTGGAGCCGATCCCAGCGGGGTACACCCTGGACAGGTCGCCAGTCAATCACAGGGCTGACACAGAGAGAGAGACAGATAACCATTCAAGCTCACATGCAATTTTAAGAGACCAACTGACCTAACCAGCAGGTCTAATGTAGAGGAAGCCGGAGAGAGAGGACAACATGCTAACTGCACACAGAAAGGCCCCCTAAGTCTGAACCAGGATTTGAACCTGTATAAAAAGATGGAACGACATGACAGCTCCCTAAAAGTGAAGCCAAACCCTCTCTGTCGCCCCCTGCTGACTGGCTGCAGTATAGCTCATAAAGCCCGCCTCCTCCATGTTAACAGATGGGACATGAGTCAAACTATGAAATCAATGAATCAAAATACACGTTAAATAAATGTTTCCCAAACATGGTTTCTGTCATTAAAGTTAGTTCTTATCATGCTGATTTATATCCAAGTGTTAATTTTTATATTTTTATTGTATTATGTAAGTATTAAGTTTATTTTTAATTAGTTATTTGATGCTGTATGAAGGATGATTGACAGCTCGGTTGACAAATCTGGCTCCTGCAGCCGATCCATTCCTGATTAGCAGAGTAGAGGAGGAACGGTGAGAGGAGACGTAACTAAAACAATCACTACAGTCAATGAAGTTTCCATACCTATGAACGTTAACCTCAGACCAACACAAGAAGCTGTTCTGCTGTTAAACACGCTGACTTGCGGGATCCTTGCTGCTTTTTCGGTAAGTTAAGTGTGTGTTTGGGTTAGCGGAAGTGGCTACGGCGGCTCCACCTGCCGCTGTCTACTGCGCAACTCTGGCTTTAAATGACTTCACCATCGCAACATGGCAGCGCCTATCATGGGGGCTATTTGGGCTTTAATTTTGTACAATGAGAGCAGATGGAGAAGTGTCGTCCATCTATATATACAGTCATTGTTGTGAACCATTAACGTTAGCTGTGAGGCTACAGCTCTGATCACTGCAGAACCGTGTGAATGAAATGAATATAATGTTGCTCTTACTGTACAATGTGGTTGAAAATGTCCACACACGTAAACTGCTGGGACAAATTTATTGTAATATATTTTGAGAAATAATGAGACTGTGTTTTAAACAGTTATTATTATTATTATTATTATTATCATTCATATTATTATTATTATGCCATATATATCATATTTAGTTTTCATTATCCGGGGACTTTTGAGGAATTTTGCAATGAAATAAAAAATAGTGTTAAAAAATCAGTTGTTCTTCGGTTATGTTACAACAATTTGATCACAAGGAAGTTTAAGTATAAAATCATTGAGCTCAAAGGTCGGGCATTAAACCATACTGTAACACAAAGTCACAAAGTCTAAAGATAGTGAGAGTTGTTATCAGCAACTCAGCAGAGCAATAAAATAATGTTTCTAAAGTTGTTTTCACGTATGAATTTATGAAAGGCTTAAATGAGCAAATCACTATCATTTATAAACACACACACACACACACACACACACACACAGACCTCCTTTGTGTTCCTTAGCTTTACATGTACAGTCAGTATAATCTCATATTTTGTTGTCACAAAGTAAAAACCTGCAGCAATATTTTGGAGAAATCTAATTCTTCTCCTTCTTGTCAGTGTTTCACATTTCTCACTGTTCAGTTCAGATCGTCACAGAGGGAAGCAGAGAAGCAGAAACAAGTTGGGTTCAAAGTCAACTTGAAAGTCTGCCAGGTTCTTTATAAATAAAACCACATGACTGCATTTACTATCACTAATGATTAACCAATGAAAGAGGTTGGTTGATTGAAAGCAACTTCTGACATTATCGAACAGAGCCACTTCGCCTGAACACTGTGGGAGTTTTTCATCAAGAACAAATTTGGAGGGAGAACGAATGGCTGAAAAAAGCTCTGAAAGGAGCAGAAAGTAACTTGGTGAGTCCGACATTTGAAGACGATTTAACTACGAACAGAAATGGCTGAGAAATCTGCTCTCTTTGAAAGTTACCTGAGCTGCCATGTGTGTTCAGAGACTTTCAGAGATCCTGTGTCTCTGAGCTGCAACCACAGCTTCTGTTCAAGCTGCCTGAAAAAGTTCTGGGAACAAGCGAACAACAAAAACTGTCCTATTTGTAAAAGAAAGACATCAAAAGATCATCTAGCAGTGAACTTTGCACTGAAGGATCTGTCTGACTCGTTTGCTGGGAGACAGAAAGCTGGATCATCTGAGACAGAAGAAGGAGAGAAGAAGGTGGAGGTGGTGTGTACGAAACATCAAGAAGAGCCTAAACTGTTCTGTCAGGATGAAGATAGAGCTGTGTGTCCCGTCTGTGAGTTTTCTCTCCACGTCGGTCACAAGGTGGTTCCTGTAGAACAAGCAGTCAGTGACCTGAAGGAGCAGCTGAAATCTGACTTAAAGTCTCTACAGGACAAGAGGGACAAATACAAACAAGTGGAGGAAACATACAATGAAGTGACTCAACACTCCAAGAAGCAGCTGTCGTCCACAGAGAGGCAGATCAGAGGCGAGTTCAACAAGCTCCACCAGTTCCTGAAAGAGGAAGAGGAGTCCAGACTGGCAGCTCTGAGGGAGGAAGAGGAGCAGAAGAGGAAGACTGTCAGCAGAGAGATGAAGAGGATTCAGGAGCAGATCTCCTCTCTGTCAGACAGTATCTCTGCTGTAGAAGAAGAGCTGCAGAAACACAACGTGCCCTTCCTCAGCAGTTATAAACACACTCAGACCAGAGCCAGAGTCCAGTGCTCAGAGTCAGATCCACAGCTGGTCTCAGGAGCGCTGATAGATGTGGCCAAACACCTGGGCAACCTGTCCTTCAGAGTCTGGCAGAAGATGAAGGACAGAGTCCACTTCAGTCCTGTCATTCTGGACCCAAACACTGCATACCCCTGGCTCCATCTGTCTGATGATCTGACCAGTGTACGATGTGGAGACACATATCAGCAGCTTCCTGATAATCCAGAGAGACACACTAAGTATCCCACTGTTCTGGGCTCTGAGGGCTTCAGCTCAGGGACACACAGCTGGGAGGTGGAGGTGGGAGACCATCCTAACTGGAATGTGGGTTTGGCTAAAGAGTCAGTTGACAGGAAGGGAGAGAGATCTGCTTCACCAAAATATGGACTCTGGTGTTTATCACATCGCAGTGGAAAATACACTAATGGTCTTGGTGAGACTGTCACGGTGAAGAAGAGTCTCCAGAGGATCAGAGTCCAGCTGGACTATGACAGGGGGGAGGTGTCCTTCTACGACCCTGAAGACATGACTGACATCTACACTTACAGAGACACTTTCACTGAGAAACTCTTCCCATATATTGATATTGGAGCAGCTGGTGATGCTAAAACAGCTGATGTCAGAATCCGTCACAGTGAGATTCCTCTGTGATGTTCATGGAGGGCGGTGAGGTCTGAGTGATTCATTCATGTTTTTATAACGGTGGAGGTTTCCTGTCAGTTACAGACAATTTCAGTTCTTTAAAGGTGACAATCATTTGATTGAAATGAACATGAAGGAGATGTAGAAAAATCACATGTTGTCTCTTTCAGTAAATGACATGGTGGCTCAGATTGTTCACTTATTGTTTCATATAGAAAATAGAAGCAAAGCACAGAATGAGACACCAAAGCAAACATGTAGGATTTATTATGTTTGTGAAGCCGTTTGGACAAAATGCTGTTTATGGCTTTAACATGCTGCAAGAACTGATGATTCACATTTATTGGAATCATTTTATTCACTTAGATTTTTTACAGGAGTGAGGAAGAGTTTGAAGTTTGCATTCATCTCTTTTTATTTCACATATTGTTTCATTTGAAATCAAATAACCAGAGAAAGTCTCGTCTGACCGTGTTTATTTTTCATATTTTAAAATGACTGTTCATCTTTTAATTTTCTTACATTAATTTCTGTTACAACATTGAAACTTTTTGAACGTTTGCTTTGATCAAAAGGACCAAACAGTGAATCTTGATGTAATAATTCAGCCGTTATTTGAATATGTTTGTCATAAAATGCAGCTCGGACATGTTTGTTTGGTTATTTGACTTTTATCCAGATAAACTCAACTTGTTTCCTCTTTTGTTTCTTTAACTTTAGAAATGTCTGCAGAAAATGTTCGATAACGTCGGACACAGTTTGTACAGTCTCAATCCAAGATGGCGCCGCGGACGGCAGCCTCGGCGCTGCGCTCTTAGGCGTGTAGCTTTCAGTTGAATACTTCATGTTTAATGCTTGTACATAGAGAGCCTTCATTGTGAGAATTAGAGCTGAAGCCATTTTTTTCTGTCATCAATGAATCTGTTGATTGTTTGTGCAAATAAAATATCAGAAGCAGCTGACAAAAAAGTCTCATTTCCAACAATAAGCGTTAATAATGTGGCCTGCAAAGCTCTGACTGTCTGTGAGATGTGGATGTTGAATCTTAAAGGCGTGTCGCAGTGCTCACTCTAATCTTGATCTCCAACATGAATCTGGATCTTTAGGATTTAAAAGCAGCATTTATTTGATCCTTGTTAAACATTTATGGAGGCGGAGCTGCTGTTTGTTCCTGTGACTTTATGATAACTGTCACTTAGATGTGAAACAACTCATCAGCACATGAGTCTGTGACTGAAGAGCTTCAGGATTCACACTGGATAACTGTGGATTCACTTGATGTCCTATTAAACTTCATGTTTTCTACCTGCTTAGTGAATATTCTGCTCTGAACCTGAACCAGGTCGTCCATGTCCCGACTTACTTCTATCAATAAGAATCACAGCTGTTGTGCAATAGTTTGTGTTTGCAAACACAGAAACTGATTGACTTTTCTATTGAAATGATCCTTTTATTGATAACACCTTAACACATGTTGTGAAGTTAGAGAAACACGTGGAGCACGTAAGAGAACAGAGCAATAATCCCAAGAATCAGAGAACTAGAGGATTCATACTTTTATACAGAAGAAACCCAAAGTGACAAAAAGAGACGTGGGGAAAGTAGAACGAGCCGACTGCAGAGAAATGATTGAAGGAGGTTGGAAACAGAGGGAATGGGAGAAAGAGTGACAGACACCCGACGAAGAGAAGCCAGCTCAGTGTTGTCAGTGCAGCTTAGTCACTGGCTGGAGAAAGAAGACGGCAGAGGTTCAGGGCGAACACAGCGGCTCCACATGATCTCAGTAACTCTTCGTTGCACTAAATAGCTGACAGGAAGGCAGCAGAGGAGGACACTTATTGTAGTTTATATGAAGAGCAGCACAATTCATCATTTACAAGCATGATTTCAGCTTTGATCAGTCACACAGAATCCTGATTTATCAGCTGTGTTGGTTCATTTGATTTAGTGAAGAAAGTCAAAAGTGTCTGCAAACAGTTTCTGGTAGAAGAAGAAGAAAGGAGAAGGATTTTGTTCCCCATAATCAATGAGGAAAACAATCATGAATCGACATCATGATCATCAAGTCAAACTGTAATCAGGACGCTCATTCTGCTCATAACTGATCAGCTCTAATCAATAATTATAACAAAGGCTTTTTCTTCTTCTACACTGATAAACTGCTGTTGTCTCTGACTGGATCGTCTGTTCAGTTTGACGCTAAAGTCAATTTATTGTGCAGCTACATTAGAAGCATCAATCTGCCGTCCATGTGTGTGTGTTTGTGCTTTGCTCTGTGTGAGTGCGCCCCCTGCTGGAGCTCAGCTGCTGCTGCTGCTATAAGAGACACGCAGGCTGAGTGAAGCAGCAGTTCACTCTCGGTGCTGATGGTCAACAAGCGCTCCTCGTGTTCCCTCAGCTACAAAAGTCAGCTGTTCTGCACTGACAACACAGAGCTCCGTAGAAAAGCGTGCAAAATAAACTTCATCACATCTTCATCGTCACCGTCATCGTCCTCATAGTGCCACAACATTTCATATCATCATCCTAATCACCGTAATCATCTTCATTAGATCATCTTGAGACTAAAATAGTTGTATGCACTTTAAAAGCAGAGAAAATAGACAGAGAAAGGTCGAGTAGAACAGCATTCAGTAGAAAATGAGAAACCAAATAAAAAGGAAAACAGCAAAAAACAAGTGTCCTGTTGACTGCATGCAAACAAAATGCTACTCTGCTAGTTAGCTGCAGCTGTGTAACACTGTGTCCTCCCTCATGTTAAATATGTCAATCTTATTATATTGACCTTCAAGGCGAGTAAACATTGATGCATCGAGGTAGTCTAAAATAACTTTAAAAAACAAAAACATTTCTATTCTGCCCCTTAGCTTATAACATTACTATGCTTTGCCATCTGGTTGATTCAGCAGCACATAACAAGACTGCAAATAAAAACTTAACAAATATATTTTATTTAAATGCAACTTTCCCAAGTTCTCTCACATGAGAAAACATAGTAAGCATGGAGCTTTCATGCTATTTCACAATGCTTCTCAAGTTAATCTCGCTTTTCAAACCCAGCTCTGGTGTCCAATATCTCAAAGACAGTGGGAAGAGTTTTGTAGTGCCATGATTAGATGCATCTGAAGCCACTGAAAAAAATGACTTTTTCATCACTTGGGAGCTCTTGAACCACTGGCGTTTTTAATTCTCTCAAACAACTCTCCACAGAGGCAGGTGCAAGCACATCTGTAACCATGGATGCTGGTGCATGGTCGATGTTAGCTTATTACAAGTCTTCTGACCTATATGATAGGGAGTGTTTCACAGTGTGGTAAACGCTAGTTAGTTCAGCTGCTGTTACCTTATCTGCGTTTGAATCTTGTTTGGGTTTTAGCAGGAACGTATGCATAGACTGGGAAGCCTCCTTTTGAGCAACTTTTGTCTGTGTCGTTTCACGTCGTATTCACCTCCGTGTGAAACGGAAAAATGACTCAAGCAAACTTCACACAAAACTTTACCAGACTCGCCTTGCACTGGTTTCACCCAGGGATAGATAGTTTCCCAGTCTTTGTTGTAGCTGCATTTCCTTTTCTGAGCCGTACGGGTCGCGCTTTCCCTTTCCTCTATGTCTATTCCTTTATATTATTAAGTCCCCTTATGTGTTCAGTGAAGCGCTTACATACTTAGAATTATGTTGGATATAAACAAAACTAAGATGCAATGGTATGTCAGCTGTGGCCTGTGTTGTGGGGTAATCAAGTCAAAATCATCATGAGGCTGTCACGCAATGAGTGACTGCCGACAGGTATGATGGGACAGACAGCCGCACGTCAGGTCAGTGAGGATGATTGAGTCAGACGCGCAGTTATGCGAGTCAGCTGTTCAGTGAATGTGTTCCCGTTGTTAGCGGAAGCTCGTCCCGGTGCCCTTAAAGGCTGTGGCCACAGGAACGTTCACGGAGCAGAGGTGTCACTTCTAGCGACTTCACCTGCTGCACACACAGCATGAGGGTGTGTGTGCCGACAGGAGGTAGGATGCGTGAGCTTTGGGTTCCAAGACTCACCCTCACCGGGCTGGTCACGCTGATTGAACATACATTTGCGGTAGATGACAAAACATCCTCTTGCCCACAAGTCTGTTTGTAGTTGATAAACCAAGTGTGGTCAAAGTAGGACGGGGTTTTTGTTTTGTAAAATAAGTAGACTTAAAAGTCCTAAATAATAGTAATATAATTGTTACTTCTTGATTTGTACATGAAAACAGTGCATTTATCTGGTATACGTTTTTATATTGCAATAAATATCACAATGTCAGTTTTTCCCAATATGGTGCATCCCTACTATCAGGGGAGGAATATGTCACATCTCCTCTGTGAAGCCAGTCCTCCATCTTCTAAGTTCAGATATCTTGATGCCATTAGAGGACAAAACACGGCTGAGTGAGGATATTAAAGAGAAAGTCTGAGATTACTTCCCCAAATATTCTTTACTGCTCAGACCCAGGTTGCTCAGTTCACTCACAGCTCGACACAGGGCAGGTTACTCCTCCCAAAACACCTGACGCAGGCCTTTACCTCATCTTCATTCCTATTGTGCAGCAATGAACAGTTTCTTTAAAAAATAATTCTCTGCAAACATCTGTTCCCTTACATGGACAACAGAGCAAAAAGAGCTACAATTATGTCTTGATTAGATTACCCCTTTTCATTGTTGTGATACCGCCATATAATACCGACACCGCAGAAAGGGAACAAAACACTGTGATATAAATTTGAGGTCATATCGCCCACCCCAATGTTGAGTTATGTTTCATGTACAAGAACTTTCCCTTCAGAATTTAAAATAAACGTTTTTGAGGAAAATGCTGCATCTGTTGCATTAATTGACATAGAGGAGCGTCATTGTTTACCTTTTATTATCATTTTCTGTACCTTTAAATTGAGAGAGTTTCTCACAAATCTAATTTCCCTCTTGAAGTGTACCAGATCTCCCCCGGATCATGTTAAAGGGTTTGGAATCCCCCCCATCGTAGTTTGACAAAATAGGGCCCCCAAACAGCTTCAAACAGCTCTGCTGCCATTTCTTCTTTTTCCAGAGGGGGGTGGAGGGCCGTGACTGGTTAGCACGAGCACAAACACTTTATCAGGATATCACAATATATCCTTAAATCAAGATTTGAAATGACTGTTGCCAAACTTAACAATTGTAACATTGCCCACCCTTATCATGCAGTGTGTATATTCCTGACGCTATTTATCCTAATGTCTCCTCACATGTTGCTCCAGGTTTTGTGCACCTGCGTCTCTGCGTCCTTTCGCAAAAGACGCAAGTGTGGCAAAAACAACCTGTGGGAGGCCAGTGAGAGACTGTGAAACTGGCCTGATGGTGCTCTGTCTTTATTTTGAGTGTTTGTTTTCCATGTTTTCCATGAACATTCTGTTACTTTACAATGAAGATGTAAAGATTTTCTTGTACTTTTATGTGCTTTTGTGTTTAAAGAAGAAATGTTTCCTTCCCACTAACACAAGCTTTATTTGTGGATTTAGATTTAGAAATAAAACACTTACTTGTAGCATCCAGTCGAAATGAGCGTTAGCCGGGACTGATGGTCTAATGCCTTTTTATTGACCGTCGCTGAACTTCTTACATTATGACCAACGTAAGAGCTAAAATAGAAATTAGAAAACACAAGACACAGTCAAAGTTAAGCTCTGTTAGCATCACAAAGTCACAAAACACAGTGGAATCGCTTGCCACAAATAAATGCATTAAACATAGGCTACCTTGCTGCCACTCTCAACCGGAGCTAAACCTTTTTCGTATCCTTCTCTCTCTGTTTATCTTTATATTTTGTTTCTTTCCCCGTGTTCTCCGTTACCTTTCCGTTTACAACCGTGTAGTATGGAGGACTGAAACTGCCATAATCCAAAAATAAATAAATAAATATCTCAAATAAATAAATAAAATAATAAAGACAGAAATGTAGAAATAAAAGCCTCAATTATCAAATAAATGTTCATATTCATTAAAAAATAAATAAATATGTTCAGAAATATAAAAATAGATGAATGAAATGTTTTTATTTATTTGACAAATTCCTTAATTTTGAATTCATTTATTTCCATATTTAATTATTTCCATATTTATTCTTTTCTGTTAACATTTATATCTCTTTTTCTTTTTTTTCCTATTTATTAATTTCTGTATTTATTAATTTCTGTATTTATTCATCAGTAAGTAAATGAGTAGGCGTGTCTTGGCTATCCAGGCATTAGCAATCAAACCCACACACCACAGTACTGCGTGGATGTGTCAAGGTCTGTGCCCAGAGCTGTGAATATGGTGGTAATGCCAGTAGTTGGTGAGGGCTGTGTAGAAAAACTTGGCAGCCTAGCAAGCTAACGCTATGTTAGCAAGCTGTCCTTGTAAACTTGATAACGGTTAAAACTAGGATATCAACAGTTACAGTGTTGGAGGTGTAACTGTTGACTAATGTCTAACTTATGTCTAATTAATATTTCAGTTACATGGTAAGCGCTTCAACCAGTGCATGAGGATAACGTCAACAGCATCTGATCAGATAGCTGCCAGACGCTCTGTTTCATAGCTCCTGCGAGAGGCGGCTGATCGCCTAGACCAGGGGTCATCAACTAGATTTGTTCAAGGGACAGATATTTTCTAAGCAGACACTGTGGGGGCCAGACTCTCAAAAAATTGACAAATGTGTGAAATTACGGTCAAATATTATCTACATTTATTAAGCTTAAAAACAGTTGATAGGCAGGCTATATCAAGGGCGTAGAATTGGGTATGGATATTAGTCAATTGTCCCTACTATAATTTTGTCCAAAAATTAATATATGATACACCTAATGTTGCACTTTCAACCTTTCAACCTGCGGAGGACTCTGTCTGTCACTGTAAACAAGTACTCCCGTCTACAGTTCACTGGAACCGAGTGCACCAGCTGGGCGTAAAAAATAGGTCTCATCTCTTACGTCCGACACAGCTATGACCGACTTCTTGATTGGAATTTATACGGAGTGCAGCAGGTCTAAGTGACACCAATCGTAGCTGCGCCCGGTCTCATGATGCGCCTCCACGTGAACACTCGAAAAGCGGTGACATTACCAAGCAATGAAGATGAGGAAACATAAATAATCAAGCATGCAGTTGTCCGATGTACATTTTTCTTATCTCCCTCTGTGTTTTCAAAGGCCCTACTGGCACAAAATCTGAGCTCAATCAGCACCTGCAGGGCGGGGACAGCGCCGCGTTTCTGTCCGACACATGCTGCAGCTGAGGGGAGAGCTCTTTCATTCTTTCAAACAGGACTTATCTGACAAAACGAGACCTGTCGATCAACTTAATGACTCTCTCTCTCTCGTTTTAATGCTCATTCATTTGATAATTGAGGCTTTATTTCTACATTTCTGTCTTTATTATTTTATTTACTTATTTATTTATTTATTCATTTGAGATATTTATTTATTTATTTTTGATTATGGCAGTTTCAGTCCTCCAAAGTGTAGTTTTTCTCGTCACTTAGTCCTTGGTTACGTACAAACATTGTTCAGGATGAAGTTCCGGTTACAACAGGAAGTATCAAAATAAAAGCATTCTAAAACGTAGATTTCACAGATCAAAAGCACACTGTGTTAGGGGGTCATTCACATTACTTTACATTGCTTTACACTGTTCTAGGAGAAAATGTCATTTGATCAAATGACTTGGGTTGTGTCACAAATGACTTGACAAAGTGATGATTATTCATGACATATTACAAAGAGAGTATGACATTTCCCTTTTTTTATTTGAAACGTCTCATCTGAAAAATAAAACCATCTGCTGGTAAACATGTTCAATGTTGGTTATTAAAGTGACGTCATGATCTGTAATCTGTAATTCATAGGGACACAGATTTGGTTAATCCTGCTGTTAAAGAATAATCCACAGATCAGAGAAAATAGCTAAGATACTTTCTCTCCTCCAAAGTTACCAAAGCTTTCATGCGACTTTAGACACCTTTAGAGATTTTCTGCTCTTTCTCCGACCCAAAGGAGTTTACAGCTGACGGCAGAAATACTGACAAAGAGGATATAAGAGGAAAGAGATTTGAGGGAAGTTGGACCTCTTGTCTGTTTAACTTGCTATTCATTATTCTTCCACCAGAGAGCAGACTGGTGTCTTCTCTGCGTCTCTGTCTCTTTAAGTGAATGAATAAAGTCAGTCAAGTCAGGTGGGGTGGTGTCAGGTTTCATTGTTTCCCAGTTTATTTCTGACTTTTGCAACACTTTATGTGGAAGCTGGAGCGAAAACTCCAACAGAACAACATGAGGGAGGTCTGAAGTGGCATGAAGACCATCACCGGTTTCAGGCCGACTGGCAGCAGAGGAGTTGAAGGCAGTTTGGGCAGGACCAACCAATTTAACCTGTCCTTCAACAGATTTGACACGGCCCCTGCCCATCTGCTGTCTGCCTGCAGCCACCAGCGACTCCACTCCCTCCTCCCCTTCCTTACAGCCCCCAACCCTCAGGTGAAGGTATTTCTCATCCCCCTCCTCTGGCTCCCAGCCCTCTCATCGCTAACGACTCCACCCCTCCTGTCACCTCTACATTGTGCGTCACAGCAGATCATGTTAGAAGACAGCTGACGAGACTCCACACAGGCAGGGTCGTTTCTGAACATTTTGGGGCCCTAAGCGACATCTTACCCTGGGGCCCCCACAAACCACCACTGTGGACTCAAGGCCCCCCAGTCATTTTAACATCCCTGAATGAAAATGAATGGCAAGGCATACTTTATTATCAATAAATCCTTTAATTAAGAAATATGAAACAATAAATTACTTATCAGTAGAACACAGCACTGGATGGATGACGAGTACCAGTATGTTGTTTTTCGGAAGCTTCTGAGGTGGCTTCAGGTCGCTGCTGTGATAGTGATGTACCTGGCAAATCTGAATCTGGATCTGTTGATATAAATAAAAATAAAAGAAGAACAAAAATGTATCGTTAAAAATCACTGTAAAACCTTCTTGTGGCCACATTTCTTATTTCTCTCTTATTTAGAAGATCAAGGTATCAAGTCACACACCTAAAACATACACACACACACACACACACACACACACACACACACACACACACACACACAGAAAGAGAGAGAGAGACACTGATTTAGCAAAACAAAAAACATCAGGGCCAGGGGTAGGGCTACATGATGCGACTTTAATAATCACAACATGCTTTTCTCTGTTAATGAAATCCACACAGATATATAATAATAGCATGTTGGCAGAGAACTAGTTAGCATTAAATAGGGTACACTAAGACTAGGTAAACTCCAAGCCAAGCCAAGCCTCCTCTGTGACAGCGTTTTGGATGCGCCGACTCTCGAGCCTCTCCCCTGTGTTTACGGTGGTGTTGGCCGGGGTTACATGCTCTACTCTCAGGAGGCATGATTGAAGGATGTTAAAATATTTTTAAGTAGTTGTTCAGAACAGAAATGTTTTTTATTGGGTTTGTATAGAGCGTAAATTAAATGTTCAGAATCGAGAGTTTAATAAAAACTCCAACAGTCATATCGTCCTCAATCCAGCAGGGGGTGCTGCTAAAGCACTTTTAATGCCACTTCCAAGGCTTATATGGATTGACTACAGTTTAGCTTTCCCTCAAGCAAATCATGCCCTTGAAAAAAAACTCCACTGACTGCTAGGGGGCCCCCTGGTGGTTGGGGGCCCTTTGCAGGGAGAAACGGCCCTACCTGCAGGCATGGCTGCAGGCCCTGATGGTGTCAGCCCCAGTGTGCTCAAAGCCTGTGCCCCCCAGCTTTGTGGAGTGCTTCACCGAGTCTTCAACATGAGCTTGAGTCTTCAAAGAGTCCCTGCGCTGTGGAAGACGTCCTGCTTCGTTCTTGTACCTAAGACGCCACATGGCTCCATGGACGACAGACCGGTGGCACTGACGTCTCACATCATGAAGACCCTGGAGAAACTTGTCCTGGGGCAGCTCTGGCCCAGGGTCAGGATCCCCTTCAGTTCGCCTTCCAGCCCCGACTAAGAGCTGAGGATGCCATCACTCTCCTGTTCAACCGCGTCTACACTCACCTGGACAAGATCTTCTGAATCATAAAAAACTTATCATACATGAAAAACAAAACACAATCCAAATCATGAGGAGAAAAAAAGTCCTCAGGGACTGATATGTCCTCTGAAATTAAACCTCCTCCTTCCATCTCTCACGCAACACACACCTCCGAAAAAATAGCACAGAAGAAGAAATGAAAGAGGAGGGGCTCTGAAATACAACGCTTTGAAAAACTGGAGTTTGGAGGTTCTCCAAGTCAAACACAAACTTTGACCAGGTAGATTTTGTGTAATTATAACAAGACAGTAAGAAATGAAGGATCATAAGACCCTGTTAGATCAACATCCTCTTAGTGCCACAGTCATTAATGTCTTAATCCTGATCATCATGTTCATCTTTATCACTGATTTCTATTTATAAGGCACTAAATCACAACGAAAGTGATCACATGACACTTTACATACAGAGCAGGTCTAGCTGCGCTCTTTGTAATATTATTTACAGTGACAAACATTATTCCACAAATGAGCGAGCTCTTGGCAACAAGGAGCAACGAGGAAAAACTTCCTGTTTACAGGCAAAAACCAGGAGAAGAACCAGACTCACTGGTGGACACACGTCTGACAAAACCGTCTTGATGGTGAAAGTGGGACAACAACACATATTCTTTAGAGTAACACTTCTCATACACGTCATGTGGATAGTTACTCTTATTTAATCACACAGCACCATCTGCTGGTAAGAAGACGACATTTCAGCTGCATTTATTTACCTGCAATAAAGGAAAGTGAAACTCAAATCTGACTTCCACATTGCTGAATGGAGTTACGCCGCCATTACAGAGAGGAGGATCTCTGCTATAAACACGAACCAGAAGGATTATAATCTGTCACTCACAGGGACACACATTTGGTGAGTGTTGTTTTTAAAGGATAATCCACATATCAGGAAAAAATGGCTGAGAAATCTGCTCTCTTTGAAAGTTTCCTGAGCTGCCATGTGTGTTCAGAGACTTTCAGAGATCCTGTGTCTCTGAGCTGCAACCACAGCTTCTGTTCAAGCTGCCTGAAAAAGTTCTGGGAACAAGCGAACAACAAAAACTGTCCTATTTGTAAAAGAAAGTCATCAAAAGGTGATCCAGGTGTGAACTTTGCACTGAAGGATCTGTCTGACTCGTTTGCTGGGAGACAGAAAGCTGGATCATCTGAGACAGAAAAAGGAGAGAAGAAGGTGGAGGTGGTGTGTACGAAACATCAAGAAGAGCCTAAACTGTTCTGTCAGGATGAAGATAGAGCTGTGTGTCCCGTCTGTGAGTTTTCTCTCCACGTCGGTCACAAGGTGGTTCCTGTAGAACAAGCAGTCAGTGACCTGAAGGAGCAGCTGAAATCTGACTTAAAGTCTCTACAGGACAAGAGGGACAAATACAAACAAGTGGAGGAAACATACAATGAAGTGACTCAACACTCCAAGAAGCAGCTGTCGTCCACAGAGAGGCAGATCAGAGGCGAGTTCAACAAGCTCCAGCAGTTCCTGAAAGAGGAAGAGGAGTCCAGACTGGCAGCTCTGAGGGAGGAAGAGGAGCAGAAGAGGAAGACTGTCAGCAGAGAGATGAAGAGGATTCAGGAGCAGATCTCCTCTCTGTCAGACAGTATCTCTGCTGTAGAAGAAGAGCTGCAGAAACACAACGTGCCCTTCCTCAGCAGTTATAAACACACTCAGACCAGAGCCAGAGTCCAGTGCTCAGAGTCAGATCCACAGCTGGTCTCAGGAGCGCTGATAGATGTGGCCAAACACCTGGGCAACCTGTCCTTCAGAGTCTGGCAGAAGATGAAGGACAGAGTCCACTTCAGTCCTGTCATTCTGGACCCAAACACTGCAAACCCCTGGCTCCATCTGTCTGATGATCTGACCAGTGTGAGACATGGAGACACAAAGCAGCAGCTTCCTGATAATCCAGAGAGACACACGAAGTATGCTCATGTTCTGGGCTCTGAGGGCTTTAGTTCAGGGACACACAGCTGGGAGGTGGAGGTGGGAGACCATCCTGACTGGAATGTGGGTTTGGCTAAAGAGTCATCTGACAGGAAGGGAAAGATATTTGCTTCACCTAAATATGGAATCTGGTGTTTATTACATCGCAGTGGAAAATACACTAACGGAGATGGAAAGACTGTCACGGTGAAGAAGAGTCTCCAGAGGATCAGAGTCCAGCTGGACTATGACAGGGGGGAGGTGTCCTTCTACGACCCTGAAGACATGACTCACATCTACACTCACAGAGACACTTTCACTGAGAAACTCTTCCCATATTTCAGTATTGCAGCAGCTGGTGATGCTAAAACAGCTGATGTCAGAATCCGTCACAGTGAGATTCCTCTGTGATGTTCATGGAGGGCGGTGAGGTCTGAGTGATTCATTCATGTTTTTATAACGGTGGAGGTTTCCTGTCAGTTACAGACAATTTCAGTTCTTTAAAGGTGACAATCATTTGATTGAAATGAACATGAAGGAGATGTAGAAAAATCACATGTTGTCTCTTTCAGTAAATGACATGGTGGCTCAGATTGTTCACTTATTGTTTCATATAGAAAATAGAAGCAAAGCACAGAATGAGACACCAAAGCAAACATGTAGGATTTATTATGTTTGTGAAGCCGTTTGGACAAAATGCTGTTTATGGCTTTAACATGCTGCAAGAACTGATGATTCACATTTATTGGAATCATTTTATTCACTTAGATTTTTTACAGGAGTGAGGAAGAGTTTGAAGTTTGCATTCATCTCTTTTTATTGCTGTGAATGCTGATGCTGATATGAAGCATATGTTCTTCTGCTGCAAAAATTATTTAATTTTCTACTTTTTTTTATTATTATTATTCTGCCACGTTTTTTGCTTTGCTTCTCCTCCCACATTTTTCAACCAATTCAAACCATTCAAACACTAAAACGTTCAGCTCCCATCTGAATGAATGGGAAAAAAATTCAAAATCTCAAAAATTCACACTTAATTCAACCCTTCATAACTCATTCATACATTCACTCAGAAACTCCATTCCACTTTTAAAACATTCACACGTCTTCATGCCATTTCAGATTTCAGGAGAGGCTGTGAAAACAGACCTCGGACTCCTTCCAAACAAATTGCAACAGCGCACGTAATGTTCACTCCACATACATAAATAAGGCATCAAAACGTAGGTAATCTTGTGCTGCTTCTGTTAAATGGGTGCCCAAAGCCAAAAAAATGTACGCTTTGCCAGTAGATTCCTCAATGTCTCAGAAACTTGACAAACTGCCCCATCTGCTCTAATGTTAAACATTTCTGGAGAACTCCAAATGGTTGCCCTTTTGTAATTCGCCGCCCTGGCCACATTTCTGGCAGTAGAGACATAAAATTAGCATGACCGCTTCCTCACACCTTCGTGATGCTCATATTAAAATTTTGGTTTGATAGCATTTATGGTCTTGGCACAATGGCAGGAGTTTGAGAGGGTGTTTTCACCTGAAATCTCAGTTAAAATCAACTTCCCAGCCAAGGAGTCACACAGCTGTTTATGAATTAACCATCACCACGGCAACAGCTGGGTTCAGCAGGAGCTCACTTGAGTTCAGTCGGAGCCATAGACTGTATAAATAATGTACGTAGTCAGTGACGTCACCCATTGGTTTCTGAAGAAGCGTGTTGAAGCCCGAATTGCGCCAGCACTTGGGGTTCGCCATTTTGGAAATGCCAGAGCCGGTTAATCCAGAGATAAGGGCAAAGAGGCGGAGCGCGACCGAGCTACAGCCTATGGCTGAGTTCTATGGGCGGGCCGCATGAATCAGCCAGCTACGGCTATGAAGCTAGGCTATATGCTCCTAAGCGTAGCTAGCGGTTATTAGCCATAGACTGTATAAATAATGAATGAGCTAGTTTGGCTTTGCCAGGAGGAGATTTTGTCGGTGTCTGACTGCAGGTGTTTAGTTATCAGACTAAAGAAGTAGCGGACTCGCTGCTCGCTCCCCTGGTGAGAGAGCAGCGAGCCGACACATAACGAAATTTAAAATAACCGCTCTGCTCATCACTGCTGTCCGCTGTAATCTCTCCGGGGAAAAGCCAACAACTCCTGACTCCTATTTACTGGCCGACGATTTAATAAATGTTTGATAAACACTGCACAGGCTAACAAGCAGCTAAAGCGAGCACAGTATACCTGCTTGTTAGTGCTAAAAATATTTCAAGACAGTAACACTAACATTTAACTCACCGAAACACTGGAGCTCAGACTTCTTGCACAACCATAAAGTTCCATAAATCCCACAGAGAGATTATTTGTCCAAACTTTGAATGAAAAAATCCCCAAAAGTCTCCAACAAGACAAACAGGTGAAGTTAAGGTCAGTGTCTGTGTCTGTGTTGATGTCTAGCAGACAGCCAGCAGGATCCACCTGTCAATCAAGTGATCCAGCCCCTATAATTTAAGGCTTAATATAAGTAAAACGATGTGTTCTAAAAAAATTCACCCCCCGTACAGTTATCTTGGACAATAAAATTAGGTATTTATACCAAAACGTTTTTTTGTACCAGGCTGTAAACATGTTTATTTCTGCTGTAAAAATTGGCATTTTCCCACCTGCTGTAATGTTATTTCTTGTTTTGTGGAGCCAGCCTCAAGTGGCCACTCGAGGAACTGCAGTTTTTTTCACTTCCGCATTGGCTTCATTTTTAACACCGGAGGTTGCCGCTTGGTTGGAGCTCAGTTGACACACATACACACACACACACGGGATAGAAGTTTGAACACTATCTCAAGCATTTGTCAAGGCTGGTCGTTTAAACTCCTCAATCGTCGTCGTCTTCCTCACCTACAGACTGACTCTCATCACCTCGAACATAACCCGCTACCTCCTCAGTTATTTTCATCATTTCATCCTTCTACTCCCTCTTAAGATATTAAACGTGTGCATTCAGTTTAGCCTCAGCTGTTCAACATACAAAGAATTATTCGACATTTGTCATTCAACACACAGCAATTCAGTCAGCTTCAGCTTCTTTCAACCTCTTTCATACAATGCTTATATTCATTCAACACAGCATTAGCAGTTTAGCACCAGCTATTCAGCAGACAGCATTCACACCGCAATTTCTTAAGAAATTGCATTTTCTAGTTTCAGATATTGTTTCATTTGAAATCAAATAACCAGAGAAAGTCTCGTCTGACCTTGTTTATGATATTTTAAAATGACTGTTCATCTTTTAATTTTCTTACATTAATTTCTGTTACAACATTGAAACTTTTTGAACGTTTGCTTTGATCAAATGGACCAAACAGTGAATCTTGATGTAATAATTCAGCCGTTATTTGAATATGTTTGTCATAAAATGCAGATCGGACATGTTTGTTTGATTATTTGACTTTTATCCAGATAAACTCAACTTGTTTCCTCTTTTGTTTCTTTAACTTTAGAAATGTCTGCAGAAAATGTTCGATAACGTCGGACACAGTTTGTACAGTCTCAATCCAAGATGGCGCCGCGGACGGCAGCCTCGGCGCTGCGCTCTTAGGCGTGTAGCTTTCAGTTGAATACTTCATGTTTAATGCTTGTACATAGAGAGCCAAGTTAAACCGGAGTCAAACTCCTTGTATGTGTACATACCTGGTGGAGAAAGCTGATTGTGATCGAGTGTTTCTGTTTCAGGTTCAGTCAAAATGAGAGAATCTAAAAAATGTAAGAAAAATGTTTCAATCCATCAAATATTGACTTCATTGTGAGAATTAGAGCTGAAGCCATTTTTTTCTGTCATCAATGAATCTGTTGATTGTTTGTGCAAATAAAATATCAGAAGCAGCTGAAAAAAAAGTCTCATTTCCAACAATAAGCGTTAATAATGTGGCCTGCAAAGCTCTGACTGTCTGTGAGACGTGGATGTTGAATCTTAAAGGCGTGTCGCAGTGCTCACTCTAATCTTGATCTCCAACATGAATCTGGATCTTTAGGATTTAAAAGCAGCATTTATTTGATCCTTGTTAAACATTTATGGAGGCGGAGCTGCTGTTTGTTCCTGTGACTTTATGATAACTGTCACTTAGATGTGAAACAACTCATCAGCACATGAGTCTGTGACTGAAGAGCTTCAGGATTCACACTGGATAACTGTGGATTCACTTGATGTCCTATTAAACTTCATGTTTTCTACCTGCTTAGTGAATATTCTGCTCTGAACCTGAACCAGGTCGTCCATGTCCCGACTTACTTCTATCAATAAGAATCACAGCTGTTGTGCAATAGTTTGTGTTTGCAAACACAGAAACTGATTGACTTTTCTATTGAAATGATCCTTTTATTGATAACACCTTAACACATGTTGTGAAGTTAGAGAAACACGTGGAGCACGTAAGAGAACAGAGCAATAATCCCAAGAATCAGAGAGCTAGAGGATTCATACTTTTATACAGAAGAAACCCAAAGTGACAAAAAGAGACGTGGGGAAAGTAGAACGAGCCGACTGCAGAGAAATGATTGAAGGAGGTTGGAAACAGAGGGAATGGGAGAAAGAGTGACAGACACCCGACGAAGAGAAGCCAGCTCAGTGTTGTCAGTGCAGCTTAGTCACTGGCTGGAGAAAGAAGACGGCAGAGGTTCAGGGCGAACACAGCGGCTCCACATGATCTCAGTAACTCTTCATTGCACTAAATAGCTGACAGGAAGGCAGCAGAGGAGGACACTTATTGTAGTTTATATGAAGAGCAGCACAATTCATCATTTACAAGCATGATTTCAGCTTTGATCAGTCACACAGAATCCTGATTTATCAGCTGTGTTGGTTCATTTGATTTAGTGAAGAAAGTCAAAAGTGTCTGCAAACAGTTTCTGGTAGAAGAAGAAGAAAGGAGAAGGATTTTGTTCCCCATAATCAATGAGGAAAACAATCATGAATCGACATCATGATCATCAAGTCAAAGTGTAATCAGGACGCTCATTCTGCTCATAACTGATCAGCTCTAATCAATAATTATAACAAAGGCTTTTTCTTCTTCTACACTGATAAACTGCTGTTGTCTCTGACTGGATCGTCTGTTCAGTTTGACGCTAAAGTCAATTTATTGTGCAGCTACATTAGAAGCATCAATCTGCCATCCATGTGTGTGTGTTTGTGCTTTGCTCTGTGTGAGTGCGCCCCCTGCTGGAGCTCAGCTGCTGCTGCTGCTATAAGAGACACGCAGGCTGAGTGAAGCAGCAGTTCACTCTCGGTGCTGATGGTCAACAAGCGCTCCTCGTGTTCCCTCAGCTGCGTACAAAAGTCAGCTGTTCTGCACTGACAACACAGAGCTCCGTAGAAAAGCGTGCAAAATAAACTTCATCACATCTTCATCGTCACCGTCATCGTCCTCATAGTGCCACAGCATTTCATATCATCATCCTAATCACCGTAATCATCTTCATTAG
The DNA here is from genome assembly GCF_022749685.1 of Semicossyphus pulcher. Taxonomy (NCBI): domain Eukaryota; kingdom Metazoa; phylum Chordata; class Actinopteri; order Labriformes; family Labridae; genus Semicossyphus; species Semicossyphus pulcher. The sequence continues at coordinate 6,952,780 of NW_027211737.1, read as the reverse complement.
ATCATCTTGAGACTAAAATAGTTGTATGCACTTTAAAAGCAGAGAAAATAGACAGAGAAAGGTCGAGTAGAACAGCATTCAGTAGAAAATGAGAAACCAAATAAAAAGGAAAACAGCAAAAAACAAGTGTCCTGTTGACTGCATGCAAACAAAATGCTACTCTGCTAGTTAGCTGCAGCTGTGTAACACTGTGTCCTCCCTCATGTTAAATATGTCAATCTTATTATATTGACCTTCAAGGCGAGTAAACACATTAAGAAGAACAGAAGAACAACACTTTGTACTGTACATGCTGCTATTTCTTCTTTTTCCAGAGGGGGGTGGAGGGCCGTGACTGGTTAGCACGATCACAAACACTTTATCAGGATATCACAATATATCCTTAAATCAAGGTTTGAAATGACTCTTGCCGAACTTAACAATTGTAACATTGCCCACCCTTATCATGCAGTGTGTATATTCCTGACGCTATTTATCCTAATGTCTCCAAACATGTTGCTCCAGGTTTTGTGCACCTGCGTCTCTGCGTCCTTTCGTCAGAGACGCAGGTGTGGCAAAAAAAGAAAACTGTGAGGCCAGTGAGAGACTGTGAGACTTGCCTGATGGTGCTCTGTCTTTATTGAGTGGGTTTTTTTTTTTTTATACATGTTTTCCATGAACATTTCTGTAGATTTCTTCCGATTTTCTTGTACTTTTATGTGCTTGTGTGTTTAAAGAAGAAATGTTTCCTTCCCACTAACACAAGCTTTATTTGTGGATTTAGATTTAGAAATAAAACACTTACTTGTAGCATCCAGTGGAAATGAGCGTTAGCCGGGACTGATGGTCTAATGCCTTTTTATTGACCGTCGCTGAACTTCTTACATTATGACCAACGTAAGAGCTAAAATAGAAATTAAACAAACAGAAGACACAGTCAAAGTTAAGCTCTGTTAGCATCATAAAGTCACAAAACACAGTGGAATCGCTTGCCACAAATAAATACATTAAACATAGGCTACCTTGCTGCCACTCTCGACCGGAGCTAAACCTTTTTCGTATCCTTCTCTCTCCGTTTATCTTTATATTTTGTTTCTTTCCCCGTGTTCTCCGTTACCTTTCCGTTTACAACCGTGCAGTCTTTCTCGTCACTTAGTCCTTGGTTACGTACAAACATTGTTCAGGATGAAGTTCCGGTGACAACAGGAAGTATCAAAATAAAAGCATTCTAAAACGTAGATTTCACAGATCAAAAGCACACTGTGTTAGGGGGTCATTCACATTACTTTACATTGCTTTTCACTGTTCTAGGAGAAAATGTCATTTGATCAAATGACTCGGGTTGTGTAACAAATGACTTGACAAAGTGATTATTATTCATGACATATTACAAAGAGAGTATGACATTTCCCTTTTTTTATTTGAAACGTCTCATCTGAAAAATGAAACCATCTGCTGGTAAACATGTTCAATGTTGGTTATTAAAGTGACGTCATGATCTGTAATCAGTAAATCATAGGGACACAGATTTGTCTCTTTCTTATAGTCGTTAAATTACTCTCAATAATAATTTTTCTTGCACATCTACAGAATCATGAAGCTCAACTCCTCACCTATGAGGAATTTCTCAGTCCTAAAATCTTTCCTGTCACCTACAAAGAATATCAAACAGTAATAAATGCTATTCCTAGTGGAGTCCTTCAGGTGATGAAATGCCACTCTGAGAGGCAAGAGTTACGGGAACTGGAACCCACCTTCTTGTTAATGGAATAAATATTAAAAGATAAGAAATTATTTCTATAGCAAAAGGAAGATTACTCCACAGGGGAAATTTGTATGGAACTCCCATTTCCTTTATATATATTGGGGAAAAGCTTGGCCTCTCCCATAAACATTTGTTATCCCCAACAAACTGAAAGAATTACACTACAAAATTACATAATATTTATCCCACTTACAAATTTGTCTCAAGATTTGTAGATCTTGGTAACAAATGTGAATTCTGTAAAAATGAAGAAGAAACAACTAAACATTTATTTTATGAATGCCAGTACACATCAGGATTCTGGAAAAGAAATTGAGGACTATTTTTACACTCAAAGCAATCATTATGGTATATACTACCTATACCATCGTTTGTACCTTTCAGAATTGAATTTTAAAAATACTTTGAGTCTATCCAAATTATTAACAAGAAGAAATGTGCTCTTACAGTTAGTATGCTACAGCAACTCTTTAAAGAAAGGTCATTTTATTGGCTACCTTTCTCTAGAGTTATTGATTTATATTGTATTAATATAAATATATGGCTATAATGTTGAATGTGTTGTACTATTGGGAGTGGAGTCATGTCTTTTGTGTTTTCTGTGCCTTGGTATGATGCTTTGATTCTTTTGTTCTTGTCAATGTTAAAATCAATATAAAAAAAATAAAAATAATAATTAAAGAATAAAAAATGGACACAGATTTGGTTAATCCTGCTGTTTAAGAATAATCCATGAAAAGATACTTTCTCTCCTCCAAAGTTACCAAAGCTTTCATGCGACTTTAGACACCTTTAGAGATTTTCTGCTCTTTTTCCGACCCAAAGGAGTTTACAGCTGATGGCAGAAATACTGACAAAGAGGATATAAGAGGAAAGAGATTTGAGGGAAGTTGGACCTCTTGTCTGTTTAACTTGTTATTCATTATTCTTCCACCAGAGAGCAGACTGGTGTCTTCTCTGCGTCTCTGTCTCTTTAAGTGAATGAACAAAGTCAGTCTAGTCAGGTGGGATGGTGTCAGGTGTCATTGTTTCAGTTTATTTCTGACTTTTGCAACACTGTTCCAACAGAACAACATGAGGGAGGTCTGAAGTGGCATGAAGACCATCACCGGTTTCAGGCCGACTGGCAGCAGAGGAGTTGAAGGCAGTTTGGACAGGACCAACCAACTTAACCTGTTCTTCAACAGGTTTGACACGTCCTCCAAAATAAAACCTCCTCCTTCCATCTCTCACACAACACACGCCTCCGAAAAAATACCACAGAAGAAGAAATGAAAGAGGAGGGGCTCTGAAATACAACGCTTTGAAAAACTGGAGTTTGGAGGTTCTCCAAGTCAAACATAAACTTTGACCAGGTAGATTTTGTGTAATTATAACAAGACAGTAAGAAATGAAGGATCATAAGACCCTGTTAGATCAACATCCTCTTAGTGCCACAGTCATTAATGTCTTAATCCTGATCATCATGTTCATCTTCATCACTGATTTCTATTTATAAGGCACTAAATCACAACGAAAGTGATCACATGACACTTTACATACAGAGCAGGTCTAGCTGCGCTCTTTGTAATATTATTTACAGCGACAAACATTACTCCACAGATGAGCGAGCACTTGGCAACAAGGAGCAACGAGGAAAAACTTCCTGTTTACAGGCAAAAACCAGGAGAAGAACCAGACTCACTGGTGGACACACGTCTGACAAAACCGTCTTGATGGTGAAAGTGGGACAACAACACATATTCTTTAGAGTAACACTTCTCATACACGTCATGTGGATAGTTACTCTTATTTAATCACACAGCACCATCTGCTGGTAAGAAGACGACATTTCAGCTGCATTTATTTGCCTGCAATAAAGGAAAGTGAAACTCAAATCTGACTTCCACATTGCTGAACGGAGTTACGCCGCCATTACAGAGAGGAGGATCTCTGCTATAAACACGAACCAGAAGGATTATAATCTGTCACTCACAGGGACACACATTTGGTGAGTGTTGTTTTTAAAGGATAATCCACATATCAGGAAAAAATGGCTGAGAAATCTGCTCTCCTTGAAAGTTTCCTGAGCTGCCATGTGTGTTCAGAGACTTTCAGAGATCCTGTGTCTCTGAGCTGCAACCACAGCTTCTGTTCAAGCTGCCTGAAAAAGTTCTGGGAACAAGCGAACAACAAAAACTGTCCTATTTGTAAAAGAAAATCTTCCAAAGATAACCTGATAGTGAACTTTACACTGAAGGATCTGTCTGACTCGTTTGCTGGGAGACAGAAAGCTGGATCATCTGAGACAGAAAAAGGAGAGAAGAAGGTGGAGGTGGTGTGTACGAAACATCAAGAAGAGCCGAGACTGTTCTGTCAGGATGAAGATAGAGCTGTGTGTCCTGTCTGTGATTTCCCTCACCATGTCGGTCACAAGGTGGTTCCTGTAGAACAAGCAGTCAGTGACCTGAAGGAGCAGCTGAAATCTGACTTAAAGTCTCTACAGGACAAGAGGGACAAATACAAACAAGTGGAGAAAACATACAATGAAGTGACTCAACACTCCAAGAAGCAGCTGTCGTCCACAGAGAGGCAGATCAGAGGCGAGTTCAACAAGCTCCACCAGTTCCTGAGAGAGGAAGAGGAGTCCAGACTGGCAGCTCTGAGGGAGGAAGAGGAGCAGAAGAGGAAGACTGTCAGCAGAGAGATGAAGAGGATTCAGGAGCAGATCTCCTCTCTGTCAGACAGTATCTCTGCTGTAGAAGAAGAGCTGCAGAAACACAACGTGCCCTTCCTCAGCAGTTATAAACACACTCAGACCAGAGCCAGAGTCCAGTGCTCAGAGTCAGATCCACAGCTGGTCTCAGGAGCGCTGATAGATGTGGCCAAACACCTGGGCAACCTGTCCTTCAGAGTCTGGGAGAAGATGAAGGACAGAGTCCACTTCAGTCCTGTCATTCTGGACCCAAACACTGCAGCCCGCTGGCTCCATCTGTCTGATGATCTGACCAGTGTGAGACATGGAGACACAAAGCAGCAGCTTCCTGAGAATCCAGAGAGACACACGAAGTATACTAATGTTCTGGGCTCTGAGGGCTTCAGCTCAGGGACACACAGCTGGGAGGTGGAGGTGGGAGACCATCCTGACTGGAATGTGGGTTTGGCTAAAGAGTCATCTGACAGGAAGGGAAAGATATTTGTTTCACCTAAATATGGACTCTGGTGTTTATTACATCGCAGTGGAAAATACACTAATGGTCTTGGTGAGACTGTCACAGTGAAGAAGAGTCTCCAGAGGATCAGAGTCCAGCTGGACTATGACAGGGGGGAGGTGTCCTTCTACGACCCTGAAGACATGACTCACATCTACACTCACAGAGACACTTTCACTGAGAAACTCTTCCCGTATTTCAGTGTTGGAGCAGCTGGTGATGCTAAAACAGCTGATGTCAGAATCCGTCACAGTGAGATTCCTCTGTGATGTTCATGGAGGGCGGTGAGGTCTGAGTGATTCATTCATGTTTTTATAACGGTGGAGGTTTCCTGTCAGTTACAGACAATTTCAGTTCTTTAAAGGTGACAATCATTTGATTGAAATGAACATGAAGGAGATGTAGAAAAATCACATGTTGTCTCTTTCAGTAAATGACATGGTGGCTCAGATTGTTCACTTATTGTTTCATATAGAAAATAGAAGCAAAGCACAGAATGAGACACCAAAGCACACATGTAGGATTTATTATGTTTGTGAAGCCGTTTGGACAAAATGCTGTTTATGGCTTTAACATGCTGCAAGAACTGATGATTCACATTTATTGGAATCATTTTATTCACTTAGATTTTTTACAGGAGTGAGGAAGAGTTTGAAGTTTGCATTCATCTCTTTTTATTTCACATATTGTTTCATTTGAAATCAAATAACCAGAGAAAGTCTCGTCTGACCGTGTTTATTTTTCATATTTTAAAATGACTGTTCATCTTTTAATTTTCTTACATTAATTTCTGTTACAACATTGAAACTTTTTGAACGTTTGCTTTGATCAAATGGACCAAACAGTGAATCTTGATGTAATAATTCAGCCGTTATTTGAATATGTTTGTCATAAAATGCAGATCGGACATGTTTGTTTGGTTATTTGACTTTTATCCAGATAAACTCAACTTGTTTCCTCTTTTGTTTCTTTAACTTTAGAAATGTCTGCAGAAAATGTTCGATAACGTCGGACACAGTTTGTACAGTCTCAATCCAAGATGGCGCCGCGGACGGCAGCCTCGGCGCTGCGCTCTTAGGCGTGTAGCTTTCAGTTGAATACTTCATGTTTAATGCTTGTACAGAGAGAGCCAAGTTACACCGGAGTCAAACTCCTTGTATGTGTACATACCTGGTGGAGAAAGCTGATTGTGATCGAGTGTTTCTGTTTCAGGTTCAGTCAAAATGAGAGAATCTAAAAAATGTAAGAAAAATGTTTCAATCCATCAAATATTGACTTCATTGTGAGAATTAGAGCTGAAGCCATTTTTTTCTGTCATCAATGAATCTGTTGATTGTTTGTGCAAATAAAATATCAGAAGCAGCTGAAACAAAAGTCTCATTTCCAACACTAAGCGTTAATAATGTGGCCTGCAAAGCTCTGACTGTCTGTGAGACGTGGATGTTGAATCTTAAAGGCGTGTCGCAGTGCTCACTCTAATCTTGATCTCCAACATGAATCTGGATCTTTAGGATTTAAAAGCAGCATTTATTTGATCCTTGTTAAACATTTATGGAGGCGGAGCTGCTGTTTGTTCCTGTGACTTTATGATAACTGTCACTTAGATGTGAAACAACTCATCAGTACATGAGTCTGTGACTGAAGAGCTTCAGGATTCACACTGGATAACTGTGGATTCACTTGATGTCCTATTAAACTTCATGTTTTCTACCTGCTTAGTGAATATTCTGCTCTGAACCTGAACCAGGTCGTCCATGTCCCGACTTACTTCTATCAATAAGAATCACAGCTGTTGTGCAATAGTTTGTGTTTGCAAACACAGAAACTGATTGACTTTTCTATTGAAATGATCCTTTTATTGACAACACCTTAACACATGTTCTGAAGTTAGAGAAACACGTGGAGCACGTAAGAGAACAGAGCAATAATCCCAAGAATCAGAGAACTAGAGGATTCATACTTTTATACAGAAGAAACCCAAAGTGACAAAAAGAGACGTGGGGAAAGTAGAACGAGCCGACTGCAGAGAAATGATTGAAGGAGGTTGGAAACAGAGGGAATGGGAGAAAGAGTGACAGACACCCGACGAAGAGAAGCCAGCTCAGTGTTGTCAGTGCAGCTTAGTCACTGGCTGGAGAAAGAAGACGGCAGAGGTTCAGGGCGAACACAGCGGCTCCACATGATCTCAGTAACTCTTCATTGCACTAAATAGCTGACAGGAAGGCAGCAGAGGAGGACACTTATTGTAGTTTATATGAAGAGCAGCACAATTCATCATTTACAAGCATGATTTCAGCTTTGATCAGTCACACAGAATCCTGATTTATCAGCTGTGTTGGTTCATTTGATTTAGTGAAGAAAGTCAAAAGTGTCTGCAAACAGTTTCTGGTAGAAGAAGAAGAAAGGAGAAGGATTTTGTTCCCCATAATCAATGAGGAAAACAATCATGAATCGACATCATGATCATCAAGTCAAACTGTAATCAGGACGCTCATTCTGCTCATAACTGATCAGCTCTAATCAATAATTATAACAAAGGCTTTTTCTTCTTCTACACTGATAAACTGCTGTTGTCTCTGACTGGATCGTCTGTTCAGTTTGACGCTAAAGTCAATTTATTGTGCAGCTACATTAGAAGCATCAACCTGCCATCCATGTGTGTGTGTTTGTGCTTTGCTCTGTGTGAGTGCGCCCCCTGCTGGAGCTCAGCTGCTGCTGCTGCTATAAGAGACACGCAGGCTGAGTGAAGCAGCAGTTCACTCTCGGTGCTGATGGTCAACAAGCGCTCCTCGTGTTCCCTCAGCTGCATACAAAAGTCAGCTGTTCTGCACTGACAACACAGAGCTCCGTAGAAAAGCCTGCAAAATAAACTTCATCACATCTTCATCGTCACCGTCATCGTCCTCATAGTGCCGCAGCATTTCATATCATCATCCTAATCACCGTAATCATCTTCATTAGATCATCTTGAGACTAAAATAGTTGTATGCACTTTAAAAGCAGAGAAAATAGATAGAGAAAGGTCGAGTAGAACAGCATTCAGTAGAAAATGAGAAACCAAATAAAAAGGAAAACAGCAAAAAACAAGTGTCCTGTTGACTGCATGCAAACAAAATGCTACTCTGCTAGTTAGCTGCAGCTGTGTAACACTGTGTCCTCCCTCATGTTAAATATGTCAATCTTATTATATTGACCTTCAAGGCGAGTAAACACACTAAGAAGAACAGAAGAACAACACTTTGTACTGTACATGCTGCTATTTCGAGCCGTTTCTTGCTAAACGCGGACCATGTGGATGCATAGGGCCCTGCAGGCACTAGGGGGACCCCAAGCTGCAAGTTCAGCCTCAAGATATTTGAGGAGAATTAAAGGACCTGTCTTTATATTATGAAGTCCCCTTATGTGTTCAGTGAAGCGCTTACATACTTAGAATTATGTTGGATATAAACAAAACTAAGATGCAATGGTATGTCAGCTGTGGCCTGTGTTGTGGGGTAATCAAGTCAAAATCATCATGAGGCTGTCACGCAATGAGTGACTGCCGACAGGTATGATGGGACAGACAGCCGCACGTCAGGTCAGTGAGGATGATTGAGTCAGACGCGCAGTTACGCGAGTCAGCTGTTCAGTGAATGTGTTCCCATAGTTAGCAGAAGCTCGTCCCGGTGCCCTTAAAGGCTGTGGCCACAGGAACGTTCACGGAGCAGAGGTGTCACTTCTAGCGACTTCACCTGCTGCACACACAGCATGAGGGTGTGTGTGCCGACAGGAGGTAGGATGCGTGAGCTTTGGGTTCCAAAACTCACCCTCACCGGGCTGGTCACGCTGATTGAACATACATTTGCGGTAGATGACAAAACATCCTCTTGCCCACAAGTCTGTTTGTAGTTGATAAACCAAGTGTGGTCAAAGTAGGACGGGGTTTTTGTTTTGTAAAATAAGTAGACTTAAAAGTCCTAAATAATAGTAAGTAAAATTGTTACTTCTTCATATGTACATGAAAACAGTGCATTTATCTGGTATAAGTTTTTATATTGCAATAAATATCACAATGTCAGTTTTTCCCAATATGGTGCATCCCTACTATCAGGGGAGGAATATGTCACATCTCCTCTGTGAAGCCAGTCCTCCATCTTCTAAGTTCAGATATCTTGATGCCATTAGAGGACAAAACACGGCTGAGTGAGGATATTAAAGAGAAAGTCTGAGATTACTTCCCCAAATATTCTTTACTGCTCAGACCCAGGTTGCTCAGTTCACTCACAGCTCGACACAGGGCAGGTTACTCCTCCCAAAACACATGACGCAGGCCTTTACCTCATCTTCATTCCTATTGTGCAGCAATGAACAGTTTCTTTAAAAGAATTATTCTCTGCAAACATCTGTTCCCTTACATGGACAACAGAGCAAAAAGAGCTACAATTATGTCTTGATTAGATTACCCCTTTTCATTGTTGTGATACCGCCATATAATACCGACACCGCAGAAAGGGAACAAAACACTGTGATATAAATTTGAGGTCATCTCGCCCACCCCAATGTTGAGTTATGTTTCATGTACAAGAACTTTCCCTTCAGAATTTAAAGTAAACGTTTTTGAGGAAAATGCTGCATCTGTTGCATTAATTGACATAGAGGAGCGTCATTGTTTACCTTTTATTATCATTTTCTGTACCTTTAAATTGAGAGAAAACAAATCTAATTTCCCTCTTGAAGTGTACCAGATCTCCCCGGATCATGTTAAAGGGTTGGAATCCCCCCCATCGTAGTTTGACAAAATAGGGCCCCCAAACAGCTTCAAACAGCTCTGCTGCCATTTCTTCTTTTTCCAGAGGGGGGTGGAGGGCCGTGACTGGTTAGCACGATCACAAACACTTTATCAGGATATCACAATATATCCTTAAATCAAGATTTGAAATGATGTGTGTTTAGATAAGAAATGTTTTCTTCCCATTAACACAAGCTTTATTTGTGGATTTAGATTTAGAAATAAAACACTGACTTGTAGCATCCAGTGGAAATGAGCGTTAGCCGGGACTGATGGTCTAATGCCTTTTTATTGACCGTCGCTGAACTTCTTACATTATGACCAACGTAAGAGCTAAAATAGAAATTAAACAAACAGAAGACACAGTCAAAGTTAAGCTCTGTTAGCATCATAAAGTCACAAAACACAGTGGAATCGCTTGCCACAAATAAATGCATTAAACATAGGCTACCTTGTTGCCACTCTCAACCGGAGCTAAACCTTTTTCGTATCCTTCTCTCTCCGTTTATCTTTATATTTTGTTTCTTTCCCCGTGTTCTCCGTTACCTTTCCGTTTACAACCGTGTAGTATGGAGGACTGAAACTGCCATAATCAAAAATAAATAAATTAATATCTCAAATAAATAAATGAGTAAATAAAAAAATAAAGACAGAAATGCAGAAATGAAAACCTCAATTATCAAATAAATGTTCATATTCAGTGAAAAATAAATAAATATGTTCAGAAATATAAAAATAGATGAATGAAATGTTTTTATTTATTTGACAAATTCCTTATTTTTGTATTCATTTATTTCCATATTTAATTATTTCCCAATTTATTCTTTTCTGTTAACATTTATATCTCTTTTTCTATATTTTCCTATTTCTTTATTTCCCTATTTATTAATTTCTGTATTTATTCATCAGTAAGTAAATGAGTAGGCGTGTCTTGGCTATCCAGGCATTAGCAATCAAACCCACACACCACAGTACTGCGTGGATGTGTCAAGGTCTGTGCCCAGAGCTGTGAATATGGTGGTAATGCCAGTAGTTGGTGAGGGCTGTGTAGAAAAACTTGGCAGCCTAGCAAGCTAACGCTATGTTAGCAAGCTAACGCTATGTTAGCAAGCTGTCCTTGTAAACTTGATAACGGTTAAAACTAGGATATCAACAGTTAGTGTTGGAGCTGTAACCGTTGACTAATGTCTAACTTATGTCTAATTAATATTTCAGTTACATGGTAAGCGCTTCAACCAGTGCATGAGGATAACGTCAGCAGCATCTGATCAGATAGCTGCCAGACGCTATGTTTCATAGCTCCTGCGAGAGGCGGCTGATCGCCTAGACCAGGGGTCATTCAACTAGATTTGTTCAAGGGCCAGATTTTTTCTAAGCAGACACTGTGGGGGCCAGACTCTCAATTTTTTTTTTTTTAATGTAGGCCTAATTAGCAGGGTTTCCCTTAGAAATAAGTCTGTGCCGGTCCACGTGTCCTGGAAGCTTTCAATGTTCCGGACAGATGTGTGAAATTACGGTCAAATATTATCTACATTTATTAAGCTTAAAAACAGTTGATAGGCAGGCTATATCAAGGGCGTAGAATTGGGTATGGATATTAGTCAATTGTCCCTACTATAATTTTGTCCAAAAATGAATATATGATACACCTAATGTTGCACTTTCAACCTTTCAACCTGCGGAGGACTCTGTCTGTCACTGTAAACAAGTACTCCCGTCTACAGTTCACTGGAACCGAGTGCACCAGCTGGGCGTAAAAAATAGGTCTCATCTCTTACGTCCGACACAGCTATGACCGACTTCTTGATTGGAATTTATACGGAGTGCAGCAGGTCTAAGTGACACCGATCGTAGCTGCGCCCGGTCTCATGATGCGCGTCCACGTGAACACTCGAAAAGCGGTGACATTACCAAGCAATGAAGATGAGGAAACATAAATAATCAAGCATGCAGTTGTCCGATGTACATTATTCTTATCTCCCTCTGTGTTTTCAAAGGCCCTACTGGCACAAAATCTGAGCTCAATCAGCACCTGCAGGGCGGGGACAGCGCCGCGTTTCTGTCCGAGACATGCTGCAGCTGAGGGGAGAGCTCTTTCATTCTTTCAAACAGGACTTATCTGACAAAACGAGACCTGTCGATCAACTTAATGACTCTCTCTCGTTTTAATGCTCTTTTATTTAGGTCTTATCTAAGTCTAATTGGTGTACAGAGCGTAATTTAAAGTCTGTAGTAACCTTCAGCTCTAAGTCGGACGTAACGTTACACCCAGGAGTACGCCCAGCTGGTGAACTCTGCTGCAATAACTTCACTAAACTGAAATGTATAGGCTACAGCGGAACATGTCTCATACTCATATGACCACTTTCTTAGCTGCGTCCGCGCTGTCCGCATGCTCTCTCTCTCTCTCTCTCTCTCTCTCTCTCTCTCTCTCTGTGGGAGTGCAGTTCGTTATACATACTAATATTAATGAATATATATGAATCCCTAATGAGGACTTAGCAGGCCGTGGATAAATTCCCGCCTCTATAGCCGCGGAACACTGGCATCACAGCGCTGGCATCTCGTGCGCTTGTTGCATCTAAGAGAGGAGCTGTGGCTGCTGCTGCTGACGCGGATGGCTGGTTTAGCATATTCCTGAAGCACTGAGGGGACGGAGTTATCATGGACCCGCGGGCCGCCAGTAGACGATCACTGGCCTAGATGATCTAGAACAACGTAAGTATGAGCCATAACCAGAAATTAGACTGCAGTGTGGATTATTGTTTTCAACCGGATATGACCAACATAATGTCATAATGTCATAAACTCTATCAAATTCTCCAATTGTGCCTCAACTCGAAATAGCATGAAGTCTGGAGAAGCATTTTCAGCAATGTCACCCAAAAGCCAGTTCACATCCATTACTAGTTGCATATAGCTAGGCTAGCATTGCTTCTTCAAGTAATTTCCGGAAACTGTGGGGAGCTAGACGTATACAACCATCTGTGGACTCTCATATGATCAACCAATGGCTGTTAAGTGATACAATCAAGACACGCCTACTCATTTACATACGGATGAAAAAATACAGAAATAAATGTAGACAAAAATAAATAAATAGGAAAATAAAGAAAAACAGATATAAATGTGAAGAGAAAAGAATAAATTGGGAAATAATGAAATATAAAAATAAATGAAAACAAAAATAAGGAATTTGTCAATTAAATAAAAACATTATTTATTTATTTTTATATTTCTGAATGTATTTATTAATTTTTAAATGAACATGAACATTCATTTGATAATTGAGGCTTTATTTCTACATTTCTGTCTTTATTATTTTATTTACTTATTTATTTATTTATTTATTTGAGATATTTATTTATTTATTTTTGATTATGGCAGTTTCAGTCCTCCAAAGTGTAGTTTTTCTCGTCACTTAGTCCTTGGTTACGCGCAAAACATTGTTCAGGATGAAGTTCCGGTCACAACAGGAAGTATCAAAATAAAAGCATTCTAAAACGTAGATTTCACAGATCAAAAGCACACTGTGTTAGGGGGTCATTCACATTACTTTACATTGCTTTTCACTGTTCTAGGAGAAAATGTCATTTGATCAAATGACTTGGGTTGTGTAACAAATGACTTGACAAAGTGATGATTATTCATGACATATTACAAAGAGAGTATGACATTTCCCTTTTTTTATTTGAAACGTCTCATCTGAAAAGTTTGTCAAAAATCTGTTAATAAACAAATGAAACCATCTGCTGGTAAACATGTTCAATGTTGGTTATTAAAGTGACGTCATGATCTGTAATCTGTAGTTCATAGGGACACAGATTTGGTTAATCCTGCTGTTAAAGAATAATCCACAGATCAGAGCAAATAGCTGAGATACTTTCTCTCCTCCAAAGTTACCAAAGCTTTCATGCGACTTTAGACACCTTTAGAGATTTTCTGCTCTTTCTCCGACCCAAAGGAGTTTACAGCTGATGGCAGAAATACTGACAAAGAGGATATAAGAGGAAAGAGATTTGAGGGAAGTTGGACCTCTTGTCTGTTTAACTTGCTATTCATTATTCTTCCACCAGAGAGCAGACTGGTGTCTTCTCTGCGTCTCTGTCACTTTAAGTGAATGAATAAAGTCAGTCTAGTCAGGTGGGATGGTGTCAGGTCTGACTTTTGCAACACTGTTCCAACAGAACAACATGAGGGAGGTCTGAAGTGGCATGAAGACCATCACCGGTTTCAGGCCGACTGGCAGCAGAGGAGTTGAAGGCAGTTTGGACAGGACCAACCAACTTAACCTGTTCTTCAACAGGTTTGACACGTCCTCCAAAATAAAACCTCCTCCTTCCATCTCTCACACAACACACGCCTCCGAAAAAATACCACAGAAGAAGAAATGAAAGAGGAGGGGCTCTGAAATACAACGCTTTGAAAAACTGGAGTTTGGAGGTTCTCCAAGTCAAACATAAACTTTGACCAGGTAGATTTTGTGTAATTATAACAAGACAGTAAGAAATGAAGGATCATAAGACCCTGTTAGATCAACATCCTCTTAGTGCCACAGTCATTAATGTCTTAATCCTGATCATCATGTTCATCTTCATCACTGATTTCTATTTATAAGGCACTAAATCACAACGAAAGTGATCACATGACACTTTACATACAGAGCAGGTCTAGCTGCGCTCTTTGTAATATTATTTACAGCGACAAACATTACTCCACAGATGAGCGAGCACTTGGCAACAAGGAGCAACGAGGAAAAACTTCCTGTTTACAGGCAAAAACCAGGAGAAGAACCAGACTCACTGGAGGACACACGTCTGACAAAACCGTCTTGATGGTGAAAGTGGGACAACAACACATATTCTTTAGAGTAACACTTCTCATACACGTCATGTGGATAGTTACTCTTATTTAACCACACAGCACCATCTGCTGGTAAGAAGACGACATTTCAGCTGCATTTATTTGCCTGCAATAAAGGAAAGTGAAACTCAAATCTGACTTCCACATTGCTGAACGGAGTTACGCCGCCATTACAGAGAGGAGGATCTCTGCTATAAACACGAACCAGAAGGATTATAATCTGTCACTCACAGGGACACACATTTGGTGAGTGTTGTTTTTAAAGGATAATCCACATATCAGGAAAAAATGGCTGAGAAATCTGCTCTCCTTGAAAGTTTCCTGAGCTGCCATGTGTGTTCAGAGACTTTCAGAGATCCTGTGTCTCTGAGCTGCAACCACAGCTTCTGTTCAAGCTGCCTGAAAAAGTTCTGGGAACAAGCGAACAACAAAAACTGTCCTATTTGTAAAAGAAAGTCATCAAAAGATCATCCAGCAGTGAACTTTACACTGAAGGATCTGGCTGACTCGTTTGCTGGGAGACAGAAAGCTGGATCATCTGAGACAGAGAAAGGAGAGAAGAAGGTGGAGGTGGTGTGTACGAAACATCAAGAAGAGCCTAAACTGTTCTGTCAGGATGAAGATAGAGCTGTGTGTCCTGTCTGTGAGTTTTCTCTCCACGTCGGTCACAAGGTGGTTCCTGTAGAACAAGCAGTCAGTGACCTGAAGGAGCAGCTGAAATCTGACTTAAAGTCTCTACAGGACAAGAGGGACAAATACAAACAAGTGGAGAAAACATACAATGAAGTGACTCAACACTCCAAGAACCAGCTGTCCTCCACAGAGAGGCAGATCAGAGGCGAGTTCAACAAGCTCCACCAGTTCCTGAAAGAGGAAGAGGAGTCCAGACTGGCAGCTCTGAGGGAGGAAGAGGAGCAGAAGGGGAAGACTGTCAGCAGAGAGATGAAGAGGATTCAGGAGCAGATCTCCTCTCTGTCAGACAGTATCTCTGCTGTAGAAGAAGAGCTGCAGAAACACAACGTGCCCTTCCTCAGCAGTTATAAACACACTCAGACCAGAGCCAGAGTCCAGTGCTCAGAGTCAGATCCACAGCTGGTCTCAGGAGCGCTGATAGATGTGGCCAAACACCTGGGCAACCTGTCCTTCAGAGTCTGGGAGAAGATGAAGGACACAGTCCACTTCAGTCCTGTCATTCTGGACCCAAACACTGCACACCGCTGTCTCTATCTGTCTGATGATCTGACCAGTGTGAGACGTGGAGACACAAAGCAGCAGCTTCCTGATAATCCAGAGAGACACACTAAGTATCCCACTGTTCTGGGCTCTGAGGGCTTCAGCTCAGGGACACACAGCTGGGAGGTGGAGGTGGGAGACCATCCTGACTGGAATGTGGGTTTGGCTAAAGAGTCAGTTGACAGGAAGGGAGAGATATATATTTCACCTAAATATGGACTCTGGTGTTTATTACATCGCAGTGGAAAATACACTAATGGTCTTGGTGAGACTGTCACAGTGAAGAAGAGTCTCCAGAGGATCAGAGTCCAGCTGGACTATGACAGGGGGGAGGTGTCCTTCTACGACCCTGAAGACATGACTCACATCTACACTCACAGAGACACTTTCACTGAGAAACTCTTCCCATATTTCTGTGTTGGAGCAGCTGGTGATGCTAAAACAGCTGATGTCAGAATCCGTCACAGTGAGATTCCTCTGTGATGTTCATGGAGGGCGGTGAGGTCTGAGTGATTCATTCATGTTTTTATAACGGTGGAGGTTTCCTGTCAGTTACAGACAATTTCAGTTCTTTAAAGGTGACAATCATTTGATTGAAATGAACATGAAGGAGATGTAGAAAAATCACATGTTGTCTCTTTCAGTAAATGACATGGTGGCTCAGATTGTTCACTTATTGTTTCATATAGAAAATAGAAGCAAAGCACAGAATGAGACACCAAAGCAAACATGTAGGATTTATTATGTTTGTGAAGCCGTTTGGACAAAATGCTGTTTATGGCTTTAACATGCTGCAAGAACTGATGATTCACATTTATTGGAATCATTTTATTCACTTAGATTTTTTACAGGAGTGAGGAAGAGTTGGAAGTTTGCATTCATCTCTTTTTATTTCACATATTGTTTCATTTGAAATCAAATAACCAGAGAAAGTCTCGTCTGACCGTGTTTATTTTTCATATTTTAAAATGACTGTTCATCTTTTAATTTTCTTACATTAATTTCTGTTACAACATTGAAACTTTTTGAACGTTTGCTTTGATCAAATGGACCAAACAGTGAATCTTGATGTAATAATTCAGCCGTTATTTGAATATGTTTGTCATAAAATGCAGATCGGACATGTTTGTTTGGTTATTTGACTTTTATCCAGATAAACTCAACTTGTTTCCTCTTTTGTTTCTTTAACTTTAGAAATGTCTGCAGAAAATGTTCGATAACGTCGGACACAGTTTGTACAGTCTCAATCCAAGATGGCGCCGCGGACGGCAGCCTCGGCGCTGCGCTCTTAGGCGTGTAGCTTTCAGTTGAATACTTCATGTTTAATGCTTGTACATAGAGAGCCAAGTTACACCGGAGTCAAACTCCTTGTATGTGTACATACCTGGTGGAGAAAGCTGATTGTGATCGAGTGTTTCTGTTTCAGGTTCAGTCAAAATGAGAGAATCTAAAAAAATGTAAGAAAAATGTTTCAATCCATCAAATATTGACTTCATTGTGAGAATTAGAGCTGAAGCCATTTTTTCTGTCATCAATGAATCTGTTGATTTTTTGTGCAAATAAAATATCAGAAGCAGCTGAAACAAAAGTCTCATTTCCAACACTAAGCGTTAATAATGTGGCCTGCAAAGCTCTGACTGTCTGTGAGATGTGGATGTTGAATCTTAAAGGCGTGTCGCAGTGCTCACTCTAATCTTGATCTCCAACATGAATCTGGATCTTTAGGATTTAAAAGCAGCATTTATTTGATCCTTGTTAAACATTTATGGAGGCGGAGCTGCTGTTTGTTCCTGTGACTTTATGATAACTGTCACTTAGATGTGAAACAACTCATCAGCACATGAGTCTGTGACTGAAGAGCTTCAGGATTCACACTGGATAACTGTGGATTCACTTGATGTCCTATTAAACTTCATGTTTTCTACCTGCTTAGTGAATATTCTGCTCTGAACCTGAACCAGGTCGTCCATGTCCCGACTTACTTCTATCAATAAGAATCACAGCTGTTGTGCAATAGTTTGTGTTTGCAAACACAGAAACTGATTGACTTTTCTATTGAAATGATCCTTTTATTGATAACACCTTAACACATGTTGTGAAGTTAGAGAAACACGTGGAGCACGTAAGAGAACAGAGCAATAATCCCAAGAATCAGAGAGCTAGAGGATTCATACTTTTATACAGAAGAAACCCAAAGTGACAAAAAGAGACGTGGGGAAAGTAGAACGAGCCGACTGCAGAGAAATGATTGAAGGAGGTTGGAAACAGAGGGAATGGGAGAAAGAGTGACAGACACCCGACGAAGAGAAGCCAGCTCAGTGTTGTCAGTGCAGCTTAGTCACTGGCTGGAGAAAGAAGACGGCAGAGGTTCAGGGCGAACACAGCGGCTCCACATGATCTCAGTAACTCTTCATTGCACTAAATAGCTGACAGGAAGGCAGCAGAGGAGGACACTTATTGTAGTTTATATGAAGAGCAGCACAATTCATCATTTACAAGCATGATTTCAGCTTTGATCAGTCACACAGAATCCTGATTTATCAGCTGTGTTGGTTCATTTGATTTAGTGAAGAAAGTCAAAAGTGTCTGCAAACAGTTTCTGGTAGAAGAAGAAGAAAGGAGAAGGATTTTGTTCCCCATAATCAATGAGGAAAACAATCATGAATCGACATCATGATCATCAAGTCAAACTGTAATCAGGACGCTCATTCTGCTCATAACTGATCAGCTCTAATCAATAATTATAACAAAGGCTTTTTCTTCTTCTACACTGATAAACTGCTGTTGTCTCTGACTGGATCGTCTGTTCAGTTTGACGCTAAAGTCAATTTATTGTGCAGCTACATTAGAAGCATCAACCTGCCATCCATGTGTGTGTGTTTGTGCTTTGCTCTGTGTGAGTGCGCCCCCTGCTGGAGCTCAGCTGCTGCTGCTGCTATAAGAGACACGCAGGCTGAGTGAAGCAGCAGTTCACTCTCGGTGCTGATGGTCAACAAGCGCTCCTCGTGTTCCCTCAGCTGCGTACAAAAGTCAGCTGTTCTGCACTGACAACACAGAGCTCCGTAGAAAAGCCTGCAAAATAAACTTCATCACATCTTCATCGTCACCGTCATCGTCCTCATAGTGCCGCAGCATTTCATATCATCATCCTAATCACCGTAATCATCTTCATTAGATCATCTTGAGACTAAAATAGTTGTATGCACTTTAAAAGCAGAGAAAATAGACAGAGAAAGGTCGAGTAGAACAGCATTCAGTAGAAAATGAGAAACCAAATAAAAAGGAAAACAGCAAAAAACAAGTGTCCTGTTGACTGCATGCAAACAAAATGCTACTCTGCTAGTTAGCTGCAGCTGTGTAACACTGTGTCCTCCCTCATGTTAAATATGTCAATCTTATTATATTGACCTTCAAGGCGAGTAAACACACTAAGAAGAACAGAAGAACAACACTTTGTACTGTACATGCTGCTATTTCGAGCCGTTTCTTGCTAAACGCGGACCATGTGGATGCATAGGGCCCTGCAGGCACTAGGGGGACCCCAAGCTGCAAGTTCAGCCTCAAGATATTTGAGGAGAATTAAAGGACCTGTCTTTATATTATGAAGTCCCCTTATGTGTTCAGTGAAGCGCTTACATACTTAGAATTATGTTGGATATAAACAAAACTAAGATGCAATGGTATGTCAGCTGTGGCCTGTGTTGTGGGGTAATCAAGTCAAAATCATCATGAGGCTGTCACGCAATGAGTGACTGCCGACAGGTATGATGGGACAGACAGCCGCACGTCAGGTCAGTGAGGATGATTGAGTCAGACGCGCAGTTACGCGAGTCAGCTGTTCAGTGAATGTGTTCCCGTAGTTAGCGGAAGCTCGTCCCGGTGCCCTTAAAGGCTGTGGCCACAGGAACGTTCACGGAGCAGAGGTGTCACTTCTAGCGACTTCACCTGCTGCACACACAGCATGAGGGTGTGTGTGCCGACAGGAGGTAGGATGCGTGAGCTTTGGGTTCCAAGACTCACCCTCACCGGGCTGGTCACGCTGATTGAACATACATTTGCGGTAGATGACAAAACATCCTCTTGCCCACAAGTCTGTTTGTAGTTGATAAACCAAGTGTGGTCAAAGTAGGACGGGGTTTTTGTTTTGTAAAATAAGTAGACTTAAAAGTCCTAAATAATAGTAAGTATAATTGTTACTTCTTGATTTGTACATGAAAACAGTGCATTTATCTGGTATAAGTTTTTATATTGCAATAAATATCACAATGTCAGTTTTTCCCAATATGGTGCATCCCTACTATCAGGGGAGGAATATGTCACATCTCCTCTGTGAAGCCAGTCCTCCATCTTCTAAGTTCAGATATCTTGATGCCATTAGAGGACAAAACACGGCTGAGTGAGGATATTAAAGAGAAAGTCTGAGATTACTTCCCCAAATATTCTTTACTGCTCAGACCCAGGTTGCTCAGTTCACTCACAGCTCGACACAGGGCAGGTTACTCCTCCCAAAACACCTGACGCAGGCCTTTACCTCATCTTCATTCCTATTGTGCAGCAATGATCAGTTTCTTTAAAAGAATTATTCTCTGCAAACATCTGTTCCCTTACATGGACAACAGAGCAAAAAGAGCTACAATTATGTCTTGATTAGATTACCCCTTTTCATTGTTGTGATACCGCCATATAATACCGACACCGCAGAAAGGGAACAAAACACTGTGATATAAATTTGAGGTCATATCGCCCACCCCAATGTTGAGTTATGTTTCATGTACAAGAACTTTCCCTTCAGAATTTAAAATAAACGTTTTTGAGGAAAATGCTGCATCTGTTGCATTAATTGACATAGAGGAGCGTCATTGTTTACCTTTTATTATCATTTTCTGTACCTTTAAATTGAGAGAGTTTCTCACAAATCTAATTTCCCTCTTGAAGTGTACCAGATCTCCCCGGATCATGTTAAAGGGTTTGGAATCCCCCCCATCGTAGTTTGACAAAATAGGGCCCCCAAACAGCTTCAAAAAACTCTGCTGCCATTTCTTCTTTTTCCAGAGGGGGGTGGAGGGCCGTGACTGGTTAGCACGAATCACAAACACTTTATCAGGATATCACAATATATCCTTAAATCAAGATTTGAAATGATGTGTGTTTAGATAAGAAATGTTTCCTTCCCACTAACACAAGCTTTATTTGTGGATTTAGATTTAGAAATAAAACACTGACTTGTAGCATCCAGTGGAAATGAGCGTTAGCCGGGACTGATGGTCTAATGCCTTTTTATTGACCGTCGCTGAACTTCTTACATTATGACCAACGTAAGAGCTAAAATAGAAATTAAAAAACACAAGACACAGTCAAAGTTAAGCTCTGTTAGCATCATAATGTCACAAAACACAGTGGAATCGCTTGCCACAAATAAATACATTAAACATAGGCTACCTTGTTGCCACTCTCAACCGGAGCTAAACCTTTTTCGTATCCTTCTCTCTCTGTTTATCTTTATATTTTGTTTCTTTCCCCGTGTTCTCCGTTACCTTTCCGTTTACAACCGTGTAGTATGGAGGACTGAAACTGCCATAATCAAAAATAAATAAATTAATATCTCAAATAAATAAATAAAATAATAAAGACAGAAATGTAGAAATGAAAACCTCAATTATCAAATAAATGTTCATATTCAGTGAAAAATAAATAAATATGTTCAGAAATATAAAAATAGATGAATGAAATGTTTTTATTAATTTGACAAATTCCTTATTTTTGTATTCATTTATTTCCACATTTAATTATTTCCCTATTTATTAATTTCTGTATTTCTTCACCCGTATGTAAATGAGTAGGCGTGTCTTGGCTATCCAGGCATTAGCAATCAAACCCACACACCACAGTACTGCGTGGATGTGTCAAGGTCTGTGCCCAGAGCTGTGAATATGGTGGTAATGCCAGTAGTTGGTGAGGGCTGTGTAGAAAAACTTGGCAGCCTAGCAAGCTAACGCTATGTTAGCAAGCTGTCCTTGTAAACTTGATAACGGTTAAAACTAGGATATCAACAGTTAGTGTTGGAGCTGTAACCGTTGACTAATGTCTAACTTATGTCTAATTAATATTTCAGTTACATGGTAAGCGCTTCAACCAGTGCATGAGGATAACGTCAGCAGCATCTGATCAGATAGCTGCCAGACGCTATGTTTCATAGCTCCTGCGAGAGGCGGCTGATCGCCTAGACCAGGGGTCATCAACTAGATTTGTTCAAGGGCCAGATTTTTTCTAAGCAGACACTGTGGGGGCCAGACTCTCAAATTTTATTTTTTTTAATGTAGGCCTAATTAGTATTGTTTCCCTTAGAAATAAGTCTGTGCCGGTCCTCGTGTCCTGGAAGCTTTCAATGTTCCGGACAAATGTGTGAAATTACGGTCAAATATTATCTACATTTATTAAGCTTAAAAACAGTTGATAGGCAGGCTATATCAAGGGCGTAGAATTGGGTATGGATATTAGTCAATTGTCCCTACTATAATTTTGTACAAAAATGTATATATGATACACCTAATGTTGCACTTTCAACCTTTCAACCTGCGGAGGACTCTGTCTGTCACTGTAAACAAGTACTCCCGTCTACAGTTCACTGGAACCGAGTGCACCAGCTGGGCGTAAAAAATAGGTCTCATCTCTTACGTCCGACACAGCTATGACCGACTTCTTGATTGGAATTTATACGGAGTGCAGCAGGTCTAAGTGACACCGATCGTAGCTGCGCCCGGTCTCATGATGCGCGTCCACGTGAACACTCGAAAAGCCGTGACATTACCAAGCAATGAAGATGAGGAAACATAAATAATCAAGCATGCAGTTGTCCGATGTACATTTTTCTTATCTCCCTCTGTGTTTTCAAAGGCTGAAATTAATTCTGATTACTCTATATGATCTACAAAAGCAAACCAGACCATCAGTGATAGGATGATGAAACCGCTGGGGGTATACTACGAAGCAGGATTCGCAGGTGTCAAGGTTACTTCAGGGCTAACTCTGAGTTTTCAGGACTACGAAGGTGGTTCACTTCTTACCGGGGTAGATCACCATGGTAAATTATGCTGAACACCTAACCTGCTCCGGAGCAGGTAATGTCCGAGATAAGAGATCAACCTGACCTAACCACCAGCCACTGACCAATCAGGTCTCTTGATTTAGGAGCTCTGTGAGCAGATCTTGAGAGGGAGGAGGAAGAGAGAGAGCGGTAAAACACTTCCACTTAACCCTACAGTTTTATGGAATATATTCATGAATGATATTCATTGTGCTTCACTGATACATCCACGCAGGGACTGACAAAAACAATGAAGCCTGAAGTAGCCTACTTTTGTACTCATAAGATATAGAAGTAAGCATTTGTACTGCTTTGAATTGTGGTTTTATTTCTTATTTGCTCCATAGTTTGATACGACTGGGCTGAGAGAATAAGTCTAAATCAGTCAGTAACGCAACAAAAATACATCCGATCAACGTATTAATTTGATGTAATACACAAGTGTTATATACAGTGCTCTGACGATGGAGCAGTGATAGCTACTATTATATTTGCGCATTTACACAGTCTGCTTTTTTTTTCTTTCTGCTATTTGTCCTTCCTGCATTCAGCAGCTGCTGCTGAGTGGATTTTAGTCAAGATTATGTAATTTCATCGTATCTTTCTAAAATCATAGTTTGCCTTGAGTTAGTAAAATATGCTGATCAGCTGACAACAGACTTCTCTGTGTTTAGATTGGTCATTTGCTCCAAACAACGCCCCTTATACAGTATGTCAACATGCTATTAGAAATGCTGGGTAGATTTTTTTGAGTTGATAACCAGCATCGTGTGACCACTTAGCGTGATCTCTTTTGTTAGGTTAAGTGAAGCCAGATCAGGAAAAGATACCCTGGCTATGTAGAACTTGCTTCATAGTAAAGGCCCTTGGCGGGGGGTAGGTGTCAGATGAAGCTATTAACTGCACGCTGCCTTTGTTTACATTGTCCAGGGCGAGTGATACATATGATTGTCAAAGAAAGCAGGATGAGATTTTTGTTTAAAGCCACCAAACAATCTACACAAACTGAAAGCTCCTCATAGGAGCTTAAAGAGAGTGACGTAACAAATGTTTCTGTTGGGTGAAAAAAAAGCACCTCGCCCTTTTTAAAAAGGTTTATCTCTGATCCTTTCCGTAATGTTGTCAGACACTTAGAAAGACAGTCTGAGCCTGTCAGTCGCAAAAACAAGAACTTTTAGAGGCATACTTCAATTATCAGCATTTGCCCCCATGGATTAACTTGCAGCACTTACAGCTCGTTTTGCACGTACCAGCTGAAATAAAATAATCTGTTGAAGCAGTACCAACAACTTTTTGTACCTTTAAGTCATTTAGGCTCCAGGGTTTAAAACACTGTAATTTCCAGGTATTTTAATAAAGCAATGTATCTGTACTGAGGCTTTATTTACATTGCCATAAAACTTGACCCATCTTTCACAGGAAACAGACCAATAATAAGTGATCCATAGTGTCAACTCACCAACCCTACGACCCGCTCCACCTCCTCAACACTCTCTATGTCAAAGCGTCCAGCAGGAGCCTCCTCCATCTGCTGCTTCAGCTTCTCGTTGGCCTGGGCCATCCGAGGCAGGAAGCTCTCCAGCCGCTCCAACATCGATACACAACACAATAAAACACAAAGATCACAACTCTGGCTTTTATGGTGTTTGTTTTTTTAAGGTAACATTTTGGGAATTTGGACTCTTCAGTGAGCCAGATCATTTGGCTCAGCTCAGCAAAAAGATCTGGCTCTTTGGCTCCTAAAAATCTGATCTTTTAGTGCCACTTTGGATTTTACAATTCAGGCAAATTCAGTGTTTCGACCTACAATTGTTATGTGCAAGTAAATCACTTAAATATATTTTTAGAATTGTATTAAGCTTCATCAGTTCACAAATACCATAATTTTACATTAGGCTTGGTATTACACCCTTTAATAAAATATGAAACAATATTACATTTTTGAATTGACTGATTGCATATCTTATTTGTTGCAAGACATAAATATACATTTTCTTTAATAAACAATAGGGATGCACCGATCAGGATTTTAGAGCCGATACTGATTACCAATTTTTAGCTGCCCGCTGGGGTCAGCCCTACACATGAGTCTGTGTGTGACTGACTAAGTGACGGTACTTTCACAGCCGTAGAGACACAGAGTTGCGACATCGCAATGGTGGATCATGGAGCATATTGGACCTCCACTAACGCGACTCTCTGTCTATATGGCTCTGGATACTTTGTTTGGGGAGTAGGCGGGGCTGCTTCTACACTACTCATCCGCTGTCCTCACCTACGTCCACAGCGCACACCTGCTTTCAAACACGTTGTCATCGACCGCATTATGAAAGCCCTCTTAACACATTGCCCACAAAACTGCACATTGACCTGGGGTCCGTTTCACAAAGTAGGTTCAACAAACTCTGAGTCTAACCCTGAACTCTGAGTTCATCTACTCTGAGATAGGAAACTCTGAGTTTTCGGTTCCAGAACAGCTGATCTGAGTTAGTTCAATCAACTCTGAGTAGGTTCAGCCAGAGTTAAGTGCGTGCACGCTGACTATAAAAAGCCAGCATTAATGGAGCCCCGATACCACGATTCACCATGGCAACGGTACACAAAAAGAGGTCCTCCTACGTCACACCAGTGGAGCTCGAAATCCTCATGCGGACGTTCAGCGAATACGAGCATGTTTTTAGAAAAATAAAGTAACACGGCTGCAGCTGCAAAAGAGAGAGAAGCGGCGTGGGAAGAAACTGCTGCTCGAGTAAATTTGCAAGTTTGAACTGGTCTATTTATTTAATACTTAATCACGACCGGAAGCTAAAATTTATATTGATTTAGGAGCAATGCAGCGGGAGAAAAACGTACATGGAAGCAGTTAAAAATAAAATATCAGAACATCATTCAAAGGTGCGGCTCAGGCAGAACAGGCTCATGGCTGAACCTCACCTCAATCATAATTTAAATATCAAACTAATGAAATATCATTCAGTGGCTGTTTTAATGTGCATTAGCTTTATCCCTAACATGATGCTGACTTCACATACATTATAATTCATGTTGATTAAACTGAATGTGTTAGTTTAAAAAAAATAAAAATCCAATAACTTACGGCGTCTTATTTGAGTGCTCTCGGCAGTGGTGGTGGAAAATCTAAAAATGATGACTTTGACACAGATTTGTCTATTTATTGTTTTTATCATAATTATAAAAGACTTTTGCAAAGCGGTCAGAGCAGCACAGAGACGCAACGTTTCCTCTTTTAATTCGGTAACTGCTCAAACACACGCGTGAGACGGCTGCTGAATGAATGAGGAAGTCGAATGAGGGTTTTATATTCTAGAGGGAGGAGACGGAGCAAAACTCTGAGTTTCCTGAAGAAAACCTGCTCGCGACCAGGTTAGGTTCACAGACTCAGTTACCATAGTAACCAAATCAGAGTTAAAGTTACCTCTCTTTCTGAAATGGCAAACCCGAGGTTTCCCTCATTTCAGGGTTAACAAACTCGGGGTTTTCACTAAACCCGCTTTCTGAAACGGACCCCTGATGAGGTCAGCCACAAAACTAGGTTTTGACCCAGTCTTGTTATTGTTGTTGATTGGAGCCTCTGCTTCCTGGGACATGCAGGTCACATGATGAGGAGGGCTGTGGGGTTCAGTCATGTGACACAGGGCTTAATACCTTTGGAGACCACTGTTTAACCTCTCTCTGTGTGTGAAGAGAACACTGAAAACAAAGGGACTGAAAGACGCTGTAAGAGCTCACCTTATCTTACACTCAGCATGTGGTTTATCCTGTGTTGGCTCTCTTGACTGTATTTGACCTGTATTTAAATATGCATTAAACACACAGACTGATTTAACTGAGCAAACAACATAAACATGTGTCAACAGTATAATAATTTAACAGGAAGAATACAACAGGTCACGTACTTCAAATGAAATAAGTCATAGTTATTAAGGGTGCGGCTGAAGTCGCACCTTTTGGGCGAGGAACTCTTTGCAGGCTTGGAGCCGGTTGGATCCTCCGTCCTCTTTGGTTGAAGCCGCATTTTGGACTCGGGTGCTGTCCAACTGGAACAGAGGACGGTCACAACAAGTAAGACTTGTTTATATGTAGAACAGAATGTTAAAATAAGGATAGGTCACATGGGGTTTAATTGTCATGCTTATTAAAATAGAGATGCCTGAATATTTGTCTCAGATGCAGAATCAACTCTGTGCCCTGTTTCACAAAGCACCTTAAGGCGAAGATAACCTCCATCGTAAGTCTGGGGTTAAGATCATATAATCCTTCAGGAGCTTTTGCAATATGTGGTCCATGTCTCGTTGCTTTAGGGGTTGAATTTACTTAAGATTGCTCTGATGGCGCCATTTTTTGTAGCTTTTAAGTTTAACAATGTAACACTTAAAGTGATAGTCTCAAAGATTTTCATATAAGTACAGAAAAATGTCTTTGAACAATTAGGCCCAGCGCTTATTCAAACACTCCCTCCATACAGAGCATTTGTGTTATTTAAAGGTAATCCTATGCTCTCACGTACATGCAACTGCAAACTACTGCCAGCCTCCCTGCCTCAGTAGACAAGTTAAAGTGATTATGTCCAAGATTATATTTAAATAAATGTCTCTTAAGTCACTATCTATCGCAGAAAAAAAACAAATTTGGCGCTCAGATGAAGGCAAGCAGTCTAAAAAGGAATGCTGTTTTCTATGAAGGCTGACTGTAAGATATGTTGTGTTTATGTGTTGTTATGTTTGATGGACATTTGCATATTTGTTTTCTGTGTTTGTATATGTTTGGATGCGATAGCTGAATGAAGAAACTGAAATAAAATACAACTGAAGTGCTAGGACATGTTCTGCATACACACACACGTTTTTTACCTGTTAAAAGTTTGTAATCAACTCTTTAAAGTCAATTGTCGGTGTTGCTTTCAGTAATCTTGTAGTTACTGAAAGCAACATGACTGGCTGTGAGAAATTGGTCACCTGGCGCATGTAATCAGTCCCGGCACGCTGCTAATCATGTGGTCACACCTTCAACAGCCAAGGTAAATATCAGGTAGTAGAAAGACCCTTATAACATTTTTACAACTTGCCCTTCTGTCCCGTCATCCACAACCTCACCGACGCTCCACAGTAAAGATTCGTGACTAAGAAAAGAAACAGATTGAAGGGCTGTCACCTCAGAGAGAGTAAGAAAAGTACAGGTTGATCTACCACTGTAGCTGCTTTGCTTTTACACAATCATCAAGGTCAGAGGAAAATTGCTCTCGCTATGATGGTTGGACTTGTGTCCTGTTTATAATTAGCTGATGATCCAGGAAATAAAACCTTTGCTACTGTCACATTTATTGCTAAGAGTCTAAATCATAATGGGAGCAGAGTCTGGATGAGTAACAGCAGTCAGAGGCAGAATTTAAGGATTTATGGCACAAGGCTGGCAATGATACTGGGTTATAATCATTTTATCATCATTATTTTACAGGCTGCTGAAAGTCATGAGACAGACAGCTGCTGAAATCCTTCTAGATCCTTCCAGGTTGAACTTAGCTGTCTGCTGAGCTGCTGGTTTGTGGCTCTCTCTCGTGGAGGTCCAATATGCTCCATGATCCACCATTGTGATGTCGCAACTCTCTCTCTCTCTCTCTCTACGGCTGTGAAAGCACTGTCACTCAGTCAGCCAGTCGGTTACTCAGTCCATCACATACAGACCCATGTGTAGGGCTGACCCCAGCGGTCAGCCAAAAAGGGCTACAGTGATCCTCCAACCTGTTGCCACACCGACCCAGCCCCAAATAAGCAGAAGAAAATAGATGATCATATCCATCAAATTATAATCTATAATACTGTGGGTTGTCACAGGAGACTACCAGGGAAATGTTTCAGCCCGTTACAGAGGCTAACACGTTTCCCTGGCGGCCCATATACAGAAGCTACCGTCCCCCTCGGCCCTTTGCCACGTGTCATCCCTACTCTCTCTTTCCCTGCTTCCAACACGATCCACTGTCCTCTCTCTCCATAAAGGCATAAAAGGCAAAAAAAAGAGAAGAATCCAAGAAGGCCGTGTGGTCGTTCTTATGTAACTGTTGACTGTATTCTCTGAATACCTTTCTTAGTTCCTGCTTTCACCTTTTTGGGCCTCAAGTTTCAAGTCTTTTATTGTCAGATGCACAACAGTAACAGTTCAGCAATCATTGGGAATAAAAAGTCCTAATAATCATGCTACCTCATACCATGCCTGATGAAAGAGTACGGACAAAGTGAGGGATTTTTGGGTTTCTCTCTTCCTGCACACGGTGACAGTGCGCTCATGTGGGGAAAAGCCTCGACTCTGTATTCTACTTGTTATAACTCACTGAGGAATTTCATTTAAATATGAAAACAATAACGTCTATCCAACTTTTAGTTTGACTTTCTTTTTTTGTGTTGCTTATTTTTGACTCCCTGACTGGTTTAAAGTGGGGACTTTCTCTGCTGCTGACTGTGTGGTACAAACACCCTCTACTTTCCTGAGAAGTGAACAAAGAACATGCAGAGTAAACTCCACTTTGCACTTTTTGCACCATTACTTTTAAGACTAATTAAGGCTTTTTCAGCCTTGAGGTCACATGTAATTTACAACTCTGACGTACCTGTGTTCTCTTTATCTATTCGTCCATGCCTGCAGCCTTCCTCCAGGTTGTAATGAGTGTCGTTCACCTGGCGTTTGAGGGCCGTGGTGGTTCTGTGGGGGAAGAGGGACCCTTGATCATAGCCAGGCATCGTACTCCTCCCTGGACCACATGCTCGGAGGCAATCTGACAGAGAAGAAGAGAGATGGAGGAGGAATAGTTTAAATGAGATACTTCACATAAAACACAAATATGGAACTTAAACTGATGCCGTTAAAGTGGAAGAAACTAAACAAAAGCTCAAACTAAATGATTCTTTGGTGCCCTTGACTGAACTTTCTCCAAAACAAACTCCCCCAGAAACCCCACCCCACCCTTGTGCCCTCCTGCTGAGCCAGAAATGAGATCATCGACTGCAGGTTTGACTCCCGGTCATTTCATGCATGTCATCCCCCACTCTCTTCTCCCCATCTCTTCAGCTGTCCTTTCTAATAAAGGCAAAATGCGCAAAAAATAATCTTCCAAAAAATATACGACTGCTATTTTTCCACAATAAAGGCCTTATTTACTGCTATTCAGTGCTAATAATACTAGTGTGGCAGGAAGTGTTCATTGTACCTGGATGGCCACACACAGTTCCAGCAGACAGAACTCCCGCAGCTCCAGACCCACAGACTCCACTGACGCGGCTCTCTCTACATGGCTCTGGATACTTTGTTCGGGGGAGTAGGCTGGGCTGCTCCTCCCTCTGCTGCTCGTCTGCAGACATGGCTGTCCTCACCTACAGTATGTCCGCAGCGCGCATATCTAGGGCAAAGGCTTAGCTTTGATTTTGATATTGGTGGGGACATAAAAACAGTCCGCAGGGGGGCTCCTGGAAGCTGAGGCTTTTTGCATTTATGGTTGACTTCTGACCAAAATGTCATGTCATCTAGAGCCTTTATTTATAGATGAATATGTTAAACCAACAGCTTTACAGTTTAGCTTTCTGTACTTTTATGATGGAAACAAGCAAATGTTAATAATTTAAAAAACACTATTCTGGGATTTAGGTTTTTAGTCTATACTGAATACAACAATGTCACTTAATGAATTCTGTAATGTTATAAGTTAAAGGCGACTAATGACCCACAAGGAGGCAGTTTAACAGAGACTTATTAACTTTATTCCAGCCATAGTGCAATTGTTAACACGCCTCATACATCAACATTATAGTACAGTACATATCACCTGCGTAATGTAGGGGGAGCAGCTACAGGCATAACCTGGTATTGAACGTAACCAATAACCAAGTACCGTAATCACAGAACACATGTTTTACTCCCTCTCACGTCTACTCTCTGTTGCTGTCTACAGATGGATCAGTTTGCTTACAAAGACACCACAGTATACAATTAGCCATCCATCAACTACTGCATGTAAAAATACATCTACACTGATAAAGCTAGTCACCACTTATTTCATATATTTTATATACATGGTATAGTATTCATGCCCACATCATTAAAACCATGTATGACTGAGTACTTAATATACTTCTTAGTATACCAGTGTAACCTCAATGCAATACAAAACAATTACATACATTTACTCCTATAATCATGTTCTTACAATCCTGGGCCTCACCTGTGACCCTGCCTCTCCTCCTCTGCCTGAATTACCAGACATTTGTCCCAATACTGAATCTCACTACTAACACATCACCAAGTCACTATTCGACATCACCTCTGCCTCTCCTCCAGCCTCTTCTTCTCTGTCTGACCTACTAGCTACATGGTCCGGCAGCTTCTGTCACCTGACATAATAACACATAGATGCATGCCATATGAACAGTGAGACAACATGTGCCTATTCAAAGCTCTCAGTTGAAACAAACATGGATGAACAATTGTTATACAGTACATCAGACTTACATTTGTCCCAATACTGAATCTCACTACTAACATATCACAAAGTCGTTACACAGCATCACCTGCGACCCTGCCTCCCCCCCTCAGTCCGAGCTACGACATGGTCCAGTTGCTTCAGGCACTTCTCAAGCAGATGTAGTTATAGCCGATCACACGTTAGCAAGAAAGGGCAAATCCACGGGAAGTCTAGTGAGCCCAGGAAACACAAAATAAAAGCACTGTGTAAAAACAAGGGGAGTCAGAATTCCAGATTGACTTGTGTTGACCTACTTTACTCTCCATGCCCGTGGTTCTCACAGGGGGGCAGCGTTGCATGACATACATACATACATACATACTACCAAACCCGTGGCTTCAACTTCAAATAACAAACGCAGCGAGTGCCTATAGCTCGAGGTGGCTGCAGGTGGTTTCCTCCTCTGTTCAGAGAGGGAGAGAGACACAGTGTAACTGCTAAGATGTTGGACTTAAAAAGTCCTGACTCTGTAATATGAAGAGGAGGAATAAGGACGGTGACTTTGCTCTCAAAAGCTGCTTACACACATTATCTGTGATTAAAGGAACAGTTCCCCCAAAAAGGCAACTCTCATTATCACTGTATCAGCTAAACCTCAACAAGCAAAGAAAACTGTTTACTAGCTCCAGGTTTTCTTCAGTCGACTCATCCTGTAGCATTGTACCGTGACCGTTGGAAATTTCCCAAGATGTTAAGCTAGTTCTTTAAATTACCATCTCAACACAGAGCTCTAAGCTTATAGAAGATCTCTAACAGCTTCTTGTTGAACACACTTGTCATTAACTAATTTTGTGTCTCTAAGCTCAAATCAACCTCCCATCCTGACATCTCACTCACACATGTATTAATGAAAGATATAATCTCACAATTGTTATGTAGATAAATGTCTGTTAAGTCACTTTCTATCACTGAAAGAGGTAACACAATGGTGATTGAGCCTATGGCCTTTGCATTTGCAGTATTATGGACCGGGTGTCTGTGGCACCATTTGCCAGAGAAGGTAGGCAGAGCTAAGCGGCTGCTTTTCCGCTCTCTGCAAGTGTTGCGAGTAAACAGTAATCTACTATGGCTGAACAAACAAAGAAAAGATGGATGACTACAGATACAACTTCAAAAATACATGAAAATCCAAAGAAAAAGAAATTTGAAGCTTAGATGAAGGCAAACAGTCCGTGAAGGAAAGCTGCCGTCAGCGTGGAGAATCAAGAGTTACAACCATAACAAAGGGAGCCAACCGTGGACGTCTGGTTAAATTGGGAAGAGTGCTCACATAATTACCGATTATCGCCAGTTGGAGGCGCTCAAGAGCACAAAAATTTCAATCTTCGAGATTGTATCTCTAAGAGTAGCATTTTAAGCTAGCTAATTGTCAGGAATCAGTGCATTCATGCCACACAGTTAAAGTAAAAGGTAAAAAATCTGTCCTTGTTTTTTAACCCACTGGTAACAATACTCAAAATCCAATCAAAACATATACATATATATGTGTATATGTATATGGATATACAAATATATATATAAAATAAATAGAGAGAGCTACATTAAAATGATAGCAAAAGTACTATTAGTACTGGGCCATTATCATTTATACTTGTGAAAGCTGTATACACATTTAAAAGATGGGTTACACACTACGGTAAGCTCACTTTACTGCACATGTTGGCAGTTTTTAGTGTTTATTTATGCATCTCTGAACCAATTGAAATACCTCTGACATGCATGAAAAGACTTTGTTTTTTAACAGATGAATTAAATATAACAGAGTTATAAAAATACAAAATTTATGTTCATAGGAAAAACTATAGGCCTACTACAACAGTTTAAAATAGTGTACATTACTACATTTTCTCCAGCTTAATTTGTTTTGAACAATGCATTATGTGCTTATCTACTATTTATAGATGAAACATGGGAAGGGGGTAAAGTGTTAAAAAAGTGTGTGTATGTTTGAATGTGTGTGTGTGTGTATGTTTGAATGTGTGTGTGTGTGTGGAATGTATGTGCACGGAATGTGACAGCAAAATGGCAGTTACAATTTCATGCTTGTACTTAACTTGCACTTAATTGCAAAGCGAATTTTGGGAACATTTTTGTTGTACTACATTAATTTTACAGCTTTACAGTTACTTTTTGAATTTGTAGCTTACAACACATGAGCAGTTTTGAAAAATATGGTGCATTGTTTTCAAGTTAACCCACTATTCATGTTGAAGTTTCCTTGGGCAAAACATTGAACCCCAAATTGCTCCTGAAAGGCACAGCCATCAGTGTTTCACTGTGCGTGAATGGTTTGCTAGATAGTGATTGGAGATCATTGTATGAATGTGTGTGTGTGAAAGGGCGAATGTGACATGTAGTGAAAAAGCACTTTTATTGTTCTGAAGATTAGAAAAGTACTAAATGAGTGCATTCCATTTACCATTTAGTACATTGTGTTGGTAATGCCTGTCTACTTTCACTTCAGTTCAATTTTGACTCTACTTGTTTTGTAGAGTTGCACTTATACTTTATCCAGTGTAATTTTAAATACTCCTTTCACCACTGGAGGGTATGCAGGACTCCCATACCCCCTCCAACAGGCCCAACGGTCCAGTAGTCATCGTTATATAATGCACTGTTTGAAAGGTGCATGTGTCAATAGCAGTACTTGTAATTGTTGTAACTGACAGTTTGCCTCTGAACATTTTCCCCCCCAACAGAATATAAATCTCAAACAAAGTCCATTGGATCCATCCACAATGGCAGCATCGGGACACACCAGCAGGGACAGCCAGAAGACGGCTTCTCCTGCTTTGTCAACCACATCCGTGACAGTGGCTGAGGAACGCTCCATGGCTGATGAAGATACACAAGTCTCCTCAGATGCTTGTGACACCAACCAAAAGTTGAAGCAGGATTTACATAGGTTTTCTGGACTCCGCAAAGTGTTCGCTGAACAAGGAGAAACACCAGAAACCACAGAAGAAGACTTGGCCCCTGAGATGGAATCAACACCAGAACCATTAGGGCAAGAAAATGTTCATGAACCTTCAAGCACAAAGACGTCAGGCAAACATGGCATGATCTGCAAGATGAAGTCTGCATAGAAACGTTGCTTTAGCAGGAAACCAAAAACTAAGACACAGCCTGCGGAAGAAGAGGAATTGGAAGAAACCATCAGTTCAGAAGAGATTGACTCAAAATCTGGCTCCCCAAGTCCTAAAGAAATGTCTCCCAGAGCTTCTATGTGCTCCAGTGAGGAGATCAGGGATACAAACAAAGCAGAACTGAGCTCTGTCCCACTGGAGTTTGTGGAGCATGAGGATGTCATAATGCAGGAGACCTCAACTCCCTTTGCAACCTATTCCAATCAGAAGACCTCTCTGAAGTGGAGCCTGTTGTTAAACAGGCATCTTCGACTTCCAGAGAGACTTCCTCTATCGAGATGGATGCACCTTCCCAGAGGAAGAGTGTCGACACCTGTGTGACTGTCAGTACACAGCAGTCTTGTGATTCTGGCAAGACAGAAGAAACTGCTGCAGGCAGTAATGGCACTTTCAAGAAAATGAAGTCTACATTAAAGCGCTGTTTTGGAAAAAAAAAAGAGAAGAAAGTCCAGCAGACAGCAGATCAAGATCCGGATGGGTGGTGGTGGTGGTCCCACTGTCTCAATACTGTCCACTGAGAAGTTGGAGGATTCAAAACAAGCTGACCTGAGCTGGGTCCCTCTGGAGTTGCTCGCGGAGCTTGAGGCAATCACATCAGAGAAAGTTCCCACAACTTTATCCTCCACTGATTCCTGTCAACTTGTGACAGGAATTAACAGTAACGGTGGAAGCTGTTAGAAATAACACTCCACCAGGACCTTCAGGTCAGGATGGACATCTTGCACCTTTGCAGGTACCCCTTGCAGATGATCAAAACATGGAGAAAACTGTTGAGGGGACCAGTACCAGCCAACCATCCCCAAGCTTTAGCTTTCTAGAATTGTTGGACGTAGAGGATAAGGACTTCACACCAGAGAAAAGGGAAGGTGATGCCTTAAAACCATCTACCAGCAGCTCACCACCAGCAACAGCACATCAAAAAGAGATGTATTCTGTCACAGAGAAAGAGCTGGTCCTGTACAGGAAATCAACCCCAGTACCTTCAGGGCAGAACTGGTATATTATAGAACCCCAAGAGGACGATCAAGCAAAAGCAGCCGCCCAGCTCAAGGTCCTGAAAAATAATTTCTACAACATAATCCAGGGATTCTTCGACTGCCTTACTGAAGGGTATGCTATTTAGTTTCCTCACTCAAACTACAGCAACTACATACAATTTTGTCATTTGTTGTATATGTTTTCTTTTTGTCTAATACCATTTTTTCTATGATTCTTTTCCTCAGGCAAAGGATGGATTTAAGCAGAGGTGTACATGATGTGGATGTAAAGGAAATATTGACCAACTTGTACACAGACGTGCTCAGGCTTGCAATAGAGACATTAACTGGTGTTCTGTCACAAGCCGACAATCATCTCTTTCCCCAATATTGTGCTCTGCCAACAAGAAGTGCCTCTTTCCAGTTCTGCCAGAAAGATATGGTTGTCAAGGAGTTGCTCACAGAGCTTATCAGAAAGGCCATTTACATCAGCGAAGACAATATCCACCAGGGTTTGAAAGAAGCCTTCGGCGAGGCCTTCTGTGACGTGTTTGCTGCTGACACATCTATCAGCATTACACCTCTATTCACTGCATACATCGAGGATATGTTCAACTGTGAGGTCAACTCAATTATTTCAAGGACTATCGAAGCTTCACTGGATACAGGATCACCCATTGTCTATGCTGAGACCTGCTGCAAAGTTATTCAGACAATGAAAGACGTTCTCACAATCCTTGGTAGACAAAGAATCAACCCTGCCAGGATGCAGAAAAATACCACCAAAGTCCAAGTGAAGAAGACAAAGTGCTGGAGCTTCTTCAGCAAATTGAGGAAGACAAAGGTCCAGCCAAGTTCCAGTGAACAAGTGGAGTCATCCATGAATTCATCATCTCAAAACAAATGCTCTACATCTCCTCGGGATATACTTAACACCTCCCCAGAGTGCACCAGTAAGAAGAACTACATCCCTCTGGTGTTAGTTGAAGTTGAAGGAGACCCCACATCAAACGACCCAGCCTCACACTCCAACCTCATCAGCTCAATCCCTTGTCCGGCTTGGATTGAGTCTGGCAATGGGAACATTCAGATTAATGTGAAGGCCAAAGAGGTGGTCCCGGCTGCTACTGAAACTGATGTCAGTGAGACCCAGGCAAAGACACAGAAAGGACTCTGCTACATCTTTAGAAAGGTATGGATGATCTCACCTGAGAAACCAAATGTATTAGACCAGATTTAGAGATCAAAGTTAGAGAGGACGACTAGTTTAAACAAGACAAAACACAAAATATATAAATCATAAAATATATTTCCTTTACTTTAATAGTGCAAGAAGAAGCGGGAGAAGACCACCCTGCGAGAGAAATTCAGGAATTTCTTCTGTTGTTTTAGTTGCTCTAACTGCGACGATGTCGTAGAATGAGCTTCTAATCCCCCTACTTTACCCCCCCTTGGTCGTTCTTTACAGAGAAGCAACAGGAGATGCAAGAATTGAGTTGGAGTTTAGAGACTAGATGTCGACCGATTGATCGTGTTGGCCGATTAATCGGCCCCGATAGGACTTACTCAAAACTATAATCATCGGCGGATCTGGGCTCCGATAGTGGCCGATGGCTGTGCAGCCTCAGGCGGGGACGTACATCGCGTGCATTCGCCTTTTTAATGGAGTCTCCATACGTGACATAGAGGTAATGCAGGTACCTGGGATAATTAATTAAAGTTAACTTTATACCACAGCTGTATTCACAAAGTATGATCATGATAAGGTTGTTGTTTATAGTATTGCATTATTAATGAATTAGACTATCGATAACTTTCACTGCTTTTCTGCCGAGCTCATGCTGCTGTCTCGTCTAATTAATCCAACCACGTAACGTCAACTGTCCATTCATGACATGAAATCCCACTTTTTAAGATCAGGTAATGTGCACAAACACTAATAGTTTATAAGAGTGGTATTTAAAAATGTAACGGGACGCGCAGCATCTGGCCTGATATACGAAAAACGGGTTTATTAAAAACTGGCATTTGCATAAGGCTGTTGTAGGAGTAAAGCACGCCACGGCGTCAACACAAACTGTTGTGAACAACAATGTGTAGGTAAAGTTAAAGGAAAGGAGCGAGAGACTGACACAGGGGCGATACATTCACTTTTTATATAAGTTTCTTATGGTAGCTTCTTTGATGCTACTGGAGTTGTTTCTGCTGAATTAGTGTTTCTGTTTTTCCTCCCAAATATGCCAGAAAGCTTCCGTGATGATAATAACCATTCATTTGTAACTTTAGTAAAACTTTACTTTATCAGAAAGGTTTTATTAAACCAGCAACTTTAAGAAAACAACTGCAGTATAATTTCAATTTAGAAATGATTAATAAAGTGCAACTTAAATCATTCATGTAGATTGAAATACATATTAAATATATACAACTAAATAATAAAGTTATATATATACATTATCTATTTGATAGCCTATTTAGTTAATAGCTATATTGAATTGATTTACATGTTTCTTGTTTCTTACATTAGATGGCAGCTGGAGGAAACACAGTCCCTGTATGGGACTATTTTGCTGAGGAAAGGCACAATGTGGGCACAACAAATTGAGTTAGATGTTCATTTGCGGATTATATTTTCTTTACTACTTATTTTATTTATTTAGGTATTCATTACTCTTTGAGATTCATGTTCTGTTCCAGATTTATGTTTTATTTTGTTATTTATTTGACACAGACTTTCAGTTCAACAGTTATGTGTAAGGATATGTAATAAAGATAAAGATTGTTCATTTAAATTAGTTTCATTTTTTTTTCGTGGGGTAGGGAGATATCGACCGATTAATCGGCTATCGGCTTTTTCCTCGTACAAATTATCGTTATTATATCGGCCTTTAAAAATCCACTATCGGTCGACCTCTAATACATACGTAAATGGCAATGGTCTATTATTACCGGGACAAGCACAAATTTCACTTCTTATGCACATGAAAACCAGTTGTACAACCGACACCAATCACAATATCACACCCCCTTTAGATAAATAGGCTACTCACCACTTAGTAGAGCTGCAGTCGGCGTCTCCCAGAGTTGAACCTCTTCATTACTGCCCCCTTCCATTCAGTGGCAAATCTTTTAGTTAAGTCTCTTTCAAAGGCCAGCTGCACTCAATGTGCTTTCCGTTGGTGCATCATGCTGAGTCTATTGTCTGTGGGAACACTTCTTAAAGTGGAGAAAGAATTCTCACACACGGCTGTTGACGCTCCAAATATCAGAGCATGTTTAAAGGCCGTCATCACACTTGGCATAGCCTCCAGTGCGCTGTGGAATGTCTTGACAATCCGTGATATTGTCCAGGTTTCATCGTCGGCAGTCATGTTTGCTTTGAGGAAGTGGCGAGCAACCACAAATTCTGCTTCAAATATTTCAGTGCTTGATAAAGTCAGAATGGGCTTTACATGTTTGACACTGAGGAACGTTTCACTGTTTGGGTCCAGAGACTGAAGTGCGGTCATTAGCTCACTGTTGCGTTCACTGAAAGCTTGCTTATTTCTTCCCCCATCGCATCCAAGGTGCTGTAGAATAATCTCCGCAGTTCAGTGTCCCCCTCGTCAGTATCACCCTGCTGCTGGCCAACGGTCTCTTCAAACGAGATATCCTTGGAGACTTTTGTTAACCGTCCTCTCCTCTTTTGTGGCCTCTCTGTCTCCCCACACTGTCCCATGATGTTGTTAAACTCACTCTCTGAGCGCAGTTGCGAAACACATTCAGATGCACTTTTCACTAACCGTATCCCAGAGAGCAAATCCATTTGTTCTGACTGAAGCTTTTTGTTGGGGGCATCAAGCAGCTGCAAGATCTTCTGCACAAAGCGTCCAATGAATTCAAAGCTTGGCTCTGAAATAGCCCAAATCAGACCTGCTGCCTCAATTCGTAAGTCAGTTCCAAAGGCACGATTGCTGTCAATCTCTGACAGCAGAGACAAAATGTCATCAAATGACTTGAGCACAACTGTGACTGTAGCTAGATGGCCAGTCCACCGCTGTTCGAGCAGACGTTTTAGCGTGTCTCCTTTATAGTGGACTGCAACAGTGGGTTTCTTAATGAATTTGTAGAGAGACCCACAAACTCCAAAAAAGTCCTCGATTGCTCCCTCGCTTGACATTGCATTTATCACAACTAGGTGGAGCTGATGATTAAAACAATGGACATAGGGTATCTCTCTGGCGAGCGTGTCCTGCAGTATCTTCTGAACACCCCCATGCTTCCCGGACATGACCGATGCTCCGTCATACACCTGACTGAGAATTTTAGATGTACTTAAACCAACTCTGCGCAGCTCTGTGATTATAGTGTTTGCAAGAGTTTTGGCATCTCCAAAATCTGCAGTAGCAATAGTTAGTAAACGCTCCCTAACTTCCAAATCTTCTGCTACAAAGCGGATCACGATAGAAATGTTTTCACAGCCAGTGGGGTCTCGGGTGCCGTCAACTTTAATGGTACACTGACTTCACGTACAATTTCTTCAGTTAAAATATCACTCATTATCTTAAGTAGTTCATTTTGTATATCCTGCGATGTATATCTGGCATTTTGTGGGATTGTTTGCAGTATTTTCTCAAGCTCTGGGTCTTTTCTCACTAAGTACTCAAACAATGACAAAAAAGTCCACAGCTTGCATCACCTTGAGAATCAAATGCTTTCACACTCCCTCTGAGAGGCAATCGGTTTATGGCCAGGAATTGTAACATGTCGATAATAGCGCCGATGTATGTAATACCGATGTCTAGCTAGTTGGCCTTCATTCACAAGGGTGGAAATCTCCTGTCCTGACTCAGCCCTCTTCTCTCTCTCCCGCCACTTTACTGCACTTTCCACGTGTTCTTTACACTCCGCATGCTTGCGCAATCCTCTCTCTGCTGCGTGTTTCCAGTAACAATAGCCAGTTTTCGTGAACACAGAATCTACAGTCCCAAACTTTCGGCATGCAAAACAAAATGCCGCGTCGGCTTCAACACTGTTCTCCAACCAGTCTCTTCGGTTGTACCACAGGGCAACAAATGAGCGTTTCTGACCCTTGAAAAGGCGAGAGGGAAACTAATTCAAAATGACCTGAGCGGGCTTGTCTTCACCTAGATCTTCCGGAGGGCCACCATGACCCTGTGATTTGGAAAGTCCGCTGCAGCTTGGGCCTGGTGACGGCAAAGGACACCTGTAATGATCACTGGGTTTGGCGCTATAATCCGCTTGCTCGCTCTCCGGCTCCGCTGGGGGCGCTTGTGCCTCTGTGTCGCTACTAGCTAGCGGCTCACTAGCTGCTCGCTCCTTCTCAGCGGGGATAAGGTGCTCCTGCTCCGCTGTCGCTTGTTCCTCAGCTTGATCTGCCCTACAAGAGGCCGTTTTAGTTTGCGGTGGTCGGAAGAATTTCCTTATATCCATAGTGATATATATCCGTTTTTAAGTACACGTCTCCTCTCGCTCACAGATGGTAGAAAAATGTAAACACACTAACGTCAGCACGTCACTTGCAGCAGCGCGCACGCGTCACGTGACACAAGCCGAGCCGTATCTGCTGTAACAAATGAAATGAAATGAAAATATTGTTTTCATTTATTGTTAAATTTTACTGATTAACTGAATATGAATTAATACAATTTGACACACACAACAAGTTATGAGTAGTCTAAATTATTTTTATAAGGAAAAAAACTCCTTACCCCTCTGACAGCTAATGGGGGGGGGGGCAAGGAAGCAGGGTCGGGGGGGCATTGACCCCCTGACGCCGGGGCTGGATGTTAATATTGCTGCCAGAGATCAAACACATCACAATTCATTTTCACTGTGTGTTTTGGCCGAGAAGCTCGCGCGGCTCAGGGTAAAATAGGAGAGCCTCCAGTTCTCTACATTTTCGGCGCGTGTCACACCAGCAGTGTCAAGACACTCATCTGTTTGGAGGACTGAAACTGCCATAAATCAAAAATAAATGAATAAATATAAATATCTCAATAAGCAAATTGTTGCGAAGTGAGGTGCAGGGAAGCATAGGGAGGCTTCAGGAAGACAAAAAAATGTCTTCAGTCTCTACAAAAATAAAAGAAAAAAAAATGAACCAAAAAAAACTTCAATGCTTTACATTCATTATACAGCTCAAACAGTTCTGGTGCTGCTCTTCTTAAAAAACAGTCTCCACTCTCTCATTGCACTCACATACAACCCCTGGCAAAAATTATGGAATCACCAGTCTCGGAGGATGTTCATTCAGTTGTTTAATTTTGTAGAAAAAAAGCAGATCACAGACATGACACAAAACTAAAGTCATTTCAAATGGCAACTCTCTGGCAAGAAACACTAAAAGAAATCAAGAAAAAAAAATGTGGTAGTCAGTAACAGTTACTTTTTTAGACCAAGCAGAGGGAAAAAATTATGGAATCACTCAATTCTGAGGAAAAAATTATGGAATCATGAAAAAAAAACAACAACAAAAGAACACTTCAACACACCACTAGTACTTTGTTGCACCACCTCTGGCTTTTATAACAGCTCGCAGTCTCAGAGGCATGGACTTAATGAGTGACAAACAGTACTCTTCATCAATCTGGCTCCAACTTTCTCTGATTGCTTTTGCCAGATCAGCTTTGCAGGTTGGTGCCTTGTCATGGACCATTTTCTTCAACTTCCACCACAGATTTTCAATTGGATTGAGATCCGGACTATTTGCAGGCCATGACATTGACCTTATGTGTCTTTCTTCAATGAATGTTTTCACAGTTTTTGCTCTATGGCAAGATGCATTATCATCCTGAAAAATGATTTCATCATCCCCAAACGCCCTTTCAATTGATGGGATAAGAAAAGTGTCCAAAATGTCAACGTAAACTTGTGCATTTATTGAAGATGTAATGACAGCCATCTCCCCAGTGCCTTTACCTGACATGCAGCCCCATATCATCAATGACTGTGGAAATTTGCATGTTTTCTTCAGGCAGTCGTCTTCATAAATCTCATTGGAACGGCACCAAACAAAAGTTCCAGCATCATCACCTTGCCCAATGCAGATTCGCAATTCATCACTGAATATGACTTTCATCCAGTCATCCACAGTCCACGATTGCCTTTCCTTAGCCCATTGTAACCTTGTTTTTTTCTGTTTAGGTGTTAATGATGGCTTTCATTTAGCTTTCCTGTATGTAAATCCCATTTCCTTTAGGCGGTTTCTTACAGTTCGGTCACAGACGTTGACTCCAGTTTCCTCCCATTTGTTCCTCATTTGTTTTACTGTGCATTTTCTGTTTTCAAGACATATTGCTTTAAGTTTTCTGTCTTGACGCTTTGATGTCTTCCTTGGTCTACCAGTATGCTTGCCTTTAACAACCTTCCCATGTTGTTTGTACTTGGTCCAGATTTTAGACACAGCTGACTGTGAACAACCAACATCTTTTGCAACATTGCGTGATGATTTACCTTCTTTAAGAAGTTTGATAATCCTCTCCTTTGTTTCAATTGACATCTCTTGTGTTGGAGCCATGATTCATGTCAGTCCACTTGGTGCAACAGCTCTCCAAGGTGTGATCACTCCTGTTTAACTGCAGACTAATGAGCAGATCTAATCTGATGCAGGTGTTAGTTTTGGGAATGGAAATTTACAGGGTGATTCCATAATTTTTTCCTCAGAATTGAGTGATTCCATAATTTTTTCCCTCTGCTTGGTCTAAAGAAGTAACTGTTACTGACTACCGCATTTTTTTTTCTTGATTTCTTTTAGTGTTTCTTAAAGCCAGAGAGTTGCCATTTGAAATGACTTTAGTTTTGTGTCATGTCTGTGATCTGCTTTTTTTCTACAAAATTAAACAACTGAATGAACATCCTCCGAGACTGGTAATTCCATAATTTTTGCCAGGGGTTGTATAAAGCATGTGAGCCCGCCTTGCCAGTTCAAACTGGCCTATCAGGTCAGGACTGTAGAATCAAATTGACATGGTTAAACAACACAACACAAATATACATTGTTCTTAGGTTGCTCACACTAACAAACCTCATTCATTCTTCACCATATAGTCATATATATTACACATTCAAAGGAAGAAAATCATTTCAAGATCATTCAGTATTTACCTTAATTGGCTGTCAATTTCACCACTCATGCATTGTCCAATCAAATCAGAGAACCCACCTACTCACCCATCACATAAAAGGGCTGTAGTTGAGGCGTACTTCCTCTTTAAGCACCAGCACAAGATGGCCTCCACAAAGGACACAAACTCTAAAAGTTTATTGTTTTTACTGCTGCATGTCTTCATTATACTTTTAACAAAAAACGTGCTTAAAATTATACCAATGCAGAGTACAGCTATTTGTATCAATTAAACCATTTCACATTAATGAAAGAAAACAAAGAAAATTGTGTGTGTGAATCTGTCCTCTTTTCTTGTGAAAAAGGAGTTTTAGCAAACAGCTAATGATAAGTTGGTGCTTCCTCACATAAATAAAATAATAAAGACAGAAATGCAGAAATAAAAGCCTCAATTATCAAATAAATGTTCATATTCATTTAAAAATAAATAAATACATTCAGAAATATAAAAATAGATGAATTAAATGTTTTTATTTATTTGACAAATTCCTTATTTTTGTATTCATTTATTTCCACATTTAATTATTTCCCAATGTATTCTTTTCTGTTAACATTTATATCTCTTTTTCTTTATTTTCCTATTTCTTTATTTCCCTATTTATTTATTTCTGTATTTCTTCATCAGTAAGTAAATGAGTAGGCGTGTCTTGGCTATCCAGGCATTAGCAATCAAACCCACACACCACAGTACTGCGTGGATGTGTCAAGGTCTGTGCCCAGAGCTGTGAATATGGTGGTAATGCCAGTAGTTGGTGAGGGCTGTGTAGAAAAACTTGGCAGCCTAGCAAGCTAACGCTATGTTAGCAAGCTAACGCTATGTTAGCAAGCTAACGCTATGTTAGCAAGCTGTCCTTGTAAACTTGATAACGGTTAAAACTAGGATATCAACAGTTACAGTGTTGGAGGTGTAACTGTTGACTAATGTCTAACTTATGTCTAATTAATATTTCAGTTACATGGTAAGCGCTTCAACCAGTGCATGAGGATAACGTCAACAGCATCTGATCAGATAGCTGCCAGACGCTCTGTTTCATAGCTCCTGCGAGAGGCGGCTGATCGCCTAGACCAGGGGTCATCAACTAGATTTGTTCAAGGGCCAGATATTTTCTAAGCAGACACTGTGGGGGCCAGACTCTCAAATTTTTTTTTTTTTAATGTAGGCCTAATTAGTATTGTTTCCCTTAGAAATAAGTCTGTGCCGGTCCACGTGTCCTGGAAGCTTTCAATGTTCCGGACAGATGTGTGAAATTACGGTCAAATATTATCTACATTTATTAAGCTTAAAAACAGTTGATAGGCAGGCTATATCAAGGGCGTAGAATTGGGTATGGAT
Source organism: Semicossyphus pulcher (assembly GCF_022749685.1). Taxonomy (NCBI): domain Eukaryota; kingdom Metazoa; phylum Chordata; class Actinopteri; order Labriformes; family Labridae; genus Semicossyphus; species Semicossyphus pulcher. Next base: position 6,907,789 of record NW_027211737.1, on the reverse strand, counting down.
ATTAGTCAATTGTCCCTACTATAATTTTGTCCAGAAATGAATATATGATACACCTAATGTTGCACTTTCAACCTTTCAACCTGCGGAGGACTCTGTCTGTCACTGTAAACAAGTACTCCCGTCTACAGTTCACTGGAACCGAGTGCACCAGCTGGGCGTAAAAAATAGGTCTCATCTCTTACGTCCGACACAGCTATGACCGACTTCTTGATTGGAATTTATACGGAGTGCAGCAGGTCTAAGTGACACCAATCGTAGCTGCGCCCGGTCTCATGATGCGCGTCCACGTGAACACTCGAAAAGCGGTGACATTACCAAGCAATGAAGATGAGGAAACATAAATAATCAAGCATGCAGTTGTCCGATGTACATTTTTCTTATCTCCCTCTGTGTTTTCAAAGGCCCTACTGGCACAAAATCTGAACCAGAAATTAGACTGCAGTGTGGATTATTGTTTTCAACCGGATATAACCAACATAATGTCATAATGTCATAAACTCTATCAAATTCTCCAATTGTGCCTCAACTCGAAATAGCATGAAGTCTGGAGAAGCATTTTCAGCAATGTCACCCAAAAGCCAGTTCACATCCATTACTAGTTGCATATAGCTAGGCTAGCATTGCTTCTTCAAGTAATTTCCGGAAACTGTGGGGAGCTAGACGTATACAACCATCTGTGGACTCTCATATGATCAACCAATGGCTGTTAAGTGATACAATCAAGACACGCCTACTCATTTACATACGGATGAAAAAATACAGAAATAAATGTAGACAGAAATAAATAAATAGGAAATAAATAAATAGGAAAATAAAGAAAAACAGATATAAATGTGAAGAGAAAAGAATAAATTGGGAAATAATGAAATATAAAAATAAATGAAAAAAAAAATAAGGAATTTGTCAATTAAATAAAAACATTATTTATTTATTTTTATATTTCTGAATGTATTTATTAATTTTTAAATGAACATGAACATTCATTTGATAATTGAGGCTTTATTTCTACATTTCTGTCTTTATTATTTTATTTACTTATTTATTTATTTATTTGAGATATTTATTTATTTATTTTTGATTATGGCAGTTTCAGTCCTCCAAAGTGTAGTCTTTCTCGTCACTTAGTCCTTGGTTACGCGCAAAACATTGTTCAGGATGAAGTTCCGGTCACAACAGGAAGTATCAAAATAAAAGCATTCTAAAACGTAGATTTCACAGATCAAAAGCACACTGTGTTAGGGGGTCATTCACATTACTTTACATTGCTTTACACTGTTCTAGGAGAAAATGTCATTTGATTAAATTACTTGGGTTGTGTAACAAATGACTTGACAAAGTGATTATTATTCATGACATATTACAAGGAGAGTATGACATTTCCCTTTTTTGATTTGAAACGTCTCATCTGAAAAGTTTGTCAAAAATCTGTTAATAAACAAATAAAACCATCTGCTGGTAAACATGTTCACTGTTGGTTATTAAAGTGACATCATGATCTGTAATCTGTAATTCATAGGGACACAGATTTGGTTAATCCTGCTGTTAAAGAATAATCCATGAAAAGATACTTTCTCTCCTCCAAAGTTACCAAAGCTTTCATGCGACTTCAGACACCTTTAGAGATTTTCTGCTCTTTCTCCGACCCAAAGGAGTTTACAGCTGAAAGCAGAAATACTGACAAAGAGGATATAAGAGGAAAGAGATTTGAGGGAAGTTGGACCTCTTGTCTGTTTAACTTGCTATTCATTATTCTTCCACCAGAGAGCAGACTGGTGTCTTCTCTGCGTCTCTGTCACTTTAAGTGACAGAACAAAGTCAGTCAAGTCAGGTGGGGTGGTGTCAGGTTTCATTGTTTCAGTTTATTTCTGACTTTTGCAACACTGTTCCAACAGAACAACATGAGGGAGGTCTGAAGTGGCATGAAGACCATCACCGGTTTCAGGCCGACTTGCAGCAGAGGAGTTGAAGGCAGTTTGGACAGGACCAACCAACTTAACCTGTCCTTCAACAGATTTGACACGTCCTCCAAAATTAAACCTCCTCCTTCCATCTCTCACACAACACACACCTCCGAAAAAATACCACAGAAGAAGAAATGAAAGAGGAGGGGCTCTGAAATACAACGCTTTGAAAAACTGGAGTTTGGAGGTTCTCCAAGTCAAACATAAACTTTGACCAGGTAGATTTTGTGTAATTATAACAAGACAGTAAGAAATGAAGGATCATAAGACCCTGTTAGATCAACATCCTCTTAGTGCCACAGTCATTAATGTCTTAATCCTGATCATCATGTCCATCTTTATCACTGATTTCTATTCATAAGGCACTAAATCACAACGAAAGTGATCACATGACACTTTACATACAGAGCAGGTCTAGCTGCGCTCTTTGTAATATTATTTACAGCGACAAACATTATTCCACAAATGAGCGAGCACTTGGCAACAAGGAGCAACGAGGAAAAACTTCCTGTTTACAGGCAAAAACCAGGAGAAGAACCAGACTCACTGGAGGACACACGTCTGACAAAACCGTCTTGATGGTGAAAGTGGGACAACAACACATATTCTTTAGAGTAACAATTCTCATACACGTCATGTGGATAGTTACTCTTATTTAATCACACAGCACCATCTGCTGGTAAGAAGACGACATTTCAGCTGCATTTATTAACCTGCAATAAAGGAAAGTGAAACTCAAATCTGACTTCCACATTGCTGAACGGAGTTACGCCGCCATTACAGAGAGGAGGATCTCTGCTATAAACACGAACCAGAAGGATTATAATCTGTCACTCACAGGGACACACATTTGGTGAGTGTTGTTTTTAAAGGATAATCCACATATCAGGAAAAAATGGCCGAGAAAATCACACTTGTTGAAAGTTACCTGAGCTGCCATGTGTGTTCAGAGACTTTCAGAGATCCTGTGTCTCTGAGCTGCAACCACAGCTTCTGTTCAAGCTGCCTGAAAAAGTTCTGGGAACAAGCGAACAACAAAAACTGTCCTATTTGTAAAAGAAAGTCATCAAAACGTGATCCAGGTGTGAACTTTACACTGAAGGATCTGGCTGACTCGTTTGCTGGGAGACAGAAAGCTGGATCATCTGAGACAGAAAAAGGAGAGAAGAAGGTGGAGGTGGTGTGTACGAAACATCAAGAAGAGCCTAAACTGTTCTGTCAGGATGAAGATAGAGCTGTGTGTCCTGTCTGTGAGTTTTCTCACCACGTCGGTCACAAGGTGGTTCCTGTAGAACAAGCAGTCAGTGACCTGAAGGAGCAGCTGAAATCTGACTTAAAGTCTCTACAGGACAAGAGGGACAAATACAAACAAGTGGAGAAAACATACAATGAAGTGACTCAACACTCCAAGAAGCAGCTGTCGTCCACAGAGAGGCAGATCAGAGGCGAGTTCAACAAGCTCCAGCAGTTCCTGAAAGAGGAAGAGGAGTCCAGACTGGCAGCTCTGAGGGAGGAAGAGGAGCAGAAGGGGAAGACTGTCAGCAGAGAGATGAAGAGGATTCAGGAGCAGATCTCCTCTCTGTCAGACAGTATCTCTGCTGTAGAAGAAGAGCTGCAGAAACACAACGTGCCCTTCCTCAGCAGTTATAAACACACTCAGACCAGAGCCAGAGTCCAGTGCTCAGAGTCAGATCCACAGCTGGTCTCAGGAGCGCTGATAGATGTGGCCAAACACCTGGGCAACCTGTCCTTCAGAGTCTGGCAGAAGATGAAGGACAGAGTCCACTTCGGTCCTGTCATTCTGGACCCAAACACTGCATACCCCTCGCTCTATTTGTCTGATGATCTGACCAGTGTGAGACGGAAAGATACATATCAGCAGCTTCCTGATAATCCAGAGAGGCTCAATTACTATGCAGATGTTCTGGGCTCTGAGGGCTTCAGCTCAGGGAAACACAGCTGGGAGGTGGAGGTGGGAGACCATCCTTACTGGCTCCTGGGTTTGGCTAAAGAGTCAGTTGACAGGAAGGAGAAGATTCTTGCTTCACCAGAAAATGGCATCTGGTGTTTATTCCATCGCAGTGGAGAATACACAAATGGTCTTGGTGAGACTGTCACAGTGAAGAAGAGTCTCCAGAGGATCAGAGTCCAGCTGGACTATGACAGGGGGGAGGTGTCCTTCTACGACCCTGAAGACATGACTCACATCTACACTCACAGAGACACTTTCACAGAAAATATCTCTCCATTTTTTAGTATCGGAAAGGCTGGTGAAGCTAAAACAGCTGATATCAAAATCTGTGAAACTGAGATTTCTTTGTGATTTTCAAGAATGTTCATTGTGGTGGTGGGAGTTCATGTTTTTCATGTGCATTTGTGTGTGATCACATGCAATAGAATATATTTTTTATTTTTTTTAATAATGCAATATACAGTATGTTCTGCAGATTTGATGTGGTTTAAGAGGTCACAGGGAGGTTTTGCATCCTGTCTTTAAGTCTTATAACTTTCTAATAATTGAAAGTTGTTTAATGTCCTTTTTTAATTCGGGAATAATGACTCCTAATTTTGGTCATGTTGGCTCTTTTAAGAAACACATTTTGATTCTCAGAGAAGTTGATGCATTCAAGATATATTGTAATCAAGTTCTCTAAAGATATGTCTGTTTATGACATCATAAGAAGCCTTGTGTTTTTGTCAGTTAGTCACGATGTAGTGTGTGTTTACAGTTTTCCATTTGGGATGTGTCATTTTACTTTGAAGACACTTGAGATTGAGATTTTAATATCCTGATTATATGAATCTTGTTTGGAGTCAGACAACATTGTACAGAAGTATATATCCTCAACTGAGACTTTTATTGTTTCAGTTTTTATGTTCTTGGGATTTTTTTAATTTTAGATCTGTGAACATAAACATCAATTATTGTTTTTACTTTAAAATTAAAATTAAACACTAAAACTACATGATTTGAGTTGTAGCTTCTGCTTTTGATGTTCAACAGCTTACAAAATATATTTGGGTTGTGGTGGGACTACCTCCTGAAATAAAGGTGAAGAGTTTTACTGTGACAACACACAAGCCAAATTTATGGCACCTTTAAGTCTGCAGATTACATCTATGGCATTTTGTAACAAAGTGCACACTATAGTTCAAATAAAATAAGAATATAGCTTAACAAATGGACAGGCTTGATTTACATTTGAATAATATAATTAAGAGATGCAAACAATGTAACAGAGTGAAAAGACAATTTTATTTTGCTTACTGAGTAGTCACACACAATTTAACAGTTAGCGCAAGAGAAACTACATAATGTGAGGTTTTTCACTTGTTGAAGAATTGTGATGTGAAAGAAAAGATTGTGAAAGATTTTCTTTTCAGCAACTTCCATATAATTATCTATTTTTTCCCACATCAGTGCATCGCTAACACATTTAATAGGCTTTTGTATGATTAAATAACTAAAAAGGGACCTGGCTGCCACAGGGTAAATAGTACTTTTACCTGTGATATTTACAGCAAATTTTGTGAATATGTAGGCTTATTCTGCTTAAGTAAAACTTTAAACGCAGAATATATTTATATCGTGGTATTACTTATGTTTTACCAATGACTGAATTCTTTCTTCTACCTTTTCCGTGTGTTCTGATCTTGTGATAAGCGAAGTGATGCCGCTCTTATTGTGAAGTCCAAACGGAAGTGCTGTAGCATATACGGGAACAAACGACTGGTACTTCCGTTGATGTTCACAGAGGTAACGTAGTCATGTAAAAACATTTTAACCATATAACTATGCTATATTTTCTGTGAGGGTGTTTCTTAGTTTAGTAGTAGTTTAGTAGTCTTTTTTAGGTCCTTTTTAAAGTTTTACGCACAACCCCGGAATTTCGTAACGAAGCATGCTAACAGCTAAGCGATGTAGCTAGCTAGAGAACACGCTAATAACTGGGACACCTCATTGCTAAGCTACATTTTGTTGATGTGAACAAAACTAAAACGATTTGACTGTAGCTGCCCGTTCCCTACTTGAAGCGTAGTTTTAAAATGATTTGGGTGAATTAAGTAAGATCTGTATCATTCATAAATTATCCTGCTTATGATAAAGTACGATGTTGGGTGGTGTGGATTCAAGCGTTGCTACACCCAAACTAGTTGAAATATTATTTTTAACCCACAAACTTACTAACGAAAGTGTTTTTGAACAAGTTCCCGATATATTTCACAGGTGAAGGTTAAAGCGTGTTTTCCTGAAAAGTGTTCAGTTTGACGAGGCAGTTGCTTTTAGAAACGAATTTGTAGGTCACTTTATGTGATTTTTCTGATCCGTGATCATCGAACATTAAATTCCATTCACATTAATTACAATAAATGGTGGAGAGGCAGACATCTTAGAGCTCGGTTTATGCAACTTTTCAAAACTATCTGTTTGTTAAGTTAGGTACTGCAAGAGGTAAGTGAATAACTGTTGCTTGGTCAAACGCGTCCTTTAACAACAAAGTACTCCGTGATTCTCAACTGGTGGGTCTGGAGCCAAAAGTAAGTCGCGGATGTGTGCTTGGAAAAAAAAAAAGTTGTGGCAAAAAGTCCATGCTGCGGTTTTAATTTGAAGTAAATGGGTTTCCTATGATCTGCGTGCAGTAGTAGTAGTTCATTTACAGGAAGTTTATTCACACTCTATGCATTCACTGACTGGGCAATCCCAGCTACAGTTGGTAATTTTGCTTGACTTTTATACTTTTATGTTTTGTGATGCTGACCTGCTGTGATGGTTTTGTTCTGTCTCAGGTCCAAACTGCACCGCTGTTCATTTAAATTTATTTGAGCGGTTGAAAATGTTCAGAAATTTGCGTCGTGATTTGTCACTAAGAAGGTGGTGGTGGGTCCTTAGGCAAGACCACTTGAGAACGACTGCTCAAACCAATTTAATAACTGTGATTTATTAAATGTAGTAGCTAGAGCCCCCTGGGTGTTTGAGCTTTCACTGTGCACAATGATGTACAGTATATAGAGGGTTTGACACTTTAAGGCCTTTTATCAGTTTGCTGGAAAGAAACAACTTACATTAAACCTGAGTTTGGAAGCCAGTTGTCACCCAATATACTGTAGTATGATACCTCCACAGCATGTATGATATGAAACCTTAAACATCCACAACACATACACGAAGATAGAACTTCAAGTGAAGTGGGAGAAATACTGTGTCAAGTTGTTAAACTTTACACAAGAATATGTGCATATTCATTAACCAAATAAGTTGAGAAATGATAATGCTTTATTTGTCTTGTATGATAGCAAATCTTTAGGTTTATGGCTGTTTGTTGGACAAAAGCATCAACAATGATAGGACATTGGAAGACTTTCCTTTGTGCTCCTCGTTCTCAAGACAAGAACTCTGATAACTGCATTAGTCTAGTTTTAATTTTAAGAATGTCCATTTTTAAATCGGTCATGGTATAATTCCTAAAATCTTATCTTTCTCTGTATTGTCTCCTTGGTGGTCAGCACCAATGACTGTGTATATAGGTGGACGACGTATCTCCATCTGCTCTCATTGTACGGAATTGATGCCAAAATAGACCCTGTGATTGGCACTGCTATCTGCGCTGTAGAGATTGGCAGGTGGCGCCGCCGTAGCTAATGGCACTTCGGCGTGTTTAATAGCAGAACAGCTTCCTTGTGTTGGTGTGAGGTCAATGTTCACAGATATGGAAACTTCAATGACTGTAGTGATTGTTTTAGTTACGTCTCCTCTCACTGTTTGTCCTCTACTCTGCTAATCCGCAACAGATCGGCTGCAGGAGCCAGATTTGTCAACAGAGCTGTCAATCATTTTTACAGCATCAAATAACTAACTAAAAATAAACTTCTCAGAAAAATGAACACTTGGACATAAATCACCATGATAAGAACTAACTATAATGACAGAAACCATGTTTGAGAAACATTTATTTTGCGTGTATTTTGATTTTGTAGTTTGACTCATGTCCCATCTGTTAACATGGAGGAGGCGGGCTTTATGACCTGTGCTGCAGCCATTCAGCAGGGGGTGCTTGAAATGTTTTGGCTTCACTTGTAGGGAGCTGTCATGTTGCCTATCTTTGTATACAGTCTATGGTCAGCACCATTCCTAAACCGCACACTCTACCCTCTGTTATGTTGCTCAAGGCTAAAGGACAACCATAATACACTAAGATGGATGTTTTGCCTATAGTTAAAAGGCGAATGCAATCACACTGTGACCCTGATGATCAATTGTGCTTGTTGTGTTCTTCTAGGCCCTGCCACTAAAGAAAGCAACAAACTGATGGTTATGGAGAATGATGGATGACCTGACAGCAAATAAGAGCCACATACCCTGTCAGTCCTGGGTTGGCCAGAATGGCTGGTCCACTACTTCAACACAAGGACCCCTCCTCAACCCCCTGCCCAACTCTCAGCATCTCAACCTGGGCTTGTCCTCTGACCAGAGATCCTCCTACAACCATCTGCAGATGCCCAACCAGAGCTGCATGAGAGACCTCAGCACCTTATCGTCCAGAAACAACACTCACCAATCTGCCCTGTACAAAGCTTCACAAACTAGCAGCAATCTTTCATCCAGCACGCTGTTTTCCAACACTGCTATGCAGAGTGTGTCTCAGATTATTCCCTTTGCCCAAGAAATTCCTCACACTTCATCAGTTCTTCTTTCTGCAAACCAAGGAAAAAATATACCTCCACTATCTCTATCCCAAAGAAACCAAACACAACAGCCTTATGGGACTCAACATCTACCACTTCTCTCACCCCACGACCCTTTCAAAGTGTCATTTCAACCTCCAATAACCAATCAAGGATTACCAAACGGACTTCAAGATCTGTCCATTAGCCTATCATCATGTGGTCAACGTGTAAGTACATCTCAAGCTACTTTTGAGGGAGCTAATTTGGAGTTTGCTGGTGTTGCTGGATGCACTCAAAGCTATGCCTCCTCCACTTCTCAGGAGCAGTGGATTCCTTCATCAAACTTCAGGGGTAAGTTTTATTTTTATACCTTTATTGTACGATAGCATGTGAGTCTTGTATTAAGGGATGAAAAGTCTCTTAACTCTTGTTAAACATGTTGGGTTTGATCTAAACCCCTCGATGTGTAATACCGAAGCCTTTTGATTTATGTTACAAACTGATATTTAGTTCCAAATTTGACCAGCAGTTTTAGCATCTGATTTTCTTCATTTCACTTTAATTTTTTTGTTTCTTGAATAGCTTATTGAATTTGAGCAATTTGAAAATATTTTTAAGAAGATCTGAACCCCCAAAATTGTTGTTTAAAAAAATAAAATAAAATGACAACTTTCGGGACATGAAAATTCAGATGGATGCAACAAATTCAAATTCCCACATTGAAAAATCATTACTGATTCAATTTCACAATTAGTTATACAGTTGCATATTGATTTAAATATTATGTCTGATATTTGCTGTAATTTGGGCTGGATATACAACTCATCTGAGGTTAAAGCGATATTTTATGATGTAATTGGAATAGTTTTATGTCAAGCGTGGAGTTGAAACTCTTTCTCATAATTGAAATAACGTCTTGCTTGTCTGAAACCAAACCACACAAAGACGCACAAAAAATACATTATAGAACCAAAAATAATAGGTTAAAGGTGCAGTCACACCAACAAGGACGTTTTTTGTGCCACACAGAGTTCGAATTGGGCCAACCAAGTCTGTTATTGATTTCAAAGAGGGGGGGACTAAACATTAGTATCACCACACAGCATAATAGGCAGGATAATGAGAACCAAACATTCAAAGCATTTCAAAGTGTGTACTCCAAAATGACCATAAACGTGAGTTAAAACATCCCTAAACATTATACCTTTAAGTTATGGTTCATCACAGGGCTGTTGTATTAGACTGAGCTGCCTGCTGAGCGCATATGTAAAGGTTAATGAATAGTTGGTAACGGGAATAGAACCCCGACAGTGATAGGTGGATCCTGAAGTGAAGCGGAGGGTTGATTTAGAAATTATTATTAATTTAACATGATTATATTACTGTCTTCCGTTTGTTACACTCACAGTGAGAGCTGCGTCCATAGCAACGGCTACCGGTAACCCAGTAGCCTTCTTAAAATGAGCTAAGCTAGCTGTTTTTACTCACATTAAATGGAGACATTTCCACTGATGATGAAGTGAGACATGGTGAACGGGACCGCAAGAATCAGCGCAGCACCTGTTTTCAGTCACTGTCAGAGTCTGTTGACATTTTCTTTTCCAGTCACTGTCTTTAAACACTGCCGTATCCCGTACTGTGTTCTGTGAAATGTTTACATCATGTGCCGTCTTCAGTTCTGTAGATCTCTCTGTGGTAGCTTCAGTTTTGTTATGTTTTTTGTTTGTTTTTTTAACTTTCTTATTTTCTTATTTTAATTTTCTTGCCATTTTACCAAGGGACAGACAATATCCAGCAAAGCAGGCGCATTCACATGGAAGTATTTTGTCTAGTACTCCACTATAACAACCCATATCATTTAGACACCTAAATAAACTTTAACACAGTTCCACCTTTTAGTAAAGATGCCCATCATTTCAGTCAAATCCCTAGCAACGGTCTGTTCTTCATAGCAACAGTCTTTTATCAAGAAAAAAAGAGACCTCGGAATGCCGTTATTAACCAATCAGAAACAAGTATTTAACACAGCTGTGTAATAATCAACAATGAGAAGCTTTTGGTACATGTGACAAGTAGGAGTGTGGGAGAAACAACAGCACCTGACCAATTAAAAAAAGAACAAAACATTTCAACACACGTTTAATTTTAGATTAAAGTTGAAGAACTGTTGGAATTTGCCTCCAAATATCTTTTACATTGTATAACTTGTTTTTCTTTTCCTCAGGAGCTGTAAACGAGTCCATCCCTGACACAGCTGCTCATCCTCACAAAGAGCAATCGCAAGAGGGGAACATTAATCCAACGGTGAGAAAATGAGCAGCAACAAAGTTATTATAGAAGGTTTTTTTGACCATTTGTGTACATATCGTCTAGCTGCTTGTTCCTACAGAGGTTGATGTACACTTTTAAAGTGACTTTGAGCTGTTGCGCCTACCAAATGAACTTTGTCCAAGAGTTACGGTGGTGTGGAGTTTCATTGAGAGCTCTACCTTGTCATTATACCTTTTTTAAATGTTTTATTTTTTTCTGCTTTCAGGCCGGCAATGACGGACAGCGTTTGCTACTTTTAAATCAGCGTGCACAACTACTTCAACAACTGGCAGAGTTGGATAAAGTTGTAAGTGTGTCAAAGAAATTTATAATTAGAGGTTAATGTTAGTTATTCAGATAGTTGCTACCCAGTACTACTTTAAAATTGTTCACTTTGTGTTCCCATTAAGCTGGAATCAATACCTCCAGAAGACAACAGTAATGGCCAGTCTCCAGCCACAGCTAATCAGGTAGGTTAAGATTTTAAGATGCTTCCATTTCATTTGCAGCCATGTACAACAAGTCATATCTTAAATACGTGCAGAAATATGATACAATTTTACTACTTTTACTTTTTAGTCTCCTCCATCAATGGATGATTCATCCCGGTGTGAACCAAAGATCACTGATGCACAGCAGTTTCAGCTGTCTGCAGGAAAATCACAGGTACCTGGTCAATAAATAGCTGCTTTTTTAAATTGTAAACTTTAGGTTATTGGTTTTTGATAGTTATTGTTCTCTAATCAGTGTTTCTCTGTTTCTTTTCTTCAGTCAAAGTCGCTTCTTTCAGGGGATTGTTCACCACATGCATCCTATGACAAACAAACGGTAGTTACCTGTTTTTCTTCTGTTTTAATCCCTGAGAAGTGATACATGCTGTTTTGAATTCTCGCATCAGCAGAAACCATGTTTGTCAATAATGGGTCAGTAATTTCTTTCTTTTCAATATATTCACCTGGCAGGAAAATATACTGCAGCTATTTTTGAGAAAGAAAGTTGTTTGTCATTTAAAAAGTACTATTCGATATTCACTGGGAACGATTCGGCTTATTATTCAAACTTTTAGATGGCGTGATTCTTTTTTGAATTAATGACTATTCAAATATTCGTTAAACAAGACCCATCCCTATTTAATAAGGAATTTAATATGTTGTGGTTCTTACCATAAGTCACATATAACAAGCATTTATTTGCTCTTTTCTGAGAGGACAAGCAATACAAATACAAAGCACTGGTTGATTTCACATCAGTGCTGTTGGAAAAATTTTAAACAACTAGGCTGAGCCAAAGTGATAATTAAAAATAAGAAATATAGAATAGATTTGCAGTCAGTTTTCCACAGCATTGTAGCTGAGAGGATATGATACTCTTACTTAAAGATTTATGTGTTACTCATCGACAGCAGAGTTACTGTAAGTGGAATTAGAAGAAGTTGCTCAAAACACATAAGTATGACTTTTAGTAGTTTAGGATTTCATCTTCAGTAAAAGTGGAGAATACAAAGTGACAAGTACATTATGCGTTTTAGCAGAGCAAGTCCAGTTTGTAAATGGTGACAATATTAGCGTTAATGACATTGAACTTTTGAACCCAGTGTATCCATATCCATATCCAGGACGTAATATTTTATTCAGCTAATATGTCAAAGGAAGATGATCCAAGCAACTTTTTAAAAATCTGTTTCTGTGGTAAAATACAGTTTTGATATCTGTTTGTCTGAACATGTATAAAGAAACAGTATTTTCCCCTTTTTCTTCAGAAAAAAGAATGTGCCTCTGCGGAGTCAGGGGATGACCGTAACCCCGATGATCCTGTGAGTGATGATGACTTCTCTGAGTTCATACCTGACCCCGCCGGGTTCTCTTCAGATGACTCCAATCAAAGCTTTCCCTCAGCCCCCATCGATGAAAAACCTGTTCTCCCAGGGCAAGAGAGTGACGAATCAGGAAGTTCCCCGTTGAAGGCTGAAGATGTCAGTCCTCCAAATAAGAAAAGAGCATCATCTTGGAAGAAGTCCTCTGAAACTGCGGTGACGCCAGTTTCAAAATCTGAAGGGCGGCTTGTTCGTGACAGGAGGAATTATTGTGTGTTTTGCTCTAAGCAAGTTTCCAAAATGGCACGACACTTCGAAACAATACACGCTGACAAACCAGAGGTCGCAGTAGCATTTCAGTACCCCAAAAAGTCCAAAGAAAGACAAAAGATATGGTATAGACTGATAAATCAAGGAAATTTTGCTCATAACAAAGTTGTCTTGAAGACAGGGAAGGGCCAACTTACAGCCCGAAAACGACCAAATATAACAGGACAAGCACAAGACTTTCTTCACTGTCTTTACTGTCGAGGTCTTTATGTGAAGAAAAATTTGTTCAGGCACATGAAGACTTGCCCAGAGAAAGTGAAAAATGAGAAGGATTTAGATATTGGAAGAAAGCGTATCGCATCGCTCTGTGTGATGGAAGCTTCAGATGACCTTGGCATTACTGATGGTTTAAAAAACATTGTGTCCCAAATGGTATACGATGAAGTGACACAAGCTGTAATGGATGACAAGGTTATCCTGCAGTTTGGTGAGCTCTTGTTCGATCAGCACGGATCTGATGAGAGGAAGCACGACTATATAAGACAGAACCTTCGTCAGGTAGCAAGACTTGTAATCGAGGTTAAAAAAAAAAGCCCTCTTAAGAAACTGGAGGACTTCTTTATGCCCTCTAACTTCCCACATGTGGTGTCTGCAGTGAAAGTCCTGGCTGGCTACGATCCAGAAAAAAAAACGTACAGCGTTCCTTCACTTGCCGTCAAGCTTGGCTACAGCCTTCAGAAGGCCTGTGGTATTGTGGAGGGTAACGCAGTGAAGTGTGGTGATGAAAGTGCCGCGGAGTCCGCGCGCAAATTCCTGTTGGTGTACCAGAAAAAATGGACCAAGCTTATTTCTTCAAGGGCATTAAAATCGCTCCGAAAAACAAAAATAAAGACGGACAAGAAGGTGCCATTTGCTAAAGATGTAAAGCAGCTGAACTTCCACCTGGAGAATGTTCATCTTCTTGCTGAGAAAAAACTCAGAGACAGCCCCTCTGCAGAAACCTACTGTGCTTTGGCTAAGGTAATGCTTGCCCGGACAATACTTTTCAACAGGAGAAGTGGCAGAGAGGTATCATCGGTGGAACTGAAAGCTTTTATGTCAAGGAAAAAGTCAAACTTGCATGCTGGCATGGACGTATCCGTCACTGATTTGGAAAGAACCATGTGTGGGTACTTCACTAGAATAGACATACGAGGGAAGTGTGGGAGAATAGTCCCGATTTTACTTAAACCATCCTTCGTGTCAACTTTGGAGCTCCTGGTTGAGATGCGCGAGACATGTGGAGTCTCCAGTAAGAATCCCTTCCTGTTTGGCAGACCACACACACTTACAGCCTATCATGGGTCAGAGTGCGTCCGAAAATACGCCAAAGCCTGTGGAGCCAAAGACCCTGAAGAACTGAAAATGACAAAGATCAAGAAGCATTATGCAGCAATGCTACAGGTCATGAACCTGGATGAGAATGAGGCCAACCAAATATTAGGCCCCAATAATCAAGTCCGAGCCCTGCGACAGGACAGCGACGTGCAGCTGGATGATGTCGAAATGAGCTCTGATGGTAAGATTTTCTTTTCTTTTAAGTTAATTCACAAGTTTAAATGCTAAAATGCCAGAAATGTGTACAGTTCAAGGATTAAACTTAAGCTCATTCATCCAGAGCAGCACCTGTCACCATGCAAGGAAGGTCACACTCTCTTAAAGGAGAAGTTTGGTATTTTTAAACCTGGGCCCTATTTTTACAAATTTGTGTGTCGAAATAGGAACAAAAACTTTTGGAATCGGTCCAGTAGATAGCCTTCGCTGTAGACGCGATTCGGCCGCAATGGCTGCAACATAATCCCCTGGGGCAATTGCACCCGATCAAAGTACGTCCACTAAAAGTGCTTGTTTTTGCCACTGAGAGGCTCAGATTGTTGCTCCGAGTGTCAGACAACATTACGGAAGTGATCCCAACAAAGATCGTCCTTTTTTTAAAGAGTAAAACAGCTGTAACAGCTGGTATCTCTGAACAATGTTAAAAGAATTGTGTTAAATGAATTGCCTAGACTCTATAACCTACTTAAGAGTCTTTTTAATCAACAAGTACAAAGTATCTATGCTTTTATCTAGTGAAGTAATATGATTAAAAATGGTTCCAGATTGAGGTAAGAGCGCTGGATGTTGCTACACAGACTTGGTGACTCCTTGGATCCCACAGAATAAATTGCTGGCATTGATTGAAGTGTATATAGGAAGATAGGAATTATGTATATGGGGAGATGGTATACATAAATGAGAACTTCCTCTTTTGCCTTTAATACAGAGAGATTACAAGCTGCATCCTTGGATCACAATGAGCATTCCAGTGCACAACATGGACCAGCTACGTTTTATCATCAACAAGCACATGGAGAAATGAGAGGCGCCAACATGACTACATCTCAACAATCTGTCTCATCAGACAAAAAAGGTAGTAATAGCGACAAACAGTCACACCATACGTGTTTTTGTCGGCCTATCAAAGGGGAGTTGAGGCAAAGTATCTGTCTGTCAGTGTTTTTTTGTGTGTATCTCGATATCTGAACCTAATTTGATGTCAAAGTATGTCAGAAAGGAAATATGGATGATGATTTGTGGTTCAGAGCCTTTGAGAAAAGTTAATAGTTTAAGTTTTAAAAAAACATCCGTCTTTCACAAACATTCACTTAAACCTTAAGATATAGACATCCTGCCTTTTTATGTAAGACATTTTGGTTTTAATGGGAATTTTATAGCAAAAATTCACAAAAAGTTCACAATTTTCCTTTTTACTCCACAGGCTCAAAAAATAAGGGTATACATAGGACATGGGATGACGCTGAGGTCCGTGCTGTTGAAAGACACATGATGCGTTTCATTCGAGGACACAAGGTGCCTCAGAAAGACGACTGTGTTGACTGTCTTGAGGCTGAGCCAGAAGCCCTGAGCACCCGCTCATGGAAGGGCGTAAAGGACTATGTGAGAAACCGGATCACTGCCTTAAAAAGAAAAAGCAGAACTTCCTAAGCTGAGCTACAAACAATTAACTGTCTGGGAAAGTGGAACCAGATAGTAATGGATGTTTTCGATGGAAAATAAAAGAATTTGGTGCAACTTTGCTGTTTTTTATTTGTTTTTGTTCCTCACAGCCCTATGTTGCTCTTTTATTTTTTATACAGATTTAGCTCAATGCTAACTCTTTGTTTTTGAGTCGTAAGTTAACTTCTGTGACCAAGTCACCTTGTATTGGCTATTGTATTCTGTTCTTAAAATGTGCTTGACTTTGAAAAACAACAACAACCAATTCACTCAACAGTTTACCAGTAAATTGCTAAGAATTGTATTCTAGTAATTTATCTGTGAACTAAGTTACCTATATTCCACTTATGACACATAGTACCTCAATTTCCCCTTACAGTGTCATATTGGCATATGAAGTATTTTCAGATTATCATTACTAATAGGACCTCCCTAAACTAGATGGTAAATCTCAAGGAGGTTTTCCTAACAAAGAATTTACCAATAGAATAAATTCACCATTTGAATGCTGTGCAGTAGTACAGTAATTTATTCTAAAATAAAGTAGAGTTATAAAAGAATCACGTAATCTCACACAAAAGGGAGCGCTGATGTACTTGTAATATCAGCACGGCTTTATTTTGGTCATAAGCAGAAGGTCCCAGGCTGAGTGCCCAAGCTATTAACAGCCATGCTGATAGTCAGTACAAATGTTTGACCTTGCATGTTAGCTTTTATACAGCAGCATTTAAGCAATATCACACAAATGGAGTGCTGTTCTACTGAATAGCTGCACGGCTGTGATTCAGTTATAAGACAATAACAGTGTGCTGACATTTAGTACAACAGCATGAACTTGAGTGTAATATAGCTTTTATACAGCAGTTCTACAAGCAACATATATTGGTAAATAATCATAAGCAAAAACAGATTGACAGATGTTTTTCTGGTTATTTAATTGTTCATTTGGCTCCACCAGAAAAACCAGTTCAGCCATTTGAGTGTTTTCAAGGAACACAAACATTTTCCTGCACTCTTGCTACTTTGTGTATGTTACAGTTAGAATTCATAGTTGAATTCAAATGTAATTTGAAGAAATATGTAGATAGATGAATATGTAATAGACAAAGACTATTAGCTGAAAAGCTTTTTTAAAATGTTAATTAGGAGTATTCAAATTAGCTGAGGTGGAGTGATAGTGATACATAAAGTCAAAAATCCCAGTGGTTTTGTACATTGTATCAGTGCTCATGGAATTCCTCCTGTCCAATCCAATGTCTTGGTTGGAACAAACTGTATTAATATAAATGCATAAAATCGAGGTCATTCAGCAAAGTCTTACAGCACCCGTAAAACAATTAAACTGTAATCTGAAACGTTTATCATTTATTGAAAGCTCTGATGGCATTCAATTGACTTTTTAAAATTCCGTTCATGTATCGCGTGCTTTTATTTTGAAAGGACGGGATGCTATGTCCTTCTCCTTGCTAACATGACGCTAACATCGCAGCAAAGGCTCAGGTTTATTGATAACAGCGGCTGACTGGTGGCTAAAATTAGAGTGTAGACATGTTACACTATAAAACAGGGAATTTTACTATAATAAAAAGCAAAGACGAGGAGAAAATTGATTTCAACCTCTGGATTATTTCGCTTCCGTCGCAGACTTGCAGAGGAGGAAATGAGACGTTAACGACAAGTGCCGCACGCGAACCCCCTCGTTTCCGTTGATGCTCAAAGGTATTTATTTTATATGCCTTAGAATCAGCTTGTTTTCATAGGACGGTGCTGTTTATTTTATCCTGTTTCTGCAGAGACGCTGGCTGTCCAGTCGACACTTTTCACACAAGAGAGTATCACGGTTGTTGGCTAATATTGCTAGCTAACTACAGAATTACCATCAACAATTCAACAAATAGGCTAATGTAATCATTAATTATTTTCTGTTATGCGTTATGTTATGTTACGTTAATTTGTTTCTGCAACCTCCTCGCGGAATGACAGCCAGTCTTTCTGCTGTGGACACACTATCAGGCATTTTCTACTGTTAAATTTCACAATTAAAAGCATTTTGTTACTCATTAAATGCAAGAACCCGCACGCTAACTGCTGTTACCACTGTCAAAATATTGCAGCCTCTTCTTGTAGAAACCTGAAGTCACATCACGACCCTGATGTTCATTTTTGCACGTTTGTGTTGCCTTCCTAGGTCCTGCCTCCGAGGAGAAGCACACCAATCAGTGATGGTTATGGCTTATGATGGACGTCCCAGCAGCCAATCAGAGCCAGACACCCAGTCAACCATGGGCGGGCCAGAACGGCTGGTCCCCAGCTTCACCTCAAGGAGCCCCCTGCAACCCTTTGCCCAGCTTTCAGCATCTTAACCTGGGCTCGCCTTCTGACCAGAGACCTTTTTACGACCACCTGCAGGAATCCAGGCAGGACTGTCAGAGCGACCTCAGCACCTTTCCTACCAGAAGCAACACTCACCACAGCCCACAATATGCTTATACTGCTGACCAGAGCCTGCAGCACATCACTTCTGATTCTCATGCTTCTTCAGTGGTTACAGCTGCAAGCCATGGAAGAATTTTACCTCCGTGTTCTCTCCCTCTTCAAAACGAAGGGACTCAGCCTAGGAAGCCTTTTCAGATGCCATTTTATTCCCCTTACAGCCCTTACCAAGCAACACCACCCCATTTTCAACCTCCATACACACACCAGGGTTCTCCGAATGGGCCTCAGTCACCACATCAAAAACCTGTGCCCCTCAGCCCTCCATCGTTTGGACAATGTGTGGACCAGAATCCACAGTTTTCTCCTCAGACTGCATTTAAGAGGGAGACTGTGGAGACCTCTGATCAATACACCCATAACCATGCCTCGCCCAACTCTCCTATCCAACAGCAGTCTCAGTGGACACTTCAACAACACTCTAGAGGTTTGTTTGTGATATGTTCACGATATGCCAGCTTACACGTATGTTGCAGAGCCATGGAAGCTGATGTTTTAAATTAAATGAATCAAAATTATTTAAGGAAGGTCTAGCACAGAGGTCAGTGCAATTCAGAAAGTAGCTTCAGCTGCAGACCAGTAGCACTATTGGGGAAAAAAAAGTTTAAATTGATAGGCCATCCAATAGTACACCATAGGTTAGCCCCATCATCCAGGGTGTATATCAGACATCATACTCTTTCAAGTGTTGCAGCCTGTATAAGAACAGCCCAGAATATAACTTCCTTGCCTAAATCTGTCCTCCATCTTTTTTCTCAAATGTAACTTCTCTGTTTTCTTCTCAGGAACCACAAAAGACTTTGTACCTTATCCGGCTGTACAGGACGGGAGCATCACGCCACAGGTGAGAAACATACAGAAATTTGTGATTGTGATTGAAATATCCGCAGACAATGCTCTCAATTTATCGATTTATTGTGACAGAACAGAAAAAAAATTCAGTTTTTTAAGAAGACGGTCAAATAGCAAATTGTCACATTGAAGAAGTTAGAATCAGAGAGTAATTGTTGTCGATCAGGTTTTTGTCCTAGCTTTAATAGAGGGTAACCCTTGAATTTCAAAGCTTTTAAAGCTGCTATTGTCCATGTACATTGTAATTGCTCTTACAATGTTATTCAATTACAGAATGTATTTTTAGCCCCTTTCAAACATTCACTACACTCCTGAAAATGTACCGACATTGTCCGGACGGCCTGCATTTGTGCGCAGCAAACTGCCAAATCTGTCACCCCGACTTCATGCAGACTTTTTCCTGCGAGCAAACTCAGATGATGACGTTTATATCATGCGACTGGTGCAAAACCAGAATAGCAATACAAAACAGGATGACTAAAAACATCTGATTTTGAGGAAGAAAGATCATTTACAAGACGACAATAGCAAAGATTTGTTTGCCAGTTGCAGAGACCACAGTGTACTTTTTACGTCATGTCCTGCTTCATGACACCGCCCTACCCCCTGTCCAACAGGAATAGTCTCTCGCTGTGAGGGACATGTGTAAAAGGGCAACTCTGGAAAATTTCAGGGGCAGACTGTGTTGAAATATTCGGGAAATTGTCCGGAGTGCATGTGTGAAAAGAGCGTTCGTGTCTGGCAATGCTTTTATTGTGAAATGTCCCACAACTGGCACTGTAACCTTTAGCCTCAGGGCTAAAAGTTTACCTCTCTTCTTTACAAGATCTGTTTTTTTTGTTTTGTAAAAAAGCACAAGAAAAACTAAAAAACAAAGCAATAAAAGATAATGTAAGGGAGCTGTCAGTTTTTGTCTCTCATAGTCAAAGTATGTCTTTCTGTACTCAATAATGATACAAAAATATTGAATTTACATTTCAGATAAACACAATATCACCAGAATTAATTTCTGCCATGATCTGAGAATGAGTGTTTACTTTTCTCTCTGCAGTCTCCTAACTCTGAGTCTCGTTATGGCCTGGACCCCGAGCTCCTGCCCAGTGCTGTAAGTTTCTATCCCTCTCTTCTTCTTCTTCTTCTTCTATGTTTTCCTGCCTGGCTTCCTGTGCTCTGCTGGCAGTAAAATACTATTTCCTGCCCATCTTGGTGGCATCATGATGCATCACATCAATTGAAGTGCGTTGTGTTAAGCTGGTGTGTATTAGCCTTTACAGAACACGTTAAACAGAACTTGCAAAATGTAAAGGATCCAGTATTTGTTTAAGCAACTTCTAACTATCTACTGACTACTACGTTCATCTACAAAAACAGCAAAACTACAGATATACTGTTATTGAAGGACCCTTTGGTAACACATTTTGTGCACATTTGTAATTATATACTTGTTATATTTAGGCTATGAGTGTTGATTATGATTATGAAAAATATAGATTAATCCTTTTTTAATTTTAATGTTTAAAATGTTACAATAATCATGCGGATGACAAGTGTACACCTCTGTTTCTCTCTCTGTTACAGGTGAAGGTGATTGCAGAGGACAGGGCGGAGTGGGAGGGCAAGGTCTTCATCTCTGAGCCTTTTTCCCGTCTTCCTCCTCTGGCAACTACTTCCTGTATCATAGAGGACAGGGGTAAATACACTCATACACAACACTGTCTGCATCTATTTTATATAGTTCTACTTCATATACATATATTTTATCCAGCAGTACGGTAAGGGACCCATTTGCAAACTGTAAAGCTCTTCCATGAAATGTGTTGTACTTATTGTATTGTATTTTATATAGTATTGTTTTATAATTATGTTTTTTTATTTAATTTTATCAACAGTAGGATTTCTGCTTTCTACTTTTATATTATTTCTACGTTCTATGTTTTTTTCCCCAAAATATCAAAACAAATTCTCCGTTTCAATTTCAGATTCTTGATAGCAACAACAACTTTTTTCATTCGGCCTCAGCGCCATAACGAAGCTCCGCCGTCATGCAGCCTTTGTCATTTTACATTGGACCAAGCAACGCTGGCATTAAGCTGCCCCAGTGTGAGTTTTTATATAACGTTCCGGCGTTGCAGAAACAAAACGTGCGCGAGGTGTAAACAAACAGAGCGTGCTTCAAATGCACTCACACGCCACTGTTCCGCCCTGCCGGCTCTGCAGTTTACACAGATGCCGTTTCGCCTCTGTTACTACCGCTAATGCTGGCCCAGAGGAAGAACAACTTTGTCCCACCATTACGCCTCCGTTTGCTTTACATAGAAGACAGAATGTATCAGATGCGTAATAATCCCGCCTTGAACAGGCAGTGTGAAAGGGGCTACAAAGTGAAAAGTCCCAGTGATGTTGTTCTCTATATCACCACTCATGGAATGCCTTTTGTCCAATCAGATTACTTGGTCTGAACTAACTGTTTAATGAGTTTTAATGTACTTTAAGTGAATCTTCATGTTCACATTCCCTTCATTTTAGGCAGTGCGAGCCCTTTCGCCATCCGCTCTACCTCTTACTGTGTGCCCTGTGAAGGTCAAACTGCCCTCCTCAGCCGCCTGCCTCTAGGAGCTCTGGTCGCCCCTCTGGCCAACCAAAATCCTGGAGAGGTCAGTTTTTAGCTTTTTTTTAAAATAAACTTTGAACATATTTAGGAAAAAAGGTTGTAACTATAAAAAGAGAAACGTGTTACATGGAAGTTAAGCCATTTTGTGTCTCTTAAAGCTCCTGCCAGTGATCACAGAGTCAGAGTGTGTTATGGGTTGTGGTTGGTGCGGAGCCTCCATGTGCACGGCGATGGGCTGGCAGGACTGTGGTCAGAGGTTTTACTGCCCCTTCTGTGGTAAACTCAGTGAAGGTGAGATTTTATCACCGAGCATCCGACCTCATAGATAATTCATGTAGTTCACAATCAGTGTTTGTTTGTTGTAAAAGATGGCTGATATTACAAACTGTTGCCACAATAATAGGCTGTCCATACCAAATGTAATCACTATGATAATAACACTGCTGCAGTGCAATGCTGCACAAAACATGAAAACAAAGCAATTAAAAAGATGCTAGAAATGGGACCATAAGAAACAGGTCTTTCATCACCAGTCTCCAGAGCCCACATTAATATAATCATATTGCTTATTTTAGATAGTGAGACGCTGAAACCTGTAACTTCTTGCTAATTTTCCTCACAAAATTACTTAAAAGCTTATTATCAAAATGAATGCTGAAGATTTTGTATTTTCATCGACTACCCCATACTTAAATACCATTTATCAATGCCAGAGTGTTTGTGATTGCAGTAGATTTGCAGTCACAAATGTCCAAGCACCTGCAGCTGGCACCATTGCAGCAGCACACACTAGATACATAAATATGGCCAACATAGCAGTAGGGACATAATGTAGATGGGATCGTAAAGAAGGAGTTTTCAATTAAGATGCTGAATTAATTTCCTCCTACTCTGACGCCTTGATGGGACACTTTTTCTCTCCTCTCTTGTGTCTCAGTGCCGTGGCAACACTTCCAGCCAACCAAAGGGGTGGAGGGGCTTCGGGTGGATAGAGAAAAGAGGCCTGAGCTCAATATGGGGTCTTATGAAATTCTCAACTCTCAGAAGGTTTGGTTCATCTTCTACAATTGATTGATGTTGCTTGTTAGTTACCTGCTCTTGAATATGGGCTTTGTCAAGTATACAGTATGTACATTGTGGATACTGAAAATGCAAGACAGCAACAATATAGTAATGTTAATCATCCCATTAGGGCTCCATTTCATTAGTTTTAATATGGACCATCCCATTTGTGAGGATTTCTGTAACCTAATCAATCAAGTAATTAATTTATAGTACTTTTATCAAGCAATAGTACCAAACATTCTCAGATTCTAGCTTCTCAGATGCAATTTGGGGCTGCATGGTGGTGCAGTGGTTAATGCTGTTGCCTCACAGCAAGAAGGTTCCTAGTTGGCTCGCCGGTTCGGACTCAATGGGCCTTTCTGTGTGGAGTCTGCATGTTCTCCCCGTGCATGCGTGGGTTCCCTCCGGGTACTCCGGCTTCCTCCCACAGTCCAAAGACATGCTTGTTAGGTTCATTGGTGACTCTGAAAAAATTGCCCGTGAGTGTGAACGTGTAAGGTTGTCTGTCTCGGCGATCAGTCCAGGGTGTAACCCCAACTCTCGCCCAGTGATAGCTGGATGGATGGATGATGCAATTTCATTTTTTGAGGGATTTGGTCGCAATAAAAAAGGCAACAAAAAAATGCCACCCAATTTTTTACTGGTCTTTTTTGCTCTTTTCTGACCAGAATTTAAAAATAATTGATTGCAATCTGCTGCTGTTTTTTTTATTTAAAACAGACAAGGTCAGATGTTGAAGAAAATCACTGGACCAGAGAGAAATCTCAGCTTCCAGAATGATTGTCAGTAATAAAACATGACCTTAACTCTTAACATCAGAAGTGCCACTAACAGACCTTTTATAAGCACATAAATTTGTATTGAAAGATATCATGTGTAAATATTTGTTCTTTATCTCAGGGTGAACCTGCTGCACTGCTTCTTGCCATCGATGTGTCTGCCTCAGCGCTGAGAGGAGGACATTTAGAGTTTGCAACACAACAAATACTCACTCTGCTCAGCTTTCTGAATAGGTAAAACACACACACGCAATCTTTCACTATGTGCTTCATGTACCCCTATTTTGGTTTGGAAATACTGGTGACAGTGGGCATAATGCTCCATGATCTACCTCTGTAGGGACGATGGTGATGCCTTGGCGGACATCCGTGTTGGTTTAATGACTTATGACAGCAGACTCCACCTGTACGACCTCAGCCCCGCCCTGTCCCGCCCACACATGCTGGTCATCACAGAGACAGAAGACCTGCAGCTTCCTGTGAGGGAGGGGCTTCTGGTGTCCCTGAAAGACTGTATAGACGGCATCGACAGGTAGGGCTGCACGATATTGGGAAAAACAAATTGCAATATTTTTTTTGTTCTGTGATATTTATGTGATATTTACTGCGATTTCAGGAAATGATACCAGACAAACGCAGTGTTTTCATTTTCATATAAAAAATTAACAATAAAACTTTGTATTATTTGGCAAAGCTTTCATATGCCAGTCGATCTACGTTCCAACCCTCACCTATGGTCACGAGCTTTGGGTAGTAACCGAAAGAATGAGATTGCGGGTACAAGCAGCTCAAATGAGTTTCCTTCAGAGGGTGTCTGGGCTCAGCCTTAGAGATAGGATCAGGAGCTCGGAAATCTGGGGGGAGCTCGGAGTAGAGCCGCTTCTCGTTCGCATCGAAAGGAGCCAGTTGAGGTGGTTCGGGCATCTGATTAGGATGCCTCCTGGGGGCCTCCCTTTGGAGGTTTTCTGGGCACGTACAACTGGGAGGAGACCCCGGGGCAGACTCAGAGCTCTCTGGAGGGATTATATATCCCATCTAGCCTGGGAACGCCTCGGAATCCCTGGAAAACGTTGCTGAGGAGAGGGACACCTGTGCCTGCAACCACTGCGACCAGGCCCTGGATAAGCGGAAGATAATGGGTGGATGGGCTTTTTATCATTTGGGCCTTTTAGGTCTATTTTCTTCTAACGAAACAAAACCAATAAGCCACCTCATGTAAGGCTGCTGCTGCAGTCACAGATAATGTCGGCAAGATTACCAAGGCTCTGTGCCCGGTGCTGGTTAACACTACAACAGCTGGTTAACATAAACAGACAGTTCATGGAGCAGATGTGCCGCGGAGTGTTTTTACTTTTAGCGGCTACACGTGCAGCACACACCCGGCATGAGGTCGTATGGGCCGACAGGAAGCAGGAGACGTGAGTTTTCATGCTTGTTTACAGTTTACAGACAGGTGACACACAGACTCTGCAGCTCAGCGGTCAGTTCTCTGTGCGCTCTGGTGAAGAGCTGCACTAATGTGATAACTGAGAAACTGGCGAGTTTTCATTTTGTCACCGAGCAACAAAAAAGTAGCAGCTTGACGTATTTCCCTTAATTTGCTTCACTATCGCACAATCAGTAAATATCACACGGTCAGTAAATATCACACGGTCAGTAAATATCACACGGTCAGTAAATATCGCACAATCAGTAAATATCGCACAATCAGTAAATATCACACGATCAGTAAATATCGCACAATCAGTAAATATCACACGGTCAGTAAATATCGCACAATCAGTAAATATCACACAATCAGTAAATATCACACGGTCAGTAAATATCGCACAAACAGTAAATATCGCACAATCAGTAAATATCACACGATCAGTAAATATCGCACAATCAGTAAATATCACACGGTCAGTAAATATCGCACAATCAGTAAATATCACACGATCAGTAAATATCACACGGTCAGTAAATATCGCACAATCAGTAAATATCACACGGTCAGTAAATATCACACGGTCAGTAAATATCGCACAATGAGTAAATATCGCACAATCAGTAAATATCACACGGTCAGTAAATATCACACGATCAGTAAATATCACACGTCAGTAAATATCGCACAATGAGTAAATATCACACGGTCAGTAAATATCACACAATCAGTAAATATCACACGGTCAGTAAATATCACACGATCAGTAAATATCACACGGTCAGTAAATATCACACGATCAGTAAATATCACACGGTCAGTAAATATCACACAATCAGTAAATATCACACGGTCAGTAAATATCACACGGTCAGTAAATATCGCACAATGAGTAAATATCGCACAATCAGTAAATATCACACGGTCAGTAAATATCACACGATCAGTAAATATCACACGTCAGTAAATATCGCACAATGAGTAAATATCACACGGTCAGTAAATATCACACAATCAGTAAATATCACACGGTCAGTAAATATCACACGATCAGTAAATATCACACGGTCAGTAAATATCGCACAATCAGTAAATATCACACGATCAGTAAATATCACACGATCAGTAAATATCGCACAATCAGTAAATATCACACGGTCAGTAAATATCACACGGTCAGTAAATATCGCACAATCAGTAAATATCACACGATCAGTAAATATCACACGGTCAGTAAATATCGCACAATGAGTAAATATCACACGGTCAGTAAATATCACACGGTCAGTAAATATCACACGGTCAGTAAATATCGCACGATCAGTAAATATCACACGGTCAGTAAATATCGCACGATCAGTAAATATCACACGATCAGTAAATATCACACGTCAGTAAATATCGCACAATCAGTAAATATCACACGGTCAGTAAATATCGCACGATCAGTAAATATCACACGATCAGTAAATATCACACGTCAGTAAATATCGCACAATGAGTAAATATCACACGGTCAGTAAATATCACACGATCAGTAAATATCGCACAATCAGTAAATATCGCACAATCAGTAAACATCACACGGTCAGTAAATATCACACGATCAGTAAATATCACACGTCAGTAAATATCGCACAATGAGTAAATATCACACGGTCAGTAAATATCACACGATCAGTAAATATCACACGTCAGTAAATATCGCACAATGAGTAAATATCACACGGTCAGTAAATATCGCACAATCAGTAAATATCACACGGTCAGTAAATATCACACGATCAGTAAATATCACACGGTCAGTAAATATCGCACAATCAGTAAATATCACACGATCAGTAAATATCACACGATCAGTAAATATCGCACAATCAGTAAATATCACACGGTCAGTAAATATCACACGGTCAGTAAATATCGCACAATCAGTAAATATCACACGATCAGTAAATATCACACGGTCAGTAAATATCGCACAATGAGTAAATATCACACGGTCAGTAAATATCACACGGTCAGTAAATATCACACGGTCAGTAAATATCGCACGATCAGTAAATATCACACGGTCAGTAAATATCGCACGATCAGTAAATATCACACGATCAGTAAATATCACACGTCAGTAAATATCGCACAATCAGTAAATATCACACGGTCAGTAAATATCGCACGATCAGTAAATATCACACGATCAGTAAATATCACACGTCAGTAAATATCGCACAATGAGTAAATATCACACGGTCAGTAAATATCACACGATCAGTAAATATCGCACAATCAGTAAATATCGCACAATCAGTAAACATCACACGGTCAGTAAATATCACACGATCAGTAAATATCACACGTCAGTAAATATCGCACAATGAGTAAATATCACACGGTCAGTAAATATCACACGATCAGTAAATATCACACGTCAGTAAATATCGCACAATGAGTAAATATCACACGGTCAGTAAATATCGCACAATGAGTAAATATCACACGGTCAG